>NC_066316.1:19301640-19601640 GCF_022539315.1 Serinus canaria | reverse complement strand
AGCTCCCACAGATAGAAGTAAACAATACCCAAGGCAAAGTCTGCAGAGACTGAGCTTCCACCCAGCCTTCTTTAATCTTCAGCCAGTTGGACAGCTTGGGAGCACTTCAAGTATCCATACTGTATGTGAAAGGGAATCCCATCTCCTCGGGTTGTTTTTTTTCTCTCTTCCCAGCCATCCTGCTCCAGTCTTCGGGACACCAGCCCCTTTTGCTTTTGGTGTTTGTGTATCTCTAGGTTTCATCAATCACTGGCACTTACATGTTTCCACATTGGAAGAATATGTGGTAAGAATTCATCATTCAGCAAATGCGTTTCAACTAATATGTGAATACTATGGAAGGCAAAGTTTTATCCCCCTCTGATTATTACAGGGCTGCATAGCAAGCTGTCATCCCATCTTTATTTCCAGCTCAGTTGCATCCCACTTGTTGAACGTGGGATCTGCTCATGCACTCAAAGCTTGCCAGAGGCGAAATCTCTCCCAGCACAGGGACTCTTTTGTCCTGTGTGTTCAAGTTCTTGCAATGTCATGTCCTGAGCAATGACCAGAATTCAGCATCAATACTCATTGCACTCAAACATTTTTAGCTTTTAATTTTTTTCAGGTTTCATAAAAAAAAAATCCTATCTAACTGCTGTTAGATACCTACAAAGCATGGACAACACATATGCAAGTAAAACGTCTTCTCAGACCATAATATAGGTTAATATTTAGGCTTGCCAAAGTGTGTGAGTGTATCTTTGATCTGTGGGTGGCATTCTGTATCCAAATGTGCAGTACAAATATTATTTATCCTTTCAGTCAAGTCATTTATGACTATCTGACTTTAAAGAAAAGCCAACAAGATTCCAGTTTAAAAACATAATATTCATAACTTCCCACTTCCCCCCTCCAATTTTATTTCATGCTGCCAGACTCTCATTCAAATAGATTGTTTTGCAAGTTCTAAACACCTAACAGTTAATTTGTAATACAAAACAATATATACAAGGGACTCTGTCTGGCCAGGCAACTGAAGAATTAGAATTCTTGACAAAGTTGAAGAGAAAAAATTTGCTAGTGCCTCATTCTATTAACCCTTTATACATTAGTTGTTTTAATGATGTAGGCTAATGGTTCATATACCTTCCTCTACGAGGTAATGTAAGCATCTTTTGTCATCAAGTTTGATGTCCCCAAATTATTTTGCATGTTATACCATGTTTAAGGTATTAAAGAGGCTATTTAAAGTCTTGAAGTGACTGACAGCCATGTACCTCCTGTAAAACAAACTTGCATTTTGTAGGGAAGGGTGGCCAGCAGCCAGAGCAGCTGGGGAGCCGAGGTGGAGCAGCTGGGTCAGGGCAAGGCTGGGAGGCTGCAGGGAAGGTACTGGAGGAAGCCCTGTCTGCTGGTGACTCAGCCTTGGCATTCACCTCCCAGAGAACCAGTGCCAGAGTGGCATTTGGGCACCCACTTCAGGGTTAGGGATTCATGCTCACTCTGTGGAAAACTGGATCCTCATCAGTAACCAGTCATACACACCCCTTGCTTTTTTCAGGAAAATAGGTGGCCTGGCTGTGCTACATTTCATGTGTTTACATTGGTCCATCTAAAATTAGCCTGTCCAAAACCACTTCTTTGGGCTGTGGAACAGCATTCAGGCATAGAGGTGTTTCAGGAGCCATTGGAATGATGCATTTTGCTTGACCTCTTTGTCTAGACCTTTCCTGAGACCTAGCAGACCTGAGCTCAGCACTGCAGGGGCACAGCCACATTTGCTTTTGCAAACCAAGTTTTTACCATTACCATGGTAGTGGTAATGCAGTCACACATATATGTAGATTAGATATAGATAGATATGATAAAGATAGATAGATAGATAGATAGATAGATAGATAGATAGATAGATAGATAGATAGATAGATACACATCTATATGAGACATATAAAATTAATAGAGGCAGAAGTAGATGGATGCACTGGTGCAGTAGCATGGCCACAATTCAGAGCTGGGTAGCCAGGGTCATTTCCCCCGGCTCTGTACAGGTACACAGACATGTCTTGTCTGTCAGACAGCTCTGGTTAATACCAAAGCTGTTACAGCAATGAGAATCAGAACTTCAGGTTTATTAAAAAGATTTACAAAACTGTACAAATAAAATCTAAAAGTCTGCAGCCAATTAATAAAGCTGTGGCTCTGCAGGGCTGTAACTACTGCACTGTACACAAGAGACATTTCACACTAATATAAGCAACAAAATATGAATTCTTCTGCTCCAAAAATGAAGGGACTAAGTGGGAACTTTCAGGAACCTCTGATGATATAGGCCTTATAGCAGCCTCTGGAGCTTTCCTAGCTGTCTCCTGCAGAGTGAAGCTGGTGCACAATATATTCCTTCTTGCAAGGCTATAATTCGCTCTTTGGACATTTACTTTTATGGAGTTATAAAAGTTTTCAAATTTAATTATTTTTAGCACAAATTTCTCAACATCAACACATCAGATACATTTCTCCACTTAGGAATGTCTGAAAGAGTTGTGTTAATGTGACCTCTCCTTGGTAGAAGTAGACTTTGGCCCAGCATTAGTAGCAGTCAGAGAAATCCATTCTCCTCAGTCCAAAAGGATTTCCAGCGGGAATAGGTGTACTTTTGAAAGATTTCCAAGTGAGGAATTTCCATCACTACACAGAGTTTTCACAATTTGTAACATTTTTTTTAGACAAAGTTTGAAACTTTCTTGGGACAATGCACAGCAGCTTACCATACATAAATTGATGTGTTCATCTCCTTGGTCAAGTCAGTAAACCTCAGACAGAAGATAAACAGTGGTTAAGAAAGAACATTTTAAGGATATAAATTAAAGTTGTCATTGTATCTTAACAATGAAATTGGCTAATTGATGCCAAACACAGTTGTTAATGGGTATCTAATTTTAACTGATTTGTGTATGTATGATTTACTGCTTCATACAATTATCTTTTGTTACTTAAGTATCCTGCTTTATCTGATTATCTGGCAGCACTAATCATTTATTTCCTGAGGTATTGAAACATGGCACAAGCTGTTCTTGTATTGAATTAATGTGTAAAATACACCCCCAATCAATCCAGCTTTGAAAGTGCAGGCATGAGGGTTGATGCAGAGCCTGTGATGGGAACTCATCACACAAGTGTTCTGCCTACCTTGTTACTGCCCTGTTGTGGCAATCAGGATCCACTTCAAGAGGCTTTTTCCTCTTCTTCCACGAGCTAAAGCCCTGTTATCTCAGGGCTGACTAATTCTTACCTACATCTCCTAAGCCTGGAAGGACTCCAGCTGACAGACCCCAGCTCTGACTGGTGACAAGGAGGGGTCCACCACACCTACGTGCTATGTCTGTGTTTTATTCAGGCTCTGAAATGCCTTTTTCTTCCCATGCTGCCCAAGCCTGAAGGAGCTGACACATGGTCCCTGACTCAGAAGTGCAGCAGTCTGAACAGTCTTGGCAGAAGAAAGCCAAGACAGGAAACAGAAGATTGGAGGTACTTGCCCAGCAGACAAGCTACAGCTCATATCCATGCTTCTTGATAAGCAAAGGAACACGATTTTTGGATTGCTATTCTTTGGATACAGGATGGTGCAACCCTCCTGAAGCAAGACTCCAGACAGCAAGTAACTCACCAGGCAATGTTGTCATGTGCCACAGAAGGAGGTGGCTGCCAAGGGCGGCACCACGATGCAGCCTGCCCAAGAAGACAGGGTTATGCTGAACCAGTGCATCTTGTGTGTGTTTCCCTCAAATTCTGCTGCTTCTGCACACAAGGAGGGTCATGGACAGGAATGGGGGACAGCAGGAGCTGCTGCAGTAGGACAGGGAGGGTGACTTGGCACTCCTACCCCCAGGGGTTGGTGCTACTGACTCCTCTTTCCCCTTTTTCGTTTTCTCTGTACCCACAATCCTCCCACTTCTCCTCCATTCAAAGGGTGCTCAGTCATCAGGACCTTTTCTCCTTTGGATAGCAGCCCAGGCAGAAGGAAACACACAGGAAGGGACAGTATAGCAGGGATGGTGGTAGGCCACAAGGTAAGGAAGGGCACATGTGCAGCCCAAGGCTGAGGCTGAAAGGCCTGAAAAGCCTGTGCTCCAGATTCATGGAGAAAAGAGAGGAAAAATGATGGAAAGGGCTCTCTCACATCCCCATTTCTATGTGGCTCTGTGAACAACAGGCCTCACAGTGTTCTCACTCCCTTCCATCTCCCAAACTGGGCCACCAGCAGAAACTTGAATGTCTACATGCACTGGGAAGCCTCCAGTCATCCTTACTGTTCTCATAATTTGTCTTTGATAGACATACATTTATAAATAATATTATGAAAAGGACTTCATCATTTCCATCCCACTCCTTCACCCTCTGAGCTAATTTCATTTGCTATAACTTGTGGCCACGAGGTTTATATTTTACCCATAGTCCCAGGGCAGAAGTTACCCAGAAGTCTTGATTAACTCTAAAGCTAACTCTAAAATATGAACTGGGTATTATCCTTGAAATAGCCTGTAAGTCCTCTAGTTACCCTTGTCTCTGTTGATAATTAAGAAGTTTTCAGAACAATTCCAGGGAACTAGTTTAGTGAAGTATTGCATATTGCCTCTGTTGAGGGTAGAGCTGTTCCATCTTTTTATAGTGTCATTGTGCAGAGAGTAAGTAACACAATATGCTTACAGAAATTACCGCTGATGCCTTCCCAGACTTGGTAAAAACATAGACTTGCAAAGACATTTGGTTTCAGCATTATTTCAGAAAATTCACTATAGTTTTGTATGTAACATTTCTGAAACACATGCAACCTCAATTTTCTTCACCCAGAGTCAGCAAGAAATGCAATCCCCTGTCCCACCTGGAAGTGATCTCTTTCTGGTCCAACAATTGCAGTATGTCCAGCTAAGCTGGTAATTATGATTGTTAATGTTGTCACGATTTCTTAAGATCTTATTTTAATAGAAGGCAATCACAAAACAATATTAAACATGCCATTGTTAATTAAGCTTATTCTTTAGACAATTGTGCTGTCACCAAACTGATGTGATAGAAAAAATTTGAGGACCTTTGACAAGCACAGTGTCATACTCAAACATATGTGGGCACTCAGTACTGAAAGAAATAATGCCAGATGTGTGCTTGCACAATAGTGTGATTCATGATTACTGAAATCTGTGTGATGGAAAAAATTTAGTGCTTTTTTAACCATTTTGTTATTATTTTCCATTGAAACACTGCCCTTCTTTCATGACTTTGACAGAGAGGACCTTTCTGTTTCCCCTTTAGTAATTCTTTCTTTTCTTTCAGGTAGAAAGCATCATGTCATGGATGCCACCTCTCCAGCTGGAAGATGTTCTTTAGACATAATGGGATCCTGGCATTCTGCTAAAATGTCAACCACCAGGCTGTACAATTTAAAAGTCAATAATTTTATTGACTTTAATCAATAAGAGTATTTAGGTATTTAGTCAGCTCACAATTTTACAGTCAAATGTCACAAGCTATTCACTCACACGACTCAGGATCTGTGCTTGCAACAATTTGTGTGTCCTCATGCAGACTTCTCTCTCAAAATAATTGCTTCCATGAAGCTATTTGTAACATTAGATTGTATTTCTGCAGAAATGTGGAATCATGTACTTTTAGATGATTTCTATTCTAGTAAAATACAAGAAGAATTTTCTCCTAAGAAAATGCCCTTCACCAAGAATTACTGCTAAAAGACCTTTACATTCAGATTACAAAAATAAACCCCAAAACACTCAAACACATGATTGCTCTTGTTTGAAGGACCTGTTCAGGGCGCAGCGGGATTTCTGTGATTGCTGCTTGCCAGGGGCATTGCATGGATGCTCATTTCCAGAGCTACACAGCCAAATCCTCATGCAGGGAGCAATGCACAATGTTCCAGCCTCGAGCTGTGGCACAGACCTTGCAGACCTTGCTGACCCCACCCTATCTTCTGCTCAGCTGCTGTCCCCTGCTCTACGCACTGCCCTGCTCTGTGTTTGCGAGAGGCCCATGCTGTTGGCCCAAGATAAGCAAAAGGAAACTTCTGGGAGAGGAAAGACATGGCACAAGAGCCCTTGAGAGCAACGTGCCATCCTAATGGGAAACACTGATGACAACATTCCTTCCTTCTCTAGGACCTTGGGCATTTCCAGGCTTTCTGTCAGGGGCTTACATTCAAGTGCCATACTTCATTCCATGAGGGTCACAAGAACACCTCAGAGATGAAGGACATTTCTCTGGCAGATTTTCCATACAGAAACAGATGCTGCTCTCAGGCACTTGTCTGCCCTTGTCCTTACAGACAACAATAGGATATGTGTTTTTTCTGTTCACAGTAGTTTTCCCTGTTTTGTTAGTTACTCTGTTTCCTGCCAGGAGTCCTGCTTTCCACTGGTCTGGGTTTGTTTTACTTTATGGCTGAGCCTAATTAACTGACTATCTCCATGGAGATACTCAAAACCTGAGTGGACATGTGCCTGGGCCACCTGTTCCAGCTGACCCTTCTGGAGCTGGGGATGAGTTAGATGACTCCAAGGTTTCTTCCAGCCCCAGAAATTCTGTGGCTCTGTGAAACAGAAGCCAATACAAATTTTCCTACCATACGTATATGAGATTTATATTTCCCACACTTTGGAGAATACTTATAACTGACTTAGAGGAAAATAGAAAACAGCATTTAGCACTTGCCTGAAGATTTGCAATCTCCCATAAGCACTTAATGACACAGATGATGATGACGTATTTCAGATCATATATGTTGAAGAGTATTAAAGTTTTTTTTGGCGTTCAGCTCTGCTTCTTCATTTTCCCCCTCATTCCTCCTCTATGACAGTGTAAAACAGAACCTGTCTCACCAACATGCTTAACGCCACAAAACGGCATGAGCAACATTTCTTGCAGTTGCTAGACAGCTTCCTCATGTTTTCATCTTGGCATGTAAATAAGTGACCTGATTCAAAATCAGTGCAGTTCTTGGATAAAACAACCTTTTCCTGAGCTGAGGAGATCCAATACCGGATAAATATTGACACTGTAAGGCCAAACTTATGTGGCCTTGTGTTATCAAGGAACAAAGTGTTTTTGCTTGGGGTTTGGGGCACACACCCAGTAAAACAGCCATCATAAAGTAAGCCTAGTAAAGCAGCCCAGGCACTCTCTGCTTTGAGTTTGAGGAGGTGCATCCCTCTTTTACAGGCATGTCTCAATTAAGTGTTTTGCAACCTATTTGATAAAGGTAAAGGATAGCTTGTGGCCACCTCAAAATCTCTGTCCCAAGCTACCACCTGAACAGAAAGAAAATCTTAGAATTCTGCATGAGCCGCTACAGCAAACATCTGCAAGGAAGCTGAGCAGGTCTGAGCACTCTTAGTGTTTTCCAGGGAACATGTTTTTTCCTGCTCAGAATGGGTTTGTTGTGCTGGGTAGCCTATCCAGTCACCTGCCATTTCTCACCTCTGCACCACTGGCATGAACACCTGAGTATTAATACTTACTTTGGCTTTTAGAGAAGGGGAGCCTGGGGTTGTATATCATTCTGCCTGGCATTCAAGCTGTATGTAATGCATCCCTTGGAATGTTTTGCTTAAATGCACGCAACTATCTGGAGACTTGAAGCCTAATACCTCTTTGTTTAGCTATTAATTTCTATTAGTTTCTTAGCTGCTGCAAAAACATCTGTTACAGTGTGCAAGCCACCCCAGCACACAAATATAGTCTTCCACCTCCTTGCCTTCCCAACTCACCTTTTCACCTACTTCTGGAAAAAAATGAAGTACTAATTCCTTACCTTACAGGGATGAAAAAAAAAATGCCATATGTGCTTTCCAAAGACAGTAAAAGACAGTGCTGCAGAGAATACACTGTCCAAGAAATAAACAGGACTTTGAGAAGAAAGGGTGTAACAGAGGTGTAAGAGTAAGCACGAGCCTTAGTAGTTAGGATATTAATTGGGGTTAATTGAAGAGATATCATTAAATTCCTTGCCTGTTCTGAACAAACTTGGGGGTTCTGGTTAGCTTTGTTGTGGAAAAGAGATTGAAAAGGTGGTCTTGCAAAAATTTGCTCAGCCCTACTGTCCCCAAGAGAGCAGAGGTCAGGGACAGGAAATCAGAGAACAAAACAAAAGAACTAGACAATTGCATTTAAGTAATTTGCTAAAAAAAAAAGAAAAGGCAAAACAAAAAACCAACAAAACAGGAAAAAAAACCCAACAAAAGATATGTTGAAAGCAGAATTTTGAGGAATAGTGCCCAATTATATTCGGCAATAAGATACTAGAAACTCTAGGGTCGTGGCAGATGACAGTTTCTGAGACAAAAATGTAACCATTAAAGTAACAGGCAAACAAAAAGAATAGTTACACTGCGGGTGTAGGCCTTGCTCAGGAGGATACAGCATGTCTGACCGGACTGGGAAGTGACACACCTGCTGTTTTGGACCTGCCTCCCAATGGGGGATGGAGAATCCAAATCATTCCATCAATGCACAATTCAATCAGGATGAACTCTCTTGCCTTTTGACCGACTGCCGTTCCTGCATTTATTCTGATGACTCTCAAGTTCTAATTCTCTTCCTTGATTTCTGTAAATATACCTCAACTTTCAGACAAGTTTTTACCCCCTGTAAAGAAAGCTATTGTCCTATGTAAGTACTGGAAAACTGTCTCAGATAAGAAAATTTCTAATGTATTTCCAGTGTGCAGAATTAATCTTTTGCCACTCATTGTTAGCACTGTATTGTATTAAACTTCTAAAAAAGTGCTAAGCCTCACTCACAATGTGCTTTTAGGATGATATCTAATGTGTCCTTGTTTTTTGACATATCCAGATACAGAGACTTTCAAGAAATGTAAATGTGTATACATAGCTTCAAATATTCTTTGCAACCGAACAAGATGCCTTCCATAAACTTCACTTCAAAATAAAATTTTCTTTGTGTGTAAGTGATTTTCCTATTCTGTTTTTCCATTAGTCAACACAAAATTCTCTGGCAATTTAGGATGATGATAGCTGTGAAATCAGTGTTCAGCTTTTATGCTGACAATATTTACTCTGTCAGCTTAAAGAGTTAATGTAATTTCTTGAAAATCATTTAAGAATAATGTGATAAAACATGGGAATGTCTGACAGTAGAAATGTGAGATTTGTGCAAATACAAATCAAAATGTATCAGAAAACAGCCACTGAAACATTTTTCCAATTGCCTGTAAAAGGAGAACTCTGAAGACCTACAGCAGGAATATAGATGCATGCTCGGGGGACATTTCTGGCATTCAGAATCCTGCTTTTTTGCTGCCAAAGACCAAAGCCAAACATATTGCTAAGGCTTTAAGACACATTTTCATCAGTAAAATATCTTATAAAATAGATCCCAAAAACATTGAATGACTGCCAAAGTGTCAATTTATTTTTTTATGTCCTCATTGAACAATGAAATATTTATGTTAATAAAGGCATACTATAATAAATTAATATTATGGAAACCACCATTCACAGTTTTTAATTAATTCAGCAGTAGGCACTGAAATTAAAAATGAGGACACCCTATGTTCTTCCTTCTTTAAATTCTGTTTTCAGATGACAGTGCTCTGCACAATAATTTTGCAGAGATATATTGCTCCAGGAATGTCTCATTCTGATATATTTTTTTAAATTATTTATGAGTGTTCTGGGTTACCCTGGTGCGTGGTCAGAGCCCAGTTTGGTGCTGTTAACACTGCATTTGCAACTCATCTCAGTTTAGGAAAGATGTCATCTCTATGTAGAATTTTCACTTCCAGACTTTATCTGTAGCTGCACTAACTTAAGCAATTCCTTCACACCTAAAAGTGAGGTTGGTCCATAGAAATGGTTTCACATCTAAATGCTGGTGTTGTTCAGCTTCCTTGTATGCAAAACCTGCAAGTTATCACTCCAACATTAACAAGTGTTTCTTTCCAGCATCAGTAGGTGGAACAGCAGAAGTTCAACACATGGAGAAGCTTTTATTCTGTAAGGCAGAAACCTGCATGGTGTTGTGTTACCACTCCTGAGCTGGCAATTAGAGGCAATGGCTGGCACTGAAACTTGCTTTGAGAGCAAGCAGTGCTCCAGATTACTGTTTCCTATTTTGGACTTAAATTTGATCCACTTGCAGCTGATGTTGGATGTGACAGATAATATCCTGGCTATCTAATTTATATTTGATTATTTAAGGTGAGATTTTCCAAATGGTCTCAGTGCTGGAATAACTCCTCTCCCACTGAAGTCACTGCCAAAACTAGAGGAGGTTGAAAAAACTCCTGTCCTTATTAGCCATTGAAATATCTGTTGAAGAAACAGGAAGCCAGACATAATTTTTATGCTGGCTCCCTGGAAAATGTACTGACTTTCAGAATTTTCTTTATGAGCTTGAACTCCTCACCTGGCTCCCTGTCGGAATCAGTGCACAATAGGAGGTGCAAAATACATATTTTCAACTAAAAGCTCCTGGGATGGTTGCTCTTACCCTCTTCCTCCTCTAGATACAGAGCATCTGGAATGGCGTCAGGCATCCCATAAATAAGGACAGCTGCTACTACAAAAAGAAATAGAGTCTGATGAAAGTTGATGGGCAAGTAGAAGGGATTGTGACAGAAAAAAGAAGTAGGGGAAAAAGTCGAGGATCTTGCAGTAATTTCCCAAACACACCTCTCTACTGATACCTTTTTCTTAAAAGGGAAGATTATTTCAAATTAGTCTAGCCTCCCTTTCACACCTTTTCCTCTCATGTGATGTCAGAAGCAATACTTTTTGGATCTTTAAATGCTGTGATTTCAGTCAAGCTATTAAAAAAAATAGGGGCCTCCTTGTAAAGGGCCGAAGAGTGATGTGTGCAATAAAGGCAAGAAGAGCCAGATGTCACTTGTTAAACATATGGGTTGAGAAGAGTGAAAGGCAGATCTGAAAGCTTAGAGGAGCATCAGAGTATTCACTCCTCCAGCATGATACACTCTGTCCTGTAAATAATTGCTAAGTGTCCTCGCACTCACACAGCTCATGGATTCCACAGGGGTGAGAGCATAAGACAGCCTTGCAGACACACTTTTGAGGTAACTCTAATTTGAACTAGGAAGCTATCCAGTTTTGATGTCAGGAATTTTTAGTAATACCCACAGCACTTGGGTAAGTGATTCTCATGATGAGTTGGCCTCACCAAGAAAAACAAATGCCCTATATTGAGTCAAATAAGGCCAGCATAGAGCACTGGTATCATAATTTGTTCTTCTTCCTTTGCCAAACTTAAAAACCTTAAAACAATCAGGACTTAGGGGCACAGGATCTCTCCTGTCACTTTCCAGTTGTGAGGGGTGGCTGAAATCAGTGCTGGGCATTGGACCCATCTTCCTGAAGACATTTTTTAAAGGGATTTATTTCTTACAACATCAGAGCACATTCAACAACAGATGGATGAGGTGCCCTGCCCCTTCCTTGTCCCCCTGCCCTGCAGCAGGGAGCTGTGCCACTGCTTGGGTACTAACCAGAGAGGACCTGTGCTTGCTGAGCTTGCTGGCCCTTCCCCGCCTCCACACAGGGCTGGGGAAGCAGCGGTGATGTATCTGCCAGCTCTCTGGAAACACAGAGTCTTCCTGGCAGGGACGTGTCCCACAGCCATTTCTGGGCAGATCACACCCACATTGTGCAGTGTGAGTGATGCAAGCTGGACCTGGCCAGAGGATCTTTTCCAGCGCCTTTCAGGAGCTCCACTTCAGAAGTCACACTACTACAGTTAAAACTGCCCCACTCCATAGAGGGTACAGCTACAGTGATTTACCCTAAGCCGAGAGGCTGGCCCATGGAATTAATGTATTTAACTGGCACAGAGATGTGGACTCACATGCTCATCCATTTGCAAGATTCAGGCCTGCTTGTGACCTAAGTTCTGCTCCCTGCAACGCTATATATGTCAGATACTCAGGTGTGATAATGATGGGAACAAATGTGGAAATACATAGATCTGGAACCTGGTCAGAGGGCTGTGTCTCATAGTGCCATGCTGGAAAGGAGGAAAAAAAAATTAGAAGAAACAGAAAATATCCTTCTTGCTTAAAAGAAACCACATTTTTTTCTAAACTTATTGTTCATATTCTCATTCTCGATACAAGCCTTAAAAATGAACAAATTCTTTAAGAACACAAAGCTCTTACTGTCTGCTGAAATGGCAAAGTTAGCAGCAGCCAAGGTAAAATTTCAAGATTTCCACTTTGAAGTGGAACTTGGAGTTAATGGGCTGGACATGCCCTGATACATAGCACACAGTAACATACCTTGGTTGAATCATAGAAGCTAGAGATGGAAAAGACCTATTAGGTCATCTTTTCCATCTCCCTGCCAATGTAGGATTATTCTCTGCCAATTCAGGATTATTCTCGAATGTTTTCTAGTCTAGCTTTAAATGACTCAGGCTGTGGGGCTTCCACCACTTCCCCTGGGAGGCTATTCCACAGACTAATAGACTTTCTGTTAGGGAAAATTTTCCTGATATGCAGCCTGAATTTTACTTTGTTCCATTGCATGCTAGTTCTCCTTAAGTGTATTGTACTACCCTAGGTAATTTGTCTCCCTGTGTTGGTGTTTATGACCTTTAAATACTTTGAGATGGCTTCAAAATCCACCTTAGGATGAATCTTAGGTAGCATTATACACCACCGGTGTCATATATAATATACTTGTAGCATCAATTAGATGATGATACTTAAAACATATTCATATTTTCGCTGTCATGCTGTGAGATCCTCCAGAGTGGAACACATATTGCACCGCTTAGTAAAACTGAACTTGCCTCCTGCTGCTTGGCAGCAATTGTACCCGAAGTGATTGAAAAGCACCTACAGCTTGAAAAGTGCCTGAAGCTACTTGATCCCTCCGTGCTGACTTCCACCTGTGGGATCACAATGTGTGATGGGTTAAATTGGCCTAAGTACCTCCAGTATTGCCTTTTCCATACATTTTCCACATAGACATTTCAGAGTGAGAGGCTGACAGGCAGGTGTGGGAGAGCTCTCTGGGGGTGGGAAAACAGAGAGCAAGGGCAAATCACTCGGCATGAGCGGCTCCTGAAAGGGTGGTTTGGATGAGTTTGGATCAAAAAAGTAACAGGCACAATTAAAGCTTTTGGGGCACAGTGTGGGACAGCAGCATCCTGGGGCCAAGGCACCAGGACTGGGAGACTTCCTATGGGTCAGGATCTTGCAGCCAGAACTGTCCCACCACTCCTAGTTGGGGACCAGGGCAGGACAGGGTGCCATTTGCCAGTAACTGCTTGGAAATGCATCAAGACATTGCTCTTTTATTATACAGCCAAGTATGTTTTAAAGACCTCCCTGGCTGTGCAGGGATCACCCACAGAGGGGATGATCCCTGAAAATCAGAGCTCTCTTGAACCTGCTGCAATGTGTCCTTTGGTCCTAGAGACTCTCCCTGCACATCTCTGTGTGCAGGTCAAAGAGGGCATGTGTTATGTGACCTCTTCCATTGATTTTTTTCTGTTTTGATGTGACCATACAGGTAATTGTGAAAAAAATATTTACTGAAGAAGATACAGAGATTTCTTATCCTGACCAAAATTTTCATAGGTCTTTTTTTTGAGAATATCTTACATTTTTATTGTTGTTGCTATGGGGATCACTAGAAGTCACAGGACCAAGATGCTGAGACTCCAGACACCATCTATTTATACTTTACATACCCCTCCCCCCTTTAAATTTATTGCTTGATTCAGAGTTAAATATTTTGAACAGAAAAACTTATTTAGTCACAAATTAATCATAGCATTTGGATATATATAAATGTCAACAGATTTGGACATCAACATATTTTACGAGGAACCTTAATAATATTCACCATGCTATTACAATCTTTCAGCTTTGTTACACTCATAAATGTGAAGAGTTTGAAAAATTAAAAACTTTTTAAAATGAATTTTTTATTTAAAAAAGGAAGTGGAAAACCAAAGAAAAGATATTTTTTTAGACTTCAAACAGAAAAATGTCCATAAGATATTGCTGCAGGAACAGTAAAAAAAAGCCTCACAAAACAAATCAGAACATTTGAGAGGTGTCATAGTTCAGCCCATGAACTTGCACACATGGAACATCTGCTTTTGCTCTGTGACTGCTCCTAGTTGTTCCAGAGAGGTCAATAATTCACTGGCACCCGCTCTTTACATTTAGTTGTATGTGTGATCAGGGTCCATAAAACCTGTGTACAGACCCTTAACATGCTTCCAGCACTTTTGGACCATCTATCCCAAGACCCTCTGTCTCATCAAGAGCATTTGATGTATGGCATAGTGACTTTGTAAACCATATTGCCTTTCTCATAGGTTTATATTGCAGCTTGTTAAGGACCAGGTGAGCAGCAAAAAATATTTCCCTTTAAAACCACAGTGACCTTGAGTAAAATAATCTTCTGGTTTTTGGGTCCTACTCCAGAACATTCCCTTTCTCCAGCCCCCAGCTCCTGGTAGGGGGCAATTGCTGCATGGAATTGAAGGGCAGGTAAGGAGAAGAACCAGATCTATGACACACACCCCACCCTTCCCTTCTTCCCAGACTTAAATTTATTCCTGATTCCCTCCCTCCTGTCCCCAGCAGTGCAGGGAGAGGTGGGAATGGGGATTGTGGTCGGTTCTTGTAATGTTTTTTGTGCTGCAACTTCCTCCTCAGGGAACAGAGTCTTTTCCCTACTCCAGTGTGGGATCCCTCCCACAGGAGGTAATCCTTCACAAATTTCTTCAATGTGAGTCCTTCCCATGGGCTGCACTTTTTCATGAACTGCTCCAGCATGGGTTCCTTAGGAGGGTCACAGGTGTTACCAGGAAACCTGCTCCAGCATGCACTCCTCTCTCAATTGGTTTGCAGGGCTCTGCCATGATCCTGCTCCTGCACTGGCTTCCCATGGAGTTACAGACTTCATTCTGGCATCCACCTTCTCCATTGTGAGCTCCTCATGGGCTGCAGGTGCATCTCTGCTCCATCATGGGCACTCATGGGTTGCATGGGCACAGCATGGTCTTCATCCCTCCTGCTGTAGTTGGCACTGCGCTGTTCCCTCCTCCCATCCCTTCAATACATGATCCCAGAGGTGCTGCCACCTCCACTCATTGGCTCAGCCTTGGCCAGCAACAGGCTCTGTTGGACATGGAAGAAGTTTCTGGCAGCTCCTCAGAGAAGTCACACCAGAAGTCACCCCTGCTACCTACTACAACCTTGCCATAAAAATCCAGTATTATGGTATCATCTAACAGAGAATATCTTTGGAAAACATTACTTATTTACCACAGGAGCACTGACCTGGTTAGCAGCTGCCTTCATTCTCCACATATTTAGACACATGCTTAAAATAATATGCTAAGGAATTAATTAATTGGCTAGACAGAAATGTTTTATGGGAATGCATCTGTTTTCTGAGAGTCCAATTAAAAATGAGAAGCATTATTTTCATGACTTTTATTAGTATACAAATACATTTAATTATTTTATTCTGTAAGACAATATGTACAGCATTATTTTGAAATACAGAACAAAGGAAATAGCACAAATTATTTCAAGATAGTATATGGGTGTGGCATAGATAACAGCTAAGTTTAAGTTTTTTGTGGACATAAACCCTTATGGTTCTTTCCATGCTTCTTTGACAAACCTTTAAAACATGCTGACATTTTATAAAGAGACTATGCAGCTATGAAGACTTTGGAGGACCCCATTTTTCTTGAGACTAAATGCTTTAAGTACATCAGGGTATATTCTTAATGCACATATGGCAACACAGCCAAACCACACAAAGTTGTGGAATTACGAGAGGAATCATCTGGTCCTTCCTTTCCTGGTGCCATGTCCTCTGTGCAGGGCTGACACCACTCCTGCAGAGCTGCATCACCTCCTGCATGAGGCAGGTGAGTGAAAGATGGGAAGATGGCTGGGAAGATGGAAAAACAGGTTGTGGCTGGGGCAGCAGTGGTCACTTGGGGCAAGCAAAAAGCAGCTATTCTTGGCTGAGCAAACTTCTTTCCTAGAACAGCAGGTGGACCACAGCTGCCTCTGTGATGCTTCCGTCTTTGGGGTTGCTCCAGAGGCAGTGGAGAAACTCACTTTTCTTAGCAGTGCAAGAGCCATGACCCAGCCGAGCACTGCAGGTACAGGAGGAGAGCAGCACAAGTCACAGATGAGGAAATGACCCAAACAGCCCAGAGCCAGACACTAATACCCTTACTCATAGTCAGTAGCATTCTGCTTCATGAACCGTCCCTTGTGGCACTTCTAATTTAGCTCTCTGGGGAAGGGTTTATTAAGCCAGAGTATCAGAGGATGATCTTAGTGTTGAAGACTTAAATTAGGCAATCACTGA
Organism: Serinus canaria; assembly: GCF_022539315.1. Taxonomy (NCBI): domain Eukaryota; kingdom Metazoa; phylum Chordata; class Aves; order Passeriformes; family Fringillidae; genus Serinus; species Serinus canaria. The sequence goes on along the minus strand of NC_066316.1, from coordinate 19,585,261 downwards.
AAATCTGAGGACCATTAAGGGGGAAAGGGCCAGGTCTTGTGTTTCTGTTTTCTTCCCTGAAATGTGGTTTAAGGCCTTTAGGGACAGTTCATGCATTTTTACTGATGGGTGTGTGAAGCCAGCTGAACTGAGTCCCTCCCACCAATGCAGCAGAGCTGAAAAAGCTGAAGAAGCAGAGAAGATTTTGAAAATGCCTGTTTACTTAAAAGAACAGGTAATAATAGGCACAATTAAAAGGAAATATCTAAAGTCAAATAAATTAAGCTTGTGTGCATCCCTAATGACAGTGATAAAGGCTTTACTATTCAGTGCAAAACCAAATGGTCCTAGATTAAGTGCTGGGCACTCACATTTCAGATGATGCTAGTAATCTGAATTTCTCATTATAGAATTTATGCCAGACTAATGCTCTTGCCAAGGATGATTTAACTATTCACAGTGTCAAACTGACCTTGTAGCTCATAGAAAGAGAGCATTAATTGCAATTTCGTTCTATTTCATGACAAATTAAAAACTTGGCAGTGTTTCACTTTATAAACTCAAATTATAATGAAAATCTCCTCTACTGGCTGCTGTATTTAGAAGTTCTAAATCCCAGCTAATATTAACTAAATGGGCAGTTTCTTCTTCCCTTGAAACCAAAGGTATTTCTCTGATGATAAGGTAGGACTTGCTCAGAGAAAAGATGCCATTATCTTCCTGGTGCTTTCTGCAGTTCTGCTTTCCCACCATCAAATTACAATGTAAACATTTGCTTTTCTTATCAGTTCTGTGCTGGAGCAAACAAGGTCTTAAGAAGATTTTCAAAGTGACAGAAGGATATAAGAAGAAAAGAACAAAAAGGGCATAGTGGAAAGAGGAGGATAGGAAGATATAACTCTTACATTTTCTTTAATTTAATTACACAGTATACTAGAAAAAAAATCCCAATGTTAATTTATTCCAAAGGACAATCAAGTGCAATAGACATGGGTAAATATGTGCCTTAGACCCACAGGTGTTGATAAATTTTAAAACTTTAAAACATCCTTATTTACCCCAATATTAATGCATATAAAATCTACATCTTTTATAATTGGCCTGAAAAAAATTTATAACAAATATTCTGGAGATGGTAAAAGAGAAACTAGATGAAATCTCACTGAGTGTTAAATAAACACAGGAAATAGGACTTGTTCTTTGCAGCTTCCCTCCTACAGGCTGCTAGGCTGTGTGCTGTGATTCTTCTTAAAATCTTTGCAAAATGGAAATAATTTAATATTTACAGCCTATGATTAATGCTTTATTTGCTGATAAAGTTTGTTTGGCACCAAGTCTCCATCACTGGATTCAGCTGACTTTACTTACATAGAATTTAAATAACAATGTACACCAGCACCTGCATTTAAGATTAACATCAAATTGAATATAAATGCACAATCCTGTAATTAATGGAGAACAGTGCATGCTCTTACTGAAGGACATGTCAATTGATTATGAATTTTTTTCTGATGATGATTCTGTACAGATAAAATCCTACAAAAAATAGTGATTGCAACAAAAGAGAGTATGGTTGGAAAATCTGAGGGATCAAATTTGTGACACTTCTAAAGCAAGAGAGGTTTTTGGTGACTTTTTAATGCAGTCCACTGCAAATGGCAACAGTATTTCAGAATGATAAGAAACCTGTAGATGTTGTTAAAACAAAACTCTCTCATGTCCCCACTATGTCTGTTCAGAATTCTGCTTTACAGGAATCACAGCAGAAAGAACAGTGACAATAGCTCTATTATCTCTACAATGCTCAGAATTTGAAAGTGCTTTGCAAGGAAATCGTGACTGAGCCATAACTGAGAGCACTGAGTGTGTCCTTGACATGGTCTGCCATGATTCTGTGCCAGTCAAGATGACAGAAGTTTTTTCTGCAGTTGCCTACCCTTTGCAGAGAGGAGAGATGTGTGAGAGCAGTGCAGTGTTTGAGCTCCAGCTACTCTCTGCTGTCCAGAGACACATCCTGCTTTCTGTCAGAGGCTTCTACACTCAGCACAGAGGACTGAGAGAACAAAAAATCCCACTGCAAATCTGTGCTGTGGGCACACATTACCAATGGATACACCTCCTGGCATTTGCCAGCCCCTGCTCCAGGCAGCAGCCTCTTCAATCTGTGGGGTAACACTGGTCCTGCTCCTGCCTGTAGGAAAAGAGCCACACTGCAAGGAATGCATGGATTTGATGAGACATTTTCCCACCATGCACCATTTTTGATTAATTGTTGCTTTCTCCTGTACTTGTAATGTCATTTTAGTATGCCAAGAATGCCAAAGTTTAGTGGTCAAATACAGCCAAGTGCATTCTTGGAAAAAGTGTGACTGAAGAAAAGGACAAAGTGTAACACATGGTATGTGAAACAGAGCGTGAGAGGTGAAGGACTAGAAGATCCCAGAGAAGGGAAGTAGCCTTTACTGGACGATCAATACTTCCTTATTCTGAATTAAGTTTCATCTTAAATAACCTCAGACTATGTAAAAGTGCAGATATACTTTTGTCAGGAGATTTTTTTTGTTCTCCCTGCAGAGTACTGCATTTCGTTGCTGTTTCCATCAACGTGTGTAGATGTGACAGTGTTCGGAAAAGCATCCTCATCCTTTGCTGGTGCCAGGTTCTGCACCTGTAGAATTTCTATTTCCCTTCTAAATACACCAAATAGGGTGTGACAGACTTGGCAAAGGTGATATCTGATGCAGGAGAACCTGCAGTAAGGGAATTGAATTCCACTGTAAGCTTAAGGAATCATAGTGCAGTACAAGGGTAGCTCAGCAAGAGGCACAATTCAGGCAAAAACATGCCTCCAGAAGCTTTGCTCCCATCCTTTGCTGCTCCTCAGAGGCATTTTCTGCAGCAGGATGCTCATTTCTCTCCTCTTGTTTGCTCAGTCAGACTCAGCCATACTCTGTGAAAGTGTTTCAGTCTGCCTCATCCCTGGATTCACCCCTCTTTGTTTGCTGACTTGTACCTCTGGCAACACATCCTGAAACCAGAAGATGTCAGGGATCAAGTGGTGAATTGCAGTAATATATCTGCCAATATTGCTACAAGCAAATAGAGACACAGTAGAAATGTTAATTCCCACTTTTGTGAGTTCATCTGAGATTAGAGGCTGACTGCTCTTGAATCACCCATTCATAAATGTCTCCACGTGGTGCTGCTATCTATTAGTTTTATTCTTTCTTGCCTGGTTTCTTTTAATGGTGGACGTAAAGAGGAGGCTGATTTATTTGAAGCAAATAAAATTGTAGGGGAAAAGAGGTGGACAATTGGTGCAAGAGACTTCCCGAGATAGTTCTCTTCAACCAATCCTACCAAATGTTAGCCTAATTTGTTTCATCCATAGTCTCCACTTTTCAGTAAGAGTGAGAAATATGTTCTCTGTTATTTTCCCTGCACGAAAGACAGGGCTGTACAGTAGTGAGGCAAGGGGGGGTCACCAAGATGACAAGAGATCTGGAACACATGATGTATGAGAAGAGGCTGGAAACAGCATTCATTCAGTCTTATCAGGAAAAGGGTGATTGAATATAATTTCTTGCTCTTTAGCTAAGGAATGGAAGGGCACAGACAAGGTAGCCAGGAACTCAGAGAAACACACTGACAACTTGGTCACAAGCTGCAACAAGGGGAATTCTGACCAGATAGCTGTAGATGTCATCTCTAGTTACAGTGATTCTCTGTGTGATTAATGGATAAAAAAGATATGACCAGTTATCAAAATTATTTAATGCTCTGAAGCTAAACATTGTTGAAAGCCGGTTTTTCCACAATGAACTTTTTTGTTACACTCACACATTTATTTTCACATTTTTTCCTCACACCACTTTAGATGCGGTCTATGAATCCAGTGGAGAGTAAGAAAAATAACAACTGTTTTTTATTAAGAGCAAGAGATTAAATCAATTCATTGGACCTGAAACTGCATGAGTAGGTGAGGCAACATTCCAGTTCATCTTAGTTCCAAAATACGCCTTCTCACACTGAAGCTCCACAGCAGGATATGAAATCACAAACATCACATCATCAGAACAAATGCTCATTGCAAGATTGTGAAGGCAGGACACCATAAATCAACAGCTCCTGAGAGCTGCTGGGTTTGGACTTTTCTAAAGACAAATGAAATCTTTTACGGCCTGTCATTTTAAAATGAACCCAAAATAAAGAAAATAAAAATATGGCTGTGCAGAAACTGTAATTTAATAAGCAGAGTTGGCTAAAAAGCAAAAAAGTCTCCCCACAAATGCTCCTGCAAATGGGCCATGATTCAATAAAATACTTGGTCATAAGCTTGGCTTTAAGTTTAATTCCGCACTGGTTTTACAAAGAATTTAAGCACCTTGTTAAATATATATAAGAATGTACCTGTTTCGCTGTTCTGGGCATATTCGTTTGCCTTTTTAATTAATCCATTTCAGACTCAGTCACATCTCTCTATGTTTGCTTGCAAGGCACATGCACACAATGAATATCTAACCTTTTGAGCTGACCAGAAAAGGCTTCCAAAGGTATACAGGTGGATATTGGCATCAGCTTTTTAATACATTAATAAATCTGAATAGTTTTATGCAGCTCACTGTGTGAATTAAAAGATGCAATGCGTCTGGGTAGCTTAATGGCAGCAGAGTTCAAATTATAAGTAAAATTGAGTAACTTAGATAGTTAACAAAAATACAATTAGGCAGAAAAGGTGTTGGAAAAACCTGTTATGGTGCTGTTGGGTATCCCACTGGAACACACACAACAGAACCAAATATAAGCAGAAGGTGTTCTGCTGTGAAATGATTCACTGAGCTCTTGCCATCCGTTGTTTTGGCCAAGATAACTTGGCATCATTGCATGTTATATACATTCTCAGAGGAAGCTGCCAAACCCTTCTTATTTTAGCATTATTAGTGTTATAGCTGTTCTTCTTTTGTTGTGCAGGGCTTTGTTGTTGGTTTCAAAACACTTGATGCTGGGTGTGGTATGCAGAAGCCCTCACCCTGGGAAAGAGAGCTCTCTGCGTCCCTGCAGTTCCCAGCAGCGGTTGTTGTTTTTTCTCCCCTGGTTGCACGAGGACAGTTCTGCTGCCTGAATGCTCATGACTGCTATGCACTGCATCAGGAGAGTATCCTGGACAGTCCAACTCCTGCCTGGCTCTGCTTCTTTAGTTGTTGTTGTTTGTGTTGCTTAGGGTACCAAGTCATTTCGGCTGCAGCTTCTTCCTTTCCTGAGTGTCTCTAAATTCTGCTACTACCCCCTGCTGTAATCTTGTACTTGTAAACAAAATGAATTGCTGCTAGACGAGCCAAATGAGCCTGCTGGCGACACACAGGGCACTATCTCCCTAGAAACACCCTCTGTAAACTGAAACCAGCCAGCCAGCACCAACAAAAATCCTTGCATCCATTCTGACACGTAGCCTCAATTTTTTAGTGGAGATGCAAGCAAAGAAAAAGCTTCCCTGGGATAATGGATTTTGGATTAAATAGACCAGTCTTCAGGGTGTCAGTTTTTCTCAGCTAGTAATCAATCCTCAAATCCCAAAGAGTTTATTTGAAAATGTACAGATGGAAAGGCAAACAGATGAGAACATATGCAAGTTTGCATAGTTGTTTATTTCTAATTTACACAAACATTTTCATATGGGTAGGTGCTCCTGAAATTTAACATTGAATTTCAAATGCTCCGTTTAAACTTAAACATTCCGAGTCAAAAAAATAAATCACAGGCAAGAAATTGGCACTGATTTCAATAGAATCTGTCAATTTATACCAGGTGAAGGTCAGGTTTTAAATTTCTTAGACTCCACTGTTTCTTGTAACCACAACTCTGACTAGATGGTAGAGTAGTGCAGATCCCCAGTAACTTAGGAATGATAGATGGTGTTTCTATGGGATACACTCTCTCTCTGGGCTATAAAACATAGAAAAGGAGTGTTCCACCAGTTTTTTAAAGAATCTAGAAGGGCTTCTCTTCTCCCTGGTGTTGTGCATATGGAGAAGGCATCAAATCAAATGTCTGTCGTTCTTAATGGAAAAATTCTCACTTACTTCAGTATTCAGTAGGTCACCTTTAAGACATCTGTGTAGTTTCATGAGACTACTCCAAAAAATTAAGGAAAAATTGGTCCTCTTTTTTTTTCATTTGAAAGTGACAATAAAGCATCTTATTTTCAAGAAGCTCACACTAAGTGAGAGTTAGATAAATAAACGGTGGCATTTCAAAGTACTCTGTACAAATTATAATCTAACTGATCCTTTGGGGTTTGGGCTATTTTAGCTCAAAGGATACCTATGGCAGCACTCCAGGATATGTCCTAAGAAAGACATTTTTTCCTGACCATAATCAAAGCAAAAATCTATCAGCTAGAATGGCTAAATTTCAAGTACTCTCTTTCTATCCTTGCAAATTATTTCATTATTTCTTACTTTAACATTTTCAAGAGCGCTCTCCATAGCTGAGAAGAAAGAACCACTAGAAAATTGTTAGCTTCATGTGCTTAAAGATAACATGCCTCACTCCAGTTTTACAAGATATTCATGCCTGAAAACTGATCATGATTTCTGAATGCTCCTCTGTTCTCTGCAAGCTCAAAAGCTCTACAGTTTTATTTGCCTATTCCGTCTTCTGGGACCACTTTCTCTCCATCAGTATATTTTCCAGTAAAGCTCTTCTTTAGGATTTCTCAGGTTGATGTTTCAGATAAAGATTAGGTGAGCCTGCCTGAATATAAAGAAAATGCCTACAAAACCAGCACATGGTTTCTTCTTTTTGATGCAATCCTTTTGTATACATAATCCTGTATAAAATGTGGTCACAAATTCTATGTGAATCCATGAGAGAAATATGAATGCAGGGGAGGTCCCTGCTTTAGGAGAAAATATCCTTTTAAAATGAAATCAAAGTACAACACTCAAAAAGTAATATATGTTCTTTCCTTCCATGAATTTCAACATTTTTTGGCTTTTAGATAAATGAATGCTTGTACAAAAATTATAAATAAAATCAAAATAGTGAAATAATTCCATTTCTAAGAAAAGTTTTCAGATGCTGTCCAGGACTTGAGTTCTGAGTAGACAAAAGTAGTATGTTTTGGTTTTGCCTGATGTGACATCTTTGAGACTGGCTGCCAAATAGCACAAATGAAAGTAAGCTTACTGTTCCTCAAAGAAAATGTAATCTTACAGAGCAGAAGGGGCAGGGAAATCTGTTAGATGAAAATAATACAGGACAGCTAGAAGAGGAAGAAAAAGAGAGACACTTCAAGGAGATTGACTTTTTTTGTTCTTAAAAGTCATCTGACCATTTGACAACAGGCGCTGAGATATAAAATATAGTTGTACCATGCCTTTTAGCTGTATTTGTTACAGCTACAGTAAAAGTCCTTCTGTGTAATTATTGTTGGACTAGATGAGCTGGAAGAAGAACACTGCAGACTTTGAGTTAGTGAGGTAACAGCCCTTGCAAAATATTCAAACCTTCTTGCTCCCATTGTGCCTAAGTGTAGTCCATTCTCAGGCTAATAAATTAATTTTGCCAAAATAAAATTTTGGCACAATAATTTATTCCTATATCATTCATTATTCAAAGACATTCATATGATAGTGCACTAAAAAAAAATATTTTCTTAAAGAGTAAAATAAAAAGCTCTGAGATGTGAAAGACATAGGATCGTAGGATAACTCAGGTTGGAGGGACATCATTTAGTTCTGCCACCTGAAGGCAGCAGGCCTATTGATTCAGAACAGTTGGGTTATTTATGGCTTTCTTCAATAGGGTCTTCAAACCCCACAGAGATGGAGGCTGCACAATCTTCCTGGGCAGCTTGGCCAGAAAAATTGTGCAGCCAATTGAGAGGCCGTTAGTAGGGCTAACAAATTTTTCATGGAAAATCTTAAAAATATTTATAACTCATGAAAAGATAAAAAGATATGACAGAAAATTGTCAGGCAATGCATTCAGTACTCAGACTAATGATGTAGTTTTGAGAAGAATATGCTATATGCTGCACTTTTATGATCCTGGCCATGACTGGAAATCTCAGTTCAACTTAAACTGTGAAGTCTCTATTCACTGCCATAATAAAGATCAACCTTGAGCTGCTCTCAGTTCTTGAAGACTTGAGAATTGGTGCAGTTACTTTGTCTTTTAATTTATAGAGTTGTCATACTGAAACGTTTAAACAAAGAATAACATTGCCACGAAAACAAGCTCCATTCCTGTTGTTACTATGCTGATTTTTATAGACTCTTCTTACTATTGCTAAACAATGCAAGATTTAAAACTGTAGATTTTTTTCACCTGTGAATTATCATTAACCGACTTAATTCCATCAAACTACTTTTAAAACTCATTTTAGCTCCAAAGAAACAAATCTTTATGTATAGGCCTTCATATATTTCTTTCCTCATCCAATTTGTATTTCTCTGTTTTCAGATATGCATTAGTCTCACTGAGCAATACAAAACACAGAAACATACAGTGGCATTTACTTTTGCCAACCATCTTTCTCTTTAAATGTCATCATGAGAACACAGCTGTTTAACAGAAGGCAAATTGTTTAAATGCAGATGTAGAAAAGCATCTTCAAGATACAGCTCCAGTGGAAATCAGGTAGAAAAGTGAATGTGAAGGGCAGCTGGAGCCATATACCCCAGATGGCAGGGGTATATGGCTAAGCAAATATGAAATTAAAAGCTTCAGAGTCACAGCAAAAGATTAATTAAAGGTATGCACCAGCTCACTGTGGTACAGATTGCTACAGATGGAGTGCAGCACTACACATAGAATAGCCTACATTACCTAGAATTTTTCATTTATATAAACCTTTACCTCAGTTGTTTATTTAAAATAGAGATGTGACCACAAGGAAATGCAACTTCAGCAGATGACTCTGGCCTGCAATGATACTCCCTCCCCATAATTTCCTCTCCCCACAATTTTCCTCTCCCCACCCTTCCACTCCACTGACAGCCCTCACTTCCTTCCTCTTCTAGTTCCAGCCCAGACTGGTAGTTCTGAGGCTTCAGGTCAGCAGAGGTGAGAGGGCTCTGCAGCTTGTCTTGCAGACACCCTTCGGGTTACTCCCAAGCACTGAAGGGTCACAGAAAACAAGCAGCTACTTCACTTCCAGCTATGAGAGCAGCACCAGTCCTCAGGACAAAAATGTCACTGTGCCTTGCCTCAGGAAAGCCCCACAGGAACTGGATTTAAGGAAGGAGTCTTCAAAATAGTTCCTTGGTTTCCCAGTCTGCCTGTGCCAAGCACCTTTCACCGGGGAGAGGAGACAGGTACAAAGAATTATCTTCCACATACATTTACCACAGATGGAGGTGTACACATAGACATACATAGAGACAGATTGACAGATGGATATCTAGATGGATATGCAGATAAGCAGATAAATCAATGTAGGTTAGATATAGGTACACAGAGGGATGGAGAAAAGCTAAGACAAGGATTTGCATGAGCTACAGCTTTTTCAGCCCTCAGACAGAACCATCTGAGAATCAGACAGCACTTTGGAGGGATAACAACATGAATCAGCCCCAAAATATTATTGTTAGTTATTGTTATTTTTATAATCTAAGGAGATTTCTTCGGTCAGCAAGATGTAGAGAAAGGGTATTTTTGTTGAGAAGCTTTCTAGATAACTGAGATTCAGCTTTATACCTTGCTGAGCTAACTATTCCTGCTCCTTACAGGAGAGTTACAGGATACATCTGGTTTGCTCATTACTGTGCAAAGGGGAACTGTGTTATTGTACCAGACAGTAACCTGAGGCTATCTGCAATCATCATTTCCATTTTTCTCTTGCTTTAATGAATGCTTCTCTATTACTGCTTCTACTACAACCAGAGCATTAGCTTTCCTCACCACTGAATTATATAAGTTGTGATTGCATTAGGAAAGTGGCTTAGAACTTACAGAAAAGCTGGGTGAAAGTATTTCAGTAGAAATTATTTCTGATGGAAAAGACAAGTTTTTGTTTAAGGCTTTTAAAATTTTAAAGGAAGTATGCAATATCAGCAATGTCTGTTTATGAGAAATATGAGAATGCATAATTTTGAACATCATAGAATGGCCTGGATTGGAAGAAACCTTAAAGTTCATCTAGTTCCAACCCTTCTGCCATGGGCAGGGATACCTTTCACTAGATCAAGTCGCTCAGAGCCCCATCTAAACTGGCCTTGAACACTTCCAAAGATCATCATATGAAAAATTTTCATTTAGGTAAGGAACAATACTTTGATATTGTTTAAAATTGTATTAGAATTTTAATTTTATTATTAAGCTATACAGTGTCTTTTGTGAATTATAGATATTACTTACAATACCTGAGCTATTAAAATGTAGTATACTATAGTGCTTCAACATGGTTTATTTAAAATTTATTAACAAGAAAATTAATGTCACATGAAGCTGATGCTATCAAAATGAAACACTTCTGTGAATTTGAAGCAAACTTTTGTTCATGAGAAAACACAAATATTTTCATTTTTATTTCTGATTCAAATGAAAACCAGTTTTGAAATACTGCATTTTGCACTGGAGATAGGAATTCTGTTTCTCTCACCAGTTCTTGTCATCAAATAAGTTTGTCCTTTGAGAATTGTTGTTGCAGATGTTCACACCTACATACATCTATGGATACATGAAAAAGATACTGTGATTCAATGTATTACTAACAGGTATAGAACTCCTGAATAACACAGCTGCAATTCTGCTTTCCTGTTGATTCACCACACAGCTCTCTATAAATTTATTAATTGTTCTGTTCCATTTCTCCATTTCTCAAATACAGCTGGGACAATACATCATATTTTAACTCACTGTCTGTTGTGAAGTTTAGAAAGCTTTTTTTTTTTGAGTGCCCTTTCAAGAAATGAAATATAAAGCCTGGAAAAGTTTGCTATAATAATTTAATTAGATCTCCTGCAAAGCACTGAGCTAAGTTGAACTAAAATATATGGGGTTTTAAAAATCTGTGTTAAAGATATAGGAATCTACAGCCCTTACTAAGTTGTTGTGACAAGTATTATATTTATTGTAAACAGAAGCTTATGTCTAGAGGAAACCAACCCTGGGCTGTCACTTGCAGTTTCCATATCCTGGTCCTCTAATTCAACACATTTAGAGAGTGGAAAGCAATTGGAATGGAAAGAGCTATGGGAAGACATAGAAGACCAGGCCATTGTTACTTTTAGTTGGATATCTTTGTTTGTCTAATATCAGATAGGTGACATTAATATGCAAGAGAAGAGCAATTATTAAAAAGCATGTAATATCACAGTTTTTTCCCTAATGCCCTTCACTTAGAAATGTGGCTTACACAATGAGACAGATGAGTTTATATGCCTTGCAAATATTTTAATGTAACAGTATCCAAAATGACAGTGAATATTATTATCCATATAAATGATCCATCACTTCCTAAATCCTGTTAAGCTTTGGCCTCAATAATATCCTATGGTCATGTGCTACAGAAGTTAAGTACAAGCTATGTGAAAAAATGTTTTCTTTTGTTTGTTTCAATTATGCTATCTTTCAACTCCATCAAATATCTCTGGACCTTTTAAAATACAAAAAAGGGAGATGGTTTGATTCACCCCTTATATTCAATAGAGCTTCCAGTTCCTCTTGTGTGCTCACTATTCCAGGAGTTTGGGGGAAAAAAAAAAGCTTCTGAACCTAAATTTTTCTAGAAAGTAACTCAAGCAGCAGATTTCCACACTTTGGAGAGGTCTCATGAATTTCCACCCCCTCCACTTCTGGTTTCCATTTAGAAGAAGAATTGTTGAAATACCATGAGGATGGCTGTTTTCAGTGCCATGACAGGAAGCAGGAGTGTTGGAAATGTCACGAGAAAGTCTGTTCTTACAAGATTTCCATCCCAACAGACTCTCAAGAAGTTACTTTGTGTAGTTTAGATGTGGTTCAGATAAGCATCTAAACTTCTGCATTCTTACACAAGCTGAATCTGAACTCTGAAACTTTTAAGGTTTGTCTGTCACAGACACTGAAATGGTGAAAAATTTCAACAAAACAAAGCGATGCACCAATTGGCATGGAAGCATTGGACATCCTGCCCTCTAATCCTGCATCTGTTCCTCCTTTATACAGTCCTTTACCAGAAATAAGCACAAAGACACCACAGGTGTTATACTCAGAGGCAGGGTCTCTTGCACGATAAATGCCCTGAGTGATCTCATGTGGGAAACCAGATTTCCTCAGGCAACTCCTCCATTTCCATATCTCTGCCAGCTGTCCCCTTCCTGAATCCACCAAATTGCTGCTCACAGGGGCATATACAGGAAACCTTTGCCTGAATCCCCTGTCCTGACAAACACGAGAAGGGTGGGAGAGGAAGGAAGTGAGGAATGAGTGCCCTTGCTGGCCACAATAGCCACCAAAAGAAGTGCAATCACTTGGTCTTTCTCAGCAGGAGGGGTCTAAAATTTTTCATTCTTTGGCCAGGTCCTGCAGCTGTACAGGCACAGATTGACCCTTCTCTGGGACCCAGCAGGCAGGGATGTGTGAATTCCTCATAATTTCCAGAGCACAGCCCCAGTTCTCCTTTCCCAAGTGCCTCGGTGCCCGTGGTGGGCTACCAGCATCAGAAGAAAATGTCCACTCAGAAGATACCCAGCACAAAGTGATGTAATAGCTCTTAACAAACATTTCTGCTTTCCTGTATTTTGAGTGGACATTTTATCCGGGTGCTGATGGACCACCCCTGGTGTGGAAGCTGCAGTTACAGGAATAATGGGGGAGTGCAGGAATGAAATTCTTTCATTGTTATCAAAAAAAGCATTAAACTATGAGAATCCCTTCAGCTGGGAATGTTATCAAGCCAAAATGCAATGTTAAAACTCCAGAACAGCTGCTCTGAAGTCAAGGAAAGGCACACTGAGTTCTCACTCTGTGCAAAAGGAAGCCCAAGGAACATTTCCCTGCCTTCTGTCCACTCTCAGAGGTTCTTTAACACAAGTTAGGGATGCTGAGGCAAAGCTTCATCATCACGGGCCCTCAATGCACTGACAAATCTCCAATTTTTACTGGTGCAACTGGGCCCTCAGTAGAACTGGTGGATCTGCATGGAAGAATCTATGTTTGAAGGGTTCTGCAGGTTCTCCACATGTCCTGACATTTGTATTTCCCATAGAACTATGGCCAGACCTGACACTGAGCATACAACTCCTTGGGATTCAGACTCCTATGATGATGGACAAGCAAGCTTATATAAAAAGAGGTATCAGCACAGGCCTCAGCCTAAAACATGCGTTCGATGTTTAAAAATGTCTTAAATTATTTTCTCTTTTGGGTTGTTTACCTGGGGGTGTCTTCTGCTATTCTTCATCCCAGCTTGGAAAAAAAAAAAACCAAACTGATTTACCATGAGAAAGACTGTTCTTTTGCCATTTATATCCCAGAAAGAGTTAGGAAGTACAGAGATCTCACAGGGGAAGGTCTTCTCAAGAACTCTTAAATTTTTTATGATTCACTTAAGTGTCCAGTTTTCCCTGAACTCCACTAAAGTCAGTGGAACTGCAGCAGAAGCAGAACCATTTTTTAAACGTTTTTCAGCTGGTCAGGGCTTCTGTGTGTTTCTCACTCATGACGTATTTCTAATCTCAGAAAAAGAGGCTCTTTTGGTCATCACTAGGATGACACTAGGCATGGTAAGTTAGACCTGCACAGAGTTAAATGCTGAATTAATGTGTGTTTGACACATTTAGACAATCCCACACATCCATGTTATGACCTAGAGACAGCCATGGAGAGCTAAAATGTGGTTGGAGGCATGAAGGGAAAGGATATCTTCACTGATTCTTTTGTCTTTCTGCCTATCTGGTAGTAGGGAGAGAAAGTAATGTAAGAAAATATTTCAAACCAGGGCACTAAATTCTTTTTAGATGAAGTCACACTTTTGCAGAGGCTGTACATTTCAATTCTTATGAAAAGGTAGCATTTCAAGTGGCTTTGTTTCTTCAGACTTAAAAGAGTCTGAACTGTAGAAATGCATCCTCTTTGACTAGCAAGCCAAATTTCATTTTTTTGTTTTGTTTCATTGCATTAGAAGAAACAAGATGATGCAGTCCACATGGAATGCAAACCATGGCACTGAATCGCAAATTATATGGAAATATGCCTTTCATCTTAATTATAGACTGGACAGGGGAATGTACTATATTCTCTCATAAATGTGAGACCAGGGAAACTTTCCCAGGGTGTTTTGCTTTTACATTTCTGACTCTTATTTGGTTGAAAACTTATCAACCCATGTGATCCTGAGCTGTCTGACTTTCCATGATAAGACTGAAAGTATGTAGGAAATGTTTTCCCAGCACTGCCAGAAAAGGTCTAAAGGACTGGGATATTGAAGTCACAAATCGCTGTTTCTTTGTAATCCTTTAAAATACTGTCCCGTGGCTGAAATGGTAACTTTATTTTCAGATATCCAGGTAATTTTGGAAAATCTTTTCTCATTCTAACTGAATGTTTTATTTCTCCAGTCTTGGTGTTTCTTCCTTCAGACTTCAGGCATTTTGCTAATTTTATCCTGGGTTGTTTTGTTTTGAAGTAAAGCAAAGCAAGGGCTTATAGCTTTTGAAAAAGGGCCAAATCCCGCTCAAAAGGGATGTAAATGTAGTGCTGAAATCAGCTGCCCTGCAATCAGGTGCCCAAGGGATTAGGGATCATCACTATTTTATCTAGGAGGACTTCTGCTTTGACCCACTGTCATTCCCTTTACAGAAGCATCCTGATAAAATCTGATTTAAACTGTTGCCAGATGAGGCAGGAACCCTTGAAAATATTCTACTGGCACACAAAAACATTTAACCAATGCTATTCTTTTCAGAGTACTTCAAAGGACTGATGTAATTTCAAATACATTTGCACATAGTGAAGTGTGCACTGATTGCCTTTATGTACCAACATTTCCAGAATCATTAATTCCTAATGGCTCGGACAAAGTGCATTCCCAGTGAGATCCCTGAGCAGCATTTTCCCAGGAGATATTCACAGCTGCTGCACTCATTTTATCTGCTTTTAAGCCCTTTTGAAAATTATGCCCTCTCCATTTTTAATTTTTCAAAAGTGAGAACCTGTGTTGAGCCTGTCCCATATTCACACTTCTACTTTGTCATGGCTATAAACCATTCAGAACTAATGTACAGAGACCTTCAGTCAGTCCCAGGGGTCAGAAGCTGTTGGTAAGGAGGAAATGTTAAGGGAACTAATGTGTGTAAACAATCTGGCAGAGGTGTCCTAAAAATAAACCTTTAGAGTGGAATATAATATTAGCATTAGGAGTGGACAGAATGCAAGGAACAGTGGAACTGAAGTCTTTGGATCATTTGAGATGATCTGAGCCTGCAGGTGGTAAATGTAGTTCAATATTAGCACACATCAAGTAATTTGTCTGCAAGCAAGAAACTGATGCAAGAACTATTGTGTGTGCTGAATTAAATAGTCATCAAGCACCATTCTCTGGAAAAAGACCTGGGAGTTACTGTGGAAAAATAGAAAAATAATTGAAGCCAGCAACCAGCTGCACAGCTGTGCTAAAAAGAAGATGAAAAAAAAAGGAAAAATAAAAGGTGAAAAATGCAAGCAAAATGCCAGTTTATAGTAGCCAAAGGATAGAAGGGCAAAGACAGGCAGTGTGTTTTCTGTGTTAGCTATTTGCAAGAGCTTGTACCCAGTGCCAGTGATTGTAGTGTGGGAAAGATATTATAGCCAAGGAAGGGGGGAAAGATGACAGGAGCTCAGGAGAAAGCAAGGAAGAATTAGGACTAGACAGTCTTAGAGAAAGGAGTTACTGAGTGGCTTAATCAAAGTTATGTGTGTAAGAAAGGGAGTGACTGAATACTCAGAAACATAAAATACACTCTTTTAAAGAACTCCAAAACTACACATGAAAATTTAAAATTACAATGCAAGGGTTAAATAATTAAACCAGCCATAGCAATAGGAGAAAAGAAACTTCACATTTCAAAGACAAGGTCTGAAATCAATGGGATGAGACAGATTACACCAGCTGGAGAAAGGGGTTATCCCATCATCTGCAGAGGAAAAGCATAAATCAATGTCGAAAGGAGTTTATGTTTGGTATTAATCACTCACAAAAGCTCTGAGGAAGAAAACAACTGACTCACCTCCATGAGCATGGTGGGTGGAAAGCTGCTGGCTGTCTGCCTGCCTGTTTGCCCACAGATAATGCCTCTGGTGACTCTTCCTGCCTTGCTTACGAAGGAGAATCCTCCTGAGATTTTTTTGAGTTGCTTGCAAACCAGCTCTATTCACTTGGAGATTAATTTCCCTGAGACATTCTTGTTTCCATGTGTCTTATCATCATCCTGTTCAAGTTCTACCTCTAAAGTGCTTTCCTTGAGGTGAATGCTCTGCAGAAAGCCAATACTAATTTGGGATGTCTCTGAGGGAAACATCTCCTGTCTGTTGCGTGAAACCGTGAGCTGAGTCAGTATTTGACACTGCTCCCTCTAAAGCACACACTCACTGCAGTGCTCTGCAAAATATGTGGAGGCTAGTTACCCTGTGAGGTAGAACAGGCTGTCCTGGAAATCCATGGAACAATACTGCCTGAACAAGTGACATTTTCAGCCTTTTCTATATCATCTCATTTTCCTATTGTTTCAAGTCATCACCTGAGCGAATATGCGGGTCCTTCATGCTCACAGTTCAAGGAAATGGAACAGACCTGTTACAGAAAATTAATGAGTCTGAAACCAAGCAATAATAATAATAATAAAAATCCATGTTATTAAAAGCAAAGCCATAGGAAATGGGAAGGAAGTAATTAGAAAATGTTTTAATATTTTACCTTAACTACAAGGATTATATTAACAGGCTTGGGGTTTTCTGATTGAAAGCAAGACCTGCCAGGAGAGCAAAAGCTCTGAGCTGTGTGATTGCAAATCATGTGGGAAGAGGTTCCTCAGCTCAGCAGTGAATAGTGGTTGGTGATGCAATCAGTGAGAGTGGCTGGAATTTCTGGGTGCAATAATGCATGGTGAACCCACAGGGTCAGCCCATCTGTGGAAAGGAAGGAAAATATATTGTTGTTTCAGGGATGTGGTTAGCACTTAAGGTAAAGACTGACCAACGGTGATTTATAGCTTCAAATTCCTTTTCACACTTGTGTGAGAACCTGAACCAAACAAAATACAGACTTTTAATATTGCACAGGATATAGAGTTCTACAGGGAGTGCTGGCATACTGGGTATCAGAGTCACATCCTAAGTGTATGACGCTACAACATAAATATTTAACAAAAAATAACAGCCTCTCTAGAGGGGAGCTGGGATGGCAGTGAGGGAACAAAACATGGCTGCAAGTTAAGAACCTCGTTCCCAGACCAACAAATTTTCTTCACACAACTGAGAAGTCACTTGCACTCTGAATCAGGAGGACACTTACACAGAGGTGTGATCTTAACTTCACATCGTTAAAGCCACGTAGTTAGGTGGCATGTTAGAAGAAAAACACCAAATTATTTCACTAAATCTGGGTGGAGTACACAACTCTTGAGCTGACAGAAGCAAGTAACAATTGGTAGACAGATAAACCAGCTGTGTCAGGGCTGGTTGAGTTAAGTTTTCTATCACTGAGTTTTATTGAGTTGAACGAAACTTGCAGAACTTCTTGTAAACAGACATTATGAAAACTTTAGAGTTGTCAGAAATGTGTAAAGCAGCAACAAAGGTAAAACAAAAAAAAAGAAAAAAAAACAGCCAAGAAATTTAAAAATCACACATTTGGGCACAACTATTCTAAAAACAGTATTTAAAATCTACAAGTAATTTTGAAGATGGTTTTCTGTGGACTCAGGCAGAAGCAAAAGGGTGTTCTAAGATTGAAAAATATTTTTATAGAGTACTAAGGGAAACTTTAAGTACTTCAGAATCAGAAGCTCACTTCACTTGTTTGATTTAAGGTGTTTCTCAATTATGTAACTTCAAAAACTACAATTTTATTGCTGCTGTCCAGATATCTAGATTCTAAATATTCTCTTAAACATCAGGCCATTGCCAATTATTTCTTTGGCTGCACTCCCCAGATAAAATTGATTTGTCGTGTGCCCTGTCTTAGATACAATTTGGGGGATTTGCCCTTTTCTTCCCTGAAACAAACATAGGAGAAGCAGGTATATTAAAAAGAGAAAGAGAAATATTTTTTTATCTGCCTTCTTTACAGTCCCCAAAGTAAAATTCTGCCCAAACTACATTGCTCAAAATATCTTTTCCCTCAAAAAGACAGTTAAAGTAGAAAACAATGACAGGACAATTGTTCATCACATTATAGATGTGGTGCTGAAAGCCATGTAGTTATTTCAGTGGCAACTAACAAAGTAAAATGAATACAGACAAGAACAGAACATTCTCTGTTTAACTCAGGCGTGGTTCCACCCAATGCCATTAAGACAAATAACCAGCTTGGGTTTCTTTCACTTCTATTGTCATGGCTTTGAGACTTTGCTGGAGTACTTTGAGGGAACGACAAGAATTTGGTTCTCCTTTCACTTTCAGAAAACTTGTCCAACTCAGAGCAACCTTGAACAGTGCTTAGCATTTATTTCCCCAGAGTAGACATAAAAGAGGATTCCCTTTTCAAGTATAATCCACTCTGTAAATCCCTCAAGAGCCATTTGAGTCAGCCAACATTATCCTCTGGCCTTCCATGGCTCAGAGTGCTGGCAGAGGCTCCACAGCCAGGCTGGGGCTGAGCTTTCAAGAGTGATCACTGTTGTCATTTATTAATCATGTGGCGGTTGTTCCTTTGAGACCCAGGCATGGGGGGAAACCCCTCTGCACAGAAATTAGAAAAAAAAAATCCACTTACCACAAAGCCCTTACAAAGCAGCAGCTGCCTCCTCAGTAAAGCATCCTCGTTGGAGACAGCTTGGATTAGCCCATATATTCCCACACCTCTGTGTCTGGGTCAGTAGCACCATTCACTCTCCATGGAAAGTTTTGCTTTGCTCTGAGCCAAGAGTTAGTTCTGCCAAAAGAGGTATGATAAACGTCTGTTGCCTCCAAGCAAAATATGGAAAACAGCTTCTTTTCTCTGACTGCTTGTTTGTTTGTTTGTTTTCTCATGGTGAAAGTCTCTCTCTATTCTGCTGGGGACATTACAGGCTAGTCTGAAATTACATCTTAAACTGTTTCTGAGATACTCTCCCAGTCCAGCTTGGAGCAAAACTTTTGATGTAGTCATGTCTAACCTTTCAGAATAAAGCCCTGCAAATCACCATCAGTTTTCCATCAGTTTTCTCCTGGCTCCAGCTGAACTGGTTGTTCACATCCCTGGGAGGAAGAAGCAGGATCGAAGTGGGATGGGGGAGCCCTGTTGCTAGTAGCCCTGTCCCCAGTCCCTTGCTGCCCCATCCCCAGGGCACAGCACTCCTGGGCAGCTGCCACCAACTCCTTGAACCCCTCCTGGGAACATGGGACCCTGACACAAGTGCTCCTCTCCAAATTCTTCCATTTCTGATCCTGCAATTCCCCACAACCCTTGTCTTTTGTTGTGCTCCACAGTCTGCTGTTTATCTCCACATGTTTGTTTTTACTCTGTCTCCTTCTCTTCCTGGGAGGGCCAAAAGGTCTTGCTAGGGTTGAACTGGTGCCTGCTCCTAAGTGGATTACAAAAGGAATAACTGATTTTTCAGTGTCTGACTTTTTTTGTCAGAGCTGGTTGCTATCAGTCAAGCAAATGGTATCTGAAAAAGGGGAAATTATTTCTTCCTTATTCCTTCTCCAACTTGTGTGGAAGCAGAAAGGGTTTATGCTTTTATGCAGATGATGGATGAGTGACTGGTGAGATGAGAGGAGATATTTCCACAGCTTTACCTAAATTCCTGGTTTTGGGATGTTAAAGATCTCAGAAATATTTTAAACCAATAAGCTTATAGCCTGAAATTCATCTGAAGAAAAGTCCTAAATTATTAATGCCACCCTTTCCTGCTCCCCCCCAAGAAAAGGCACACACTCAACTCCCAAGAAAGCAAGCTGAATGAATAACTGCTGCATCAGAAAGAGGGGTATAAAATATAATTTAATGAGAACTTTGATCATTTCAATATATATATCTGACCTGGGCAGGGAGGCATTACCTTGGAGGTAGAAATTTACATGTCACCAGCTAGGAAAGAGCAAAACACAGATGGGACTTTTTCCATGCAGTTGCAAATGGACATTTGGTATTCTTCAAACAAGTGCATATTTGTGCCAAAGAGCTGCCACTGAAAGATGCACCAGGGCTAATCACATCTGTTGTTTCGGTAATTGTCCCATTCTAGAGAAATGAGATTTCCTCTGCTTAGCCTGAATCAGTTCTACTGTTCACTTATAAAATGAGTGCTTATGTGGGCTTATCTGAAACTCAGTGTGGGAATATCCCCAGTACTGCAAGGGTAGAATAAAGCAGGAACATAGATTTATATACGTTGCATTTTGCTGCTGCTTGCCACAGTATCATGACAGTACTTGCCAGATGTCACAACAGATGTTCCCCATAAATTTAGCACTGAAGCAATCGATTTCATCACTCAAAACATGATCATTCTCCGTTTTGTGAAAGGTTTGCAAGAAATTGCTTTCTTTTTAAATCCACATATTTTCCTGCCTATTCTTAAGTCACTATTCCTCCAACATCTTCTCCCATATGTTTTATAACTTCACTGTACTGTCATTATGTTATTGTGTCTCCCCTTTTGCTCACCCCACACTTTTAAAAAAAAGCAGAGTCCATTTAAACCTGAATAATTTGGCCAGTTTTAAAGAAAGAATAACCTCGACAATGTTCCCAGAAGAAGTTCCCTAGCAGATGGTGTTACAAGTTCTTTTGTGTCAAAAATGGAATGTTTTGTAGAAACTGAAGCTACTGTAATTTTGTTCTTTGTTGGTGTTTATTTGCAGAATCATTAATGATCATTATAAAAAGATCTCAGCCAGGATCAGAGCACCACTGTGCTACAGATTGACTAATCATACCTGTTGTCAAAAACTAAGATCAACTTCTATACAAAAACCTGGAAATACTATTATTCCCTCTTTAAATATGGAAAAAAATGTAACCCTGGCACAGCTGGCCCACTTAAGAGAAAGCTTACTTATTCTGGGCATTGAGAAGGGACCATCATCATAAAGGAAACCTGAGGCAAAACCAGAATTGAATCCAGTTTACCTGAGCTCCAAGAACTTTAAGAAAGTTCCAAGGGATCTTCTATGCATGGGTACAAGCCAGTGAGAACTAAATTAGAATTGTTAGAATCTAAGATTAATTACTGAGACATTAAATGCAGATATAATAAGAAAATTAGACAGTTCTCTACCATTGGATAATAAAATTAGATTTTTTTATGTTTAAAGTTACTGGGCTAGAAGTGGGAGGATAATGGTGTACAGGACTTCGAAAATGAAGATGTCAACACAATGCAGACAGAGCTGTCCAGAGTAAAGCTGTATTTATTGTTGCAGTAGAAAATTGACTTTAGTTTTGTTACAGGCAGATGAAAAGGGTCATGACAGTCAGTAAATATTTAGTCAACAAACAAAATGTTAAGGAGCATTTCTACAATGAAGATGTCAATGTCACAAAGCAAGTGATCTGTTTGAAAAACTTTCAGGACCTGACAAAATCAACACTTTGTGAGAACCTAATTCACAATTAACAATCATATAAATCATTCTTCTTTCAAGTAGAGTCAGTGGGTACTTTTTCTTGACTGATGCTAATTTCATCAATGGGCATCTGAAAAGCCCTGCAGGGCTCTTGTCTGATGGACACCCTGGGAAAATACACCTCTTCCCTTATGCTTCCACTGATGCCAGAGATAACAAAGGAATTGTGCTTTGCTTCCTTAAACATGTCGAATGTGCTTTTTTTAGACTGATCACCAGAATCTTCTTAAATGCAGTTGAGCTCATTCAAGGGAGGCCTTGAGTTCCTAGGCTTTGATGTCAGCGGGCAGGCACTGAGGACTCTGCTGGCCCATGACTCATTTTCTTGCTGTACTCTCTCACAGCATAGTCTCGCCTGCCACTGAGCTGCAGGAATGGTCTCCACTGTTATCAGACTTCTCCAAGAATGTGGATGCAGTAATTGCTCCACTCTTCAAGCCTCTTGTGGTTTCTGCAAATGGCATTCTTTCAAACTGCAGCCAGAACGAATTAACCCAGAGACACAGAGCTCACAATTTAAATAAATACATTAAAAAAAAAAAAATTCTCCAATAGCAGAAGACATTCAGAAGACACCGAAAACATGCAGGTGCTGGCAGTTGAATGTATGTTTTAGTAGGAAAATCACTGAGGATGCCCAAGGGCTGTGGGTGCTCAGATGGGGAGGTGGAGGCACAATCAGGGCTGGTCCTGGATAACAGGGTTAACAGAGGAGAGGAGCAGGCAGGGCCAGTGGAACTGCCTTTTCCCCTGTGCTCTGCGAGCAGGGCACAGCTGCATTCCCCATGCACCCTATAAGTCATCGGCAGGGACTGGGCACAGCCCCATCTCCTTCAGAGAAAGCAAATGCTGAGCTCAGTGCTTTCGTGGGCAGCTGAGGAAAAACCTATAGCTCTTTGGCTGTGAAAGGCAGAGTGTGAGCCTTTCACCCACAGATGTGTTTTCTCTGGCCCTCCTGTACCACCCTCTGCAGTACAGGTCTGCAAAGCTTTTTTTTCTTCAGTGAATTCCAGCATCTCTTACATGTTTACATTAGGGAATGCAGGAAAAGTGAGCATATGTTTTAAATGAAATGTAACTACTGTCAGAAGCTACTGGGAAAAATTGAGCTACCACCCAGCTAGATCTGTGGGTAGGCTTTTTTATAATTCAATAGAAAAATGAGACAGCAACTCACACATGCTACATCCATCACACTTCAAAGAAGTGTGCATATAAAAACATATTTGTGGTGTTGTTCAGCATGCTGAACAAGCTTCATGCAGCAACCTGTATCTTCCATCTGTCTGTAATTTCCAGTGGCTCCACTAACAACTTGCTGCATGAAAAGGCATCAACATTAAAATGAGTTTATATCAGCAGCACTTGTCAAGAAATATTTCCCTACCTTCCCGTGCCATGCACCATCTCATAGAAACACACAAGGCATTTTATTGCAAATGCTTTGGCTTTTCAGCCAGAAGCTGGAATTTACCATGGAAAGCAGACAATCCATGAAAAAAAAAAAAAAAGAGTTTAGCTGAAAAGCTAATTTTCCTTCCAAAACAGATTATACAGCAGTGTTTCAGCCAGCTGTGTCTGGAATAGTGCTAACAGAGAGGGCCACAGAGATAAGCACAGGGGCACCAAACCAGGAGATGGACTTGAAGGTTCTGCAGACTCTTAGCTCAGGGGACAACATCATTTTCAAAGAGGATAATACCACCAGTTTTACAAGCATGAAGAAGAAGGTGTGGGTCATAATAGAACAGATGAGGGAGAAGTCATGGCATGTCACTGATAACCTCCCAGCTGGAGAAGCCTTTGATAAGAAGAAGGTTCAGCTCCTTGTGCAGAGCTCAGTGTTTCCACGTTTCTCGTCTCTTGGTGCCCAAGCAAGCCCATTACACAGGTCTTTCTGTGCAACCCCTCCAACATTTCACCAAAAGATCTCAGTCCTTCCATAGGTAACTCTCTGGTATGCTGCAGAAACAGCTGCCCCTGTGAAGTGTCATCCACCTCTTGCTTTCCAGAATCAGGAATGAGAAACCTGTAAAGACAGAGATCTCATTTACTCTACAGGGCTATTTGAAACAAATTTGGAGTTTTATTTTTAATGTTACTCCTAGTTGTTGAAGCACTAGAGCCTAACAGGTCTGTGCTTTGCTTTGTGACTGGCCACCTTGGCATGGCCTAAACTTCAGAGCCTGAACAGAGATTCCTGAAACTGAAAAGCACAGAAATTTTGGGTAAAAATCTGCTTTGGTGAGCTAATGATGACAATGTTAGCTGGTATAATTAGAACTAGAAGTTCACTGGTTTATACTTTGCAGCCATTCACAAGTGACTCGCCTTTTAGGACACATTTCTGTATTAGGGGCTTGATCTAGAGCATACTAGAGTGGATCTTTCCACAAACTTCAGAAGGCCTCAGGCCTCCAATACTGACACAAATTTCCTGCAAAATTTTGGAACACTCCCACACAAATACTTGCAGCTCCTTCCTTGTTTTCACCTTACATGTAGAACACAACAATTAAACCAGGAAAGCAATGGGGCAATTTCATTGGGTTGTGTTTCCCCCCACTTTTTCCTTCTCTGGATAAAAGGCACAAGAGAATTCCTGCACTGAGGTTTGGGAATGCTGCATGGTGGGAATCTTTTATTTCCACCAATGGCATCTGTAGCCATATGTGCACCCAGGGAGATAAGACCCCTGTTGTGCCCGGCAGAAGAGATAAAAGAAGAGTCTTGTAAATAGATCTTGAATCTCGTGCATGTCTAGGAAGGTTCCATATAAATAGCACCATAACTTCTGCACTTGACTGCCACTTGAGCATATTATAAGCAGCAACAGGTGGGAGGCATGTTTGAACAATTGAGCATGCTGTAATAACCGTGCTTAGGAGGTCTATTATGTTCCTAATGCAAATTCCACATGCATATTTGGTAATTTCAAACAGTTTGGGCTTTCTGACTGGATTAGGGGGCTGTTAGGCAGGCTAGACAATGTGAGTCTATAGTTTGAGAACGAGTAAGATGGGTTTTGTTTAAGCAGTTTTGGGGAGAAGAAGTAAGGCGGAAGAAGTGCCAGCCACAGAGACATTTTGTTCAGCTGAGTGATGATGGGCAGCTAAAATGTTCACACTTTGTATTTCACACAGAGTTAATGCTACCCTGAATAGCTATTTCCCCCCAGGATTGCTTAGTACTGCAGAATGTAAAAGGAAAACTAAGTTTAGAATTAGGATATACAAGGGAAAAAATGCAGATAGGTTTTTGGCACTGGACTCTGGATGAAACCCAAGCCAAGAGCGCTTTGCATTTTCTAAAGATATTTGGAAGTGAATCTAAATTGCAGAAATGCCATCTCTGGGAACTAGAGAACAGGGCATAGGAATCTGGAGAACTAGGAAAAAAATTAAAGAGCCCAGCCAACAACTTCATATGGCTCAGCACTTGATGCTATAATGTTGCTCAGCAGGACACAGTCCCTGCGCCACAGACATCAGCCAGGGAGGTAGGTTATTGTCTGTAGTCCCTTTCCATGAAAATAAGGAACACAATGAAGGGAAGTGCTGTTGCTTTTTGAGATTGACAGCAATTTGTTAATTGTAGTTTTTCACTTTTGAATTAGAAATATATCTTAAAGAGAGACTTAATGAACTAGCCTCTGCAATTTTCTCAGTCCTTCAAGCTCAGTCAGCACCATGTCCTGCATAAAATGAAATACCTTAATCTGGAATGAAGGAAAATAAATGACAAATTGTTAAAATTATTGTTCCCAATTATCCCCAAAAGCTCAACTCTGCAGAACTATGGAGGCCCAGATTTTAAAGGGCACAGAAAAACACACTGTCCCTTATGCTCTTTGCCCTTGAACAAAATTGATGTTAGTGTGTGCTTTATTTTTTTTCTGAACTTCTCAATATGCTCCAACTGGAATTTGTGGTTAGCTTCCAAGCAGATAGAACAGGTCAAAAAAACAACACTTAAAACATAGGAAAATGCCAATGATGTTTCCATTTTTCACGATTTAAAGCAGACTTATCTGATTGACCAAGTGTAATTCAAGTGATATTTTATTACTTTTCCTCCAAAACAATGAGATTATTATGTTTATTCGTCTGTAATCCAAAGCAAGATTTTGTAAATCAGCCATTCTTTTTTATAAAATAAGTTTTTATTTTACTCAGAAAGTAAGATTGAATTTTCTGGTTTATTTAGAACCTGAAATAAAATAGGCCACTCCTATTTCAATAGCTACATCCATTTAGAAAAAATATTTAAAAAAAAAGAATATCCTCAAAAATTACAGACAATCAATCACTTTTGTGATGGACTTCAATACAGGCAATTCTTTAAATGTAAATGTTTATATTTGAATACTTTCTGCCTGGCTTTTCTCCTGGGTAAGTAGCAGTTCATTTTGAAGGCACTGAACACGCAGGCTTCAAAGCTACACAGTAGAAGCCAGTGGGAGTCTTGGTACTGACTTAGTGGGAGAAGGATTAAGCTCTCAGACATTATATTGATGACTGTCTTGGAAATAAACTGTCAGTATAAACTCACTAGATGTAAGACAGGGGTTTGAGCTCATATGCATAAGTATGTGAGCCACTTCTCCTCTTCAGTTATACTCAGTTCTGTTCCTGTAGTGCACCTTCCATCAGGACCCTATTCAAGGGTCATTTTTCTATAGAACACTAAAAAAAAAAAATCCAGTGAGCTCTTTTCTTCTTTGCACTCATGTTTGGGAAAGAGAATTTGTGGATTGTTTTGTCTGGTGTTTTTTGGTTTTTTTTTTTAATATCCATAAAATAATTTGATGTGAATTGGTCTGTAGCCAACAGCATTTCCTTGTACGAATTAATTTTAGCGTAGTTATTTGATTTGAGTGACACCGTTTCTGCAAGTGAAGTTCTTGAAAGGCAGCATAAATTTCCACAACTCACTCCATTTTCTTTCCTTTTTGCCTTCTTCTTGTAGAGACATCACTTCTTAGGACAAGAGGTAAATTTCAGAGTATTTTTCACTTAAATCTTGGCTTTCAAAGGAGTCTTAATCAGGTAACTCTGAAAAGGGCTCTTACTTGTCTAAATCACTTAGAGAATAATGCCTAAATATCTTTAAGAATATGGAAACTGTCAAGAAATGTGTGACCACCAACTATCCTGATGGGCTTTGACATGAAGACCAGTACATGGAAAACTGGACTGAGATCTCTAAGCCATGCCAGAAACATGTATGATAGAAAAGGAACTGATCTCATGCCACCAATTGTTATACTCAAACCACTTATATGACAGTGTCAATTAATAAGTTTCAGACCCAGCTAAAGCCAAAGTGGAAGGTTTTATATAGCATTATTGGTCTTCTGTACCCTGCAGTTCTATCTCCACTATAATTTACAACAAAATTACTTAGAACTGTTCAAATAAATTCAATGGGATTAGTGAAGCTATGGTCCAATCTTGATTTCACTAAGAATGTGAGACAATAGACTCAAGTTACCATACAAGAAATTCTGGCTCAATATCAGGAAAAGCTGAAGTCTCAGTCAAGCCCTGGAACAGGCTGCCCAAACTGGTGGTAGCATCTCCATCCTTGGAGACATGCAAAACTGGCAGGGCGAGATGCTGGGCAGCCTGCTGCCACTGCACATGGTCCAAGCAGGAAGCTGGGCTGGAAACCCTGAAGACCCCTGTCCACCCCCAGGAACTCTACAGCTCAAAGTCCTTCTTCCTAACAGTACTGGAATGTAGGAAATGGGATGTGTATACGTCTCCCATGTATAACACTTCAAAGAACCCCAGTGCTTCCGCATCAGAGAATGTTTCATGTTCAAAAACCCATCCTCCATATTTTCACTGTCAATAAATTTTGGTATTTCTGTAATTCTCCTCCAGTTTCTAGCTGTCTAAGGGTTAAGGCTGAGTGGTTCTCAGGAGTCCAGTGCTGGGTTTGTTAGGGGTTCTGTCTGGTTTTTGTCTCTGAGAGCTGCCTTTCAGCCAAGCTGTGCTCCTCTTGCATTTCCTTGGCTTGACTCTGCCTCCTCTGCATCTGAGCACATTAGATACGGAGTGTGGGGGATTTACAGTGCTGCTGGCAGTACCAGACAGAGAATAGCTTTGTAACTGTATCCCTGTCTTCCAGCAGAGAAAATCTTTGATGGAGATCTCTACTGGCTAATGTACATGTAAGAACACAACCCCTCAATGCCCGCCTTTCATTTGCGCTGTAGCGATAGCTATGCACATGCTGTGAGGAGAATGGTGAAGCCCGAGCATGACATGTACGTGTCTCTGTGTGCCAAGCAGACCCTTCCTTGCTATAAATCTGTGTTGCTTAAATACTGCTTTATCATGCTGTGGTCATTCCCCTCAGGCAAGGAGAATCTGACCTATGACATTCTCAGAAGTTCATACTTTTGAAGTAATAATATCCGTCCGCCATCAGAATTTCTCTGTAGCTCACTGCTGTCTC
The DNA here is from genome assembly GCF_022539315.1 of Serinus canaria. Classification (NCBI taxonomy): domain Eukaryota; kingdom Metazoa; phylum Chordata; class Aves; order Passeriformes; family Fringillidae; genus Serinus; species Serinus canaria. Next base: position 19,557,079 of record NC_066316.1, on the reverse strand, counting down.
AAAACTAAACCCAGTGGTCACAAGAAAACCTTTAAGGGCATGTGTCCTTGGAGAATTATTTATGAGTCAACAAAGAAGGAGTCTAAAGTTGTGACACTTATCTGTGCCTCATCTCAGTAACTAGAAATGTGCTGAGCTCTCTGGATATTTGGCTAAACACACCAGCCAGATGGTTCCCTGGTGGGCAGAGTGGTGAGAAGCATTCTGGAAGATTTGCACAACATCATGTTACATGACATCATGCTACCTCGTCCAGGAGAGCCATAAAGAGGGTCTGAACTTTGCAGAAGATATCTGCTCCCAGAGCTTGGAGATTGCTTAGGAAATGAACACATAGGCTGTGTCTACAGCACTGCAGCAGAAACAGGCTGGATATGAGGAGATGGCAAATAGAAAGAAATCTAAAAGTGATTGTCTGATGGCAGGTCTCCAGAAATACTCTCCATTATTTTTTGAATGACTTCTAAAACTCATCTGAAAACAAAAGTGACAAAACATCAGTTTCCAGTGCACAACCCAGAAGTGAAAAGATAAAATACCTGGCTTTTCAGGGACTTCTTCCTTTCTTATAGCACATTAAATAATAGACATAATGCTTTGAGCTGAAAGCTGTTCCTAAGCATTCGTGCAGGATCCCAGTGTACAGTAGTCCTCTCAGAATTATATTCAGCAGTTGACTACTAAAGATATGTTCTATTATTAACTAACATGTAATTAGTTCATTAAAAAATACCTCAGCTGAATACTGTGTAACATAATACAGCCTACTACTAGAGTGAGGAGATTTCAGGCCCCGCACAAATGGAAGTGAAATTACAGTGCAAAGAAGTGGAAAGGAGACAGTGCCAGCTGGCAGGGTACTAAGTGTTTCAAATTACTGGATGTTTATGACCTCTGTGTTCTTAAACAAAATTAATTAGATTATGCTATTTGAGAATCTTGGAATGCTGTGGCCACATGCCAAACTTATCTGAACCACACATCTTAAGTTTAATTAAGATGTTCTTGATTTCTCCAGGTATTCCTTTTATACACACATATACTCACATGTGTGTGTTTAAAGTGGTGCCTGTGGGAAATGATAAACAACAGACTGCGATTCCTGAGGTGAGTTTAAGGTGGCTGCTTGCTTAATAGGACTTGGGGGCTAAATCCATGAAAGGGCTTGGATTCAACTTTAATGCTCACCTGCTACTTTAGGTCCGCAGTCAAAAGTTCTGACCCTCAGGTCCTTTGTTCAGCTGCCACCTAAATGTGGGGTGTTTCTCCTTGTTGCAGGGAACTAAGCTTTCAGTGTTATAGTTTTCTATGTCTTGAAGTTCTGCTGCTTACTCTAACAAGTTTCTTTGCCTTTTTAGTACTGATAATTTAGCAGTTCTTCCATGCTGAGTTGGGCTAAACTTCACCAATATCCCTGCAGATTTTGAGGTGTTTTGGGGGTGCTCACCAACAGACTGAGCGCCACTGGAAAAAAGAATTCAGATGGTGCTCCTTCTTGGTGCTGCTCCTGAGGTCAGAGTATCATCCAGCTGTGCTATGAAAGGGATGGGTCCATTTCCTTCACCAGCCAAGGAGATTTGAACTCTCACCTCCCATGTCTCAGAGAGCATCTTCACATTTAGAAAGTGGTGTTCAGTGGGGATGGAAGAGGGACTTTGGAGAGGGTAAGTGGGTCAGAGGTGGGAAAGAAACGAGATGAGGAAATGCTTGTTCCTCCATCAATGCTGATGTGTTAATTGGAGCAAGGAGAAAAGGCTCTGTCTCTTAATCATCCTAATGAATGTCTTTCCTGATACTTTTCTCTGACACAGAGAACACTCCCCAGTTCTGAGGAATGTGGGAAAAGCTTAAAAGAAAGGTGAAAAAGTCCACTGCCTGCAGAACCTCAGAGACTGGGTGGTAATGCATATTGCAGCAGAGAGTGAAATGTATACTTGAATTTCATCAGGCTTACAACATCCTTGATGCTGATGGTGAATGCTGAGCAACAATGGACACAGAATATCACCACACACTCCTCTGAGCATGCTTTGAAAGAAAGAACTATCTTTCTTTCTCCCATCATCTTTGAAAGTTTTCATATCTTTTTACAAGATATCTCAGGACTTTGAATGCTCAGGACAAACACTGAAGGAAAAAAAACTGTGCAAAAACCCCCTTGAACTGAAAGAAAATTTAAGCTACCCTTCCCCGTTGATGTTTACTAGTGGGCAGTACTGTGGTTTGCCAGTAGACATGACGCTCCTTTTGGAACCCAGGCTCTCAGGCCCATAAAACTCACCTCATGCTTAAGTCTCTAAGTCAGAACTAGCAGCTCTCCTGGAGGGATGAGTGCTGATGCCCACCAGTATGGATGGGTAGAGCTGCCAAGCAAGTGGGTAAGTAGAGCTTGGGGAGTGCCCATAGCTCCCCAATTTTTGAATAGCTCAGAATTTTTGCTCAGAACAATATTGCTCAGTGGTGGTACATCATTTTACAGGCTCAGTGCACCAAGTGTATTTGTAAACTCAGAGAGCTACTTGTGTGAATAGCCCCTTGAAGGGCTTGTCCTTGCTTGGCAGGCACTTTAATACTACTCTGTCTCCTCCTACTCCTAATTAACAAGAAAAGCTAAAATATTCATCACTGTCATACAAGAAATTGAGTTGCAAAGCCTCTGGAAGGAGTAAAGTTTTCCCTTGGACTCCTGTTTCCTTATTCCTCTGTGTGCCATTGAATTGGCAAGGAAAGTGTAAAAAGAAATCTTTGTGACTGTTAAGTAGCTGCCATTTTGGCTAAGAAAAATAGATCTGGTGGCTCAACACTACCTGTTCAGCCTGAAGGGACCTCTCTTCAGTAAACACAGACCAAAGCAGTCATCTGTAGAAAATACACATATAGTTATCAAATGTGATGGGAAAGTTTTTAAGGGCCACTGATGTGAAAAATTAATCATGTCAAAACTTGATCATATGGTCTCTGAAACAGCTGGCTGCTTGTCCCCAGGATTTGGTTTCGATAACCTTTTGCTGAAAATGTGTCTTTCAATACACCCTACTGAATTAGATTAAAACACTTTAATGCTCTGACCTCCAGAATTTCTCTCATTTTTGTTGTGCAGAATGCAATACAGGCAGCACATTCAGTCAATTCTGTTGTTTCTGTTAAATGTATTCTCATATTACTCTATTTTCTCTTGTCATATGTCTTCCTCTCAAAATATTGTGATCCTCAGGTCATACCCTGCCATAAAAATATATATTAAAAATGTTAAAACATCACTAGACTTTACAAAAGGAAATTTCAAATCATGTCATCTTCCATGTTTACTGTGGCATTTATTACATTTTTTTAAATCAGGGAATTGCTTCTTTGTGGAGCCCACTTAACTGAAACTGTACCTAAGGTGGATTCTTTGGAGCAATTGAAAAACAACAGGAGAGAAAGGCACAGAGCCTATAGATAGTGTCCTTATTTGCAAAGAGAAACTTTTCACCAGTTCTATTTCTCAAGGGGTTTTTTTAGTTTGTGTTTTGGGTTGGTTTGCTGTTTGGACGTTTTCTGGCTCTTACCTGTAACAGGGTTAGAAGCTAGCTAAGAAAGGTAAAGACAGTCTTCTGCACATCAAGCTGAACCTGCTTTTCTAGCTCCCGTAGTCTTCTTAGACCTCCTGGACCACAGCTGGCTGCTTCACAGCCTTCATGTCTGAGTTGGAACAGTGTGAAGAATGTAATGTGTTGGACTGGTACAAACCTTTTACCTCTATTCAAGGGTGTTGCTTCATTAAAATATTATTGTTTCCTCCTCTTTGACAGGGACTTTTCAACTGATAGATCAGCAAATAAAATGCCTCTGGTTCAAAAAGAGAATAAAAATTACTCTGGCAGAATGCTGTGCTGTTGGCAGGTGATTTTTCTAAGAAAAGTACTTGCCTAGGGGTAATGGGCATAATTGGATACTGTTTTACTCCAGTTTAATGCCAGGCTTTTCAGATTAAAACAAGGCCCTTTGAATTCAGTAAGCCATTATTTAAAATAGAAAGCAATTATCTTGTGTTCTGGCTAATGTCTGGTAAAAAATAATTTGATTAACCAAATATGAGAATGATAGGAAATGTTGGTGTTGGCTTGTCCCAGTATTTTCCAAACAGTAGAGTACAGTAGTTATGCAATTCATTTCCATGCAATGAAAGGCATTTTTTGCCATGTTGTAAAATGGACGATACTTATATAATTGTGGTAAATGTATAAGAGAGGGTACTGCTTTTCATTACCTTCATTTTTTATGCTGACATCTAGACAGCTTCAGTGTGGCCAAAATTAGTCCCCTGAGCATAATTTTTGTTCTTTCCTTCATGTCTCCCTTACTGCTGGAGAACTTAGGTCCTTATTGTGATGGTTGTCAGTAGTCCGATTTGGAACTCTTATATGAAACGTTCAAAATTTGTGCTTTAACCAAAGCTGTGGGAAACTGAATGTGTTTGGGCTGTAAAAGGCAAAAATGCAAAGATGGCTCATGGGCTGATTATGCAGAAACAGAATTTCTGCCACAGATTTCAAAGCCATGCACCCTTCCACTCACAAAGAAAAAAAAGGAAAATAACACCAGAATCAACGCAATACCTTACCCAAAGTAAAAAACATCCAAGCCCAAAAAACCAAGGATCATATAACATCACAGTAGGATAAATGTTTCTCATTACTCCTATATCTTCTTCTGTTTCAGATTCAAATATAAACGTGTATACTTCTCTATCAGCTCTAATAATTTTTTTCCTCTGCTGGCCTTATTTTTTTTTTATTTCTCTACCCTGAAATTCCCATTTATTTACCCTTGTTTATTCTTAGAGAATTTATTTTGTTCTTTCCCTTCCTCAAGATGAAAAATACTACCTCTATATACTATTAAAAATAAATGAAAAAAAAAAGTGTGATTCTCCCTAATTTTCTCCAAGAAAGAGGCAAGCAGTCACAATTCACTCTCCCAGGCCTGGGCCAAAGAGATGTATAACTTCTTCAAAAGTCTGTCTCAGCAGCAGCCCCTGCCAGCCCTCTGCCCATCACAGCCAAGCCAGTAAGTCCAGCACAGAGCGCTCTTGGAAGGGCCTTCTTTGCAGTTGGGAGCTCTGGCAGGCTTTGTGCAGATCTCTTAGATACAACTGTTTAAGATTATTTAGTGGCTTTTAAACACTATTCATGCCCATTCTGAACAAGCCCACAGAACATCTGCACAGCGTCTGCTGGCTTTGCTCAGGGAGTGTACCAACAATCCTATATTGTTCTAAGCAAACATATTTCAGTCCAGATTTTTTCCTGTGTCTTACTGTCCTCTTTGAGCATTGAGGAGGCTGTGACCTTTCATTGATTCAGGCATGGAAACTGTAACAACAATACTGAGCAGTTATATTTGCTTTGGAAAAGTAATCCTATTGTTCTTCTCTTTTAAAGCTTAAGCTAACAGTCAGCATGAATGTCATCTTTACAAAATGATAGGAAACCTACAGTGTCTGGTATTAATAAATGCCTCCGCGTTCAGTGTGTGAACAGGGCTGGGGCTGAAAGGAGAGAATGAAGTCCTCATGACAGAACTCAGGGGTAGTCTCTCTTGTGAGTATTTTTATGAGATGCAACTGCTAAAGAAGTGCATCTTGTGCATCCCAAGGCAATCAGTTTGCTTGTCAAGGGAGCACAGTGATAATTTATTCCTGACAGGAGAGCCCATAATGGTGGTCTGAACTGCCACTGCTGTTTGCTGAGTCAATTGGAGTCTCCTCTGAACTGCTGATGGTGTGATCAGAGGAAGAATTCCTGCTGGGGAATTCCCTCCTGATGGGAAGAGATAGCAACCTCACTGAAATCAGTGAGCCCTGCACTGCATCATAGTCAATCCCAAACACAGCTGAATTTAACTTTTCATAGAATCATCCAATAGTCCTGAAGTGCAAGCAACAAGAAGCAAAAAACTTGAAAAAGGTGACAGCAGAGAATTATGCACCGACTAGCACTGCAACTGTGGACTGCTATCACTCAGAAAGTTGATGGAATTCGCCACAGTATTTTTCATAACCTACTTACTGTTTAATGACTGGTAACTGAGGACAGGGGTGGAAGATTTGTCTTAAGGTTATTGTACAGGGCACGGTCTCAAGAGAACTGGATTTGGTTCATGGTTCCTCTTTAGTCCTTCTGCATGGATTCCAGAGAGTCACTTAAACTTTCCCTTTTCCTTGCCCACAAAAGAATAATGCTTTCTGTCTGTTAAAGTTGCAAGCTCTATAGTTCCAAAGTGTAACTGCCTTATATGTTTATACTGCTGAAAATACATGTGGCTTTGATCTCAATGGTGGCCAACATGCAGTCATTAATAAAAATAGTATTAATTAAAGACCTCATTACATTTTAATAGGGCTGTATTAGATAACAATGGCTGTACATACTGAATTCATGCAATTTTCACAATTGTGCTCAGAGCAGGGATTGATTTTGGCTGGAAACAACTCAGGCAAGCTGTGCCAGCAGCTGTGAGTTCAGGGATAACTGCTGGGTTTTATTTTTCTCTCTTGGTACTCTTACAGTTCAGTCAGTAAAAGAAGGAGATGAGAAGAGTACAGAAAGTTCTAATGGTGTCCAGCACTAGTTTTCTGAAGTTGGTCTTTGTTGGTAAGCAGGCATAGCTCAGACTCACTGCTTTTACATGGTCCTAGGAATAAATGGATCAAAGCAGATTGTATTATGGTAAAGTCAAAAGATATGTAGCTATTATGCTTTAAATCTTGTGTCCTTTTGCAAATCAGTCCCAGAGCTAATTTTCACAACCTACCCATCATATACAAGCCCCAGGGTGTGTAAAAGTGGACACCTAGCATGCACCTTATTTCTGTATGAAAATGGATTTTTCTGGATAATATTTCACACAAGCATGGTTGTTGTTATGAGTAGAAAAGCCCATTTTTTTTTAAAGGTTGCAGAGTTCACAGGTTGGGCCAGCTGCTGCCAGGATGGAGTTCTAACTGTTTGTAGTTGATAGTTTCATGTTGTAATCACCTGTAGTTAATAGTTTTCTGTTAACTACCTGTTGTTGATGGTTGAGAATTCCCCTTTTTGTCGAGTAACACCCTGCTGCTGCCTGGGGGATGGCACCTGGGATGGTGAGGAGGAAAGGACAACGGGGTTGGCATGCAAATGAGGAAACCCCTCACCAAACCTAGCAAAACCCCCTAAAAACAATAAGTCATCATGGAATTAAGAGATTGAAGTGATGTCTAGATGTGAGGAACAGAATCCAGTGTCTGCTGAGACCCTTTTAAACTTTCACCCTAACCTAAAAAGACATCAGCTAGAAAGAGGACCCTGAATGTCAACCCAAAAGAATTGGAATCTCCTGGTGCTCTCTCAAGGATAGAACCCCCAGCTCTGCCTGCAGATCAGTGGACAAAGCTGTGCTTTTCCTCCTCCTCTGTGCCACTCCTGGAAGCAGCAGCAGTGGCGTGAGTGCAACCCGTCCCGTCGAGTCTTCCCACCTGAGCTGATTTTTAATAAAGGCATTAAAAAGGAGAAAGATCTCCTGCCCTATTTATTTTGTGAAAAATGTGTGCACATCAATGTATGCCAGTTCTGGAAATGGGTTCACCTTTCAGCTCTGAACACAGGCTGTACAGAAAGGCCCTGCTATTGCAAAGGCAAGCAGGCAGAGACAAGGAACAATGCTGCCTTGCTAACAGACTCTTCAAAAGCCCTTATGTAAGGGGAAGACCTGTGCAAGTAGTTGTACATCTCCAACTCAAGCCTTGAAGTGCACTGTGACTGCTTGTGTCTTTCTGGGAGACAATTAGGGAGAATCACAGGGTTTTTTTTATTTCTGATAGCTTAGAGGAATAATTTTTCTGCAACTTGTGCTTGCCCCAAGATTGGGGCATGATTTGTATTCAAAAATAAAAACTGAATAACTTTTTCACAACCCTGGAATAAGTAGCCACTTTGCCATTTTGTCCATGACTTTTAGATCAGTCCAAGACTTCTAAATCAGTTATCTTCTTTCTGATATTTGGCTAATCCAGGTAAGAAGAAGGACAACACTTTACACAGATTATTTATGCTTGAAGACCTGGCAGAATGTCTAGAACACAAAATATTAGAAGAGTGTCTTAAAACAAAAAAAGTGGGTTTTTTTAAATTTTAACAATATATGTATGAATTTTTCAGTTTTCTTTCTGACTTCTGAGTCTTCTGTCTTGTTTTTGCAGACTTCTGTCTGCAACCAAATATGTAAAGCAAAAATATTTCAAGTCTCTGCATCTGACTTCATTAGAGGTTGTTAATGCATTATACTCATGAACTAACCAGCCGGACTATGCAGAGAGATCATGATGTAGTCCATGTTTTGGATACAAATTTTCATGAATTTAAAGAAATTCTGAATGCTCTAACTGTTCTCCTGCCACCAAATAAAATTTCTGCTTGTGAGTGATGGGTTACAAACCATCACATGCAGAAACAAATGAAAATAAACAGCCAGTTTATAACAATTTTTACTTTCGGTTTGGTGCTCAGTAGTCTTGGTTTTCAGTTCACAGCTTATGCTGTGCCCTCTGTCTCTTCCTATTCATTGTGTGATCTTTCCTTTAAGGTGATGTCAACAGATTTAGTCATTATATCACTAGTGTTGGGCCGATGAAAATAACAAACCCAGTGCATTAGAAGCTTTTTAGGAAGAGAAAAAAAGTATAAACCGTCAGCTACCAAGGACAAGGAAGGTAATGGATAGAGAAAGAAGTTCAGACACACCTCCACCTACACAAACTAATAGACAGCACTGCAATTGAGGCTGATGCAGTGACAAGAATCCTCCTTGTCTGCCAGGGAAAAAGAAATGCATGACTAGAACTGGCATATAGTAAATTCCAGCTTTGCTGGAGAAAGAGACAGCAGGTGCCATCCAGAAACATTGTCATTGTGATCATCATCATAATCAAGGTAAGTTCACCTGCCTCATGAATGGAAGTCTGAAAATGAGTTGGGTTTGGGTTTGTTTTGGTTTTGTTTTTCCATGGATGATTCTTCCATGATAATTCAAATTCCTGCTCTTATTCTGCTAAACTGGAATGTTGTTATGAACAACCCTGAGTATGGACAGGCTTGTGCCAACATATTCAGATTAGCAGTATCAGGAATGATCTGTAACCCATATAATGATATATTTTGTCTACTTCTTGCTCTCTGAGCTACTTTGGGCTTCTGTTTGATCTGTACTCCAGACCAACACATGAGGTGAGGAGGACAGTCCTGGTGTGACATGGCCATGCCCTGTTCCTGTGCCTCTCAGGAGAACTCCCACATGTGCTGTTTGTGGCTCAGAAATGCCACACATCTCCTTGCAGTGCCTCAAGGCACCCAGATGTGGCAAAGGGGGCGATTTGGAACCCAAATCCCTCGTGAAACAGTGCAGAATGGGAACCAGCCTTGCTGCAGCTGTGTTCTCATACAAGATTTCCTGGCCTGTGAACAACACAGACATTTCTCGTGGCTTCATTTTATACTTTTTGCAGAGGAGGCAGTCACCAGCTCCTTGAAAGGAGAAGAAAGAACACAGAGCCAAGCTTTTAGTGAAAATTAACAGTGCTTTATAAAGGCACTATTTAATACTCTGTTATGCTGTATCCATGAGTCTGAGAGAAGCTGCCAAAATGTGGAGTGTGAAACAGGATTTTTCTTCTGTTTCGTAGGAAGCATGTCTAAATACACAGAAGTAAGGGCTGAGCACACATGGGTATGACATCTGGGTGGTCAAAGAGAAGCCGTCTGCAAACTGGACTCCCTTCAGGAGCTGATGCCTGAGGACAAGGTTAAGCCTCAGCACCCATCAGTTGTTTCAAACAGTAGGGCACACCATAATAGGATTTTGGACTTACTCACCCCAATGACTATTGACAAATTCATGTGGTCCCTATCACACCCAAAGTAAATTCCATTATGTTTAAGCATAAGGCCATTGAACCCCTTAATTATTATTACATCCGTTTAGGCAGGAATCATGTCAGTCCAGCTATATGCGTGAACCTTTGGCTGCCATCTCTGCTTCCTTTCTGATGCAGAAGTTTCTGGCCTTGTTCCCAAAACTCCAGCAGAGCCATCAAAACAGCAGTAGGGGACAATCTGGCAGAGTGAGACCATGTGGCTGGGAGTCTGGAGACCTGGGTTCTGGTCTGGGCTTTATCACAGGTTTCCTGTGGACATGAGATGAATTCACTTAATCTCACACTCCCTTAGTTTGCTCTTTTGTAGAAGAAGGATGATAATAATCACCCACTTAGCAGAGGAGTTGTGAAGGAAATTAATGTTTCTAAAGCCTGTCGATGTCCATAAGTGTAACCACTAAATAAGCAAAATATATTACAACTATTATTTATTTTACTATGTGAATATTGCCAAAGCCTGCAAATTTCCCTCAGAGTCTGCAGATGAATTAGCTGTTCTTCTAAATACTCAAGTGAGAAAGAAATGATGGCCAAGGAAACTATTGCATCCTGCTTGAGGGAAGTAGCTAATGAACGAACCGTTCACGCTGCAAAGGTAGAATTTGGACTTGAAATCCAGACATCTGGTGTTCCCAGGTCACTGCCTGTGAGCAAGCTGCTGGCTAGACCAGATGACCCACCCTAGTCCTTTCCAACCTTACCTATTTTGATTATGTGGTGTAGGAACCAACAATTATTTTCAAAGAGTCTAACATTTACTGATGTGCAGTTTGCTAACTTGAAAAATAAATACTAGATTTTGATAACTAATCTGATGTGTTTTGGATTTCCCAAGTTCTGATAACACCATACAGTGGAAGTGCTTAACTCAAAATCTAAATATTTTTTTACTGTGAAATTATTGTTTTCATAAAGCCATCCTTTTAAAATGAAGTACAATCATGATCTGGGTACATACTAAAACCCCAGTGTGTATTTTGCCTTCATAAAAATAAATCATTTTAAGTTCTCATTACATCATTAGCATAACTGCTTCAGAAATTTATGGATTATTTCTGCTGATAAAAATTTAATTTAATAGACTTTAAAGTGTTTTCTGATAGAATGATTTAACAGGATGGGAATTCAAGTATCTCTTGCCACAAATATTTTGTGAGATGTTATTTTCTGATGTGGCCAGTGGCATCAACCAATTTATCTGTATTACTTACAGATGCAAAACACTCAGAACTTCTCAGATCATCATGAACCAGAACCTGAACATCATGAACCAGAAAGCATTAACATCTGCTAAACACTCATACGAATTTTAAAAGTTCCCAGTATTTCACAGACATTACAACTTTGCATTATACAGGTACATCAATCTATTAGGAGACCATAAAGCAGACTTTTTAGGAGACCATAAAGCAGGGGATTTGGAATATAAACATTCTAAAATATTTAGAGACAACCTGTTCCAAACTCAGGAGTAGGCTGGAGACCCACTGGGGTGGGACAAGATACAGAAAAGCAGTGCTCTCACACTTTTTCAAGCCTTTTTAAATGTGTTACAACCCCTATTTAACATCTCTTTTGGAGCTTTGTCTATTCTGCTTTTCTGTTTTAAAATTTCTGCGAAATGTTTTTCTGCATGATTGCACTTATAAGAATCACAGAGAAAAACTGAATGTACCCCCACATCTCATCTTGGATCAAAACTGTGTTCCAACATTAAAAAAAAATTCAGTCAAAGAATTATATAAGTAATAGTAGACCAGATTAAATAACGAGAATCAAACTAGCTACGCCATTGATATTACTGTTGCGTAGACAAATATAGAGGAATTCTAATCAAGAAGAAATTTTGCAAGAAATACATAGGCTTTATTACAGTACAGAAAACCAAGCCAATAAGAGAATGGGTCATGAAGATGGAAGTCATTATTTAATTTAGTTTATGTTAAATTTTAATAACCTTGCAGAGACAATAACCTGAAGTACATGATTCCAATATTCACATATTCTTTACAGAATTGACTGTCATGGGTCCAACTTCATGTCTGACTGGAAATGTAAAATACATTCTGACAATCCTTACTTCCATGTAATGAAATAAATGGGTTCTTTTCTTTCTCTTCCCTGTCCAATTCCCACTACCTCACCTAAGTGGAGAATTCTATGCTTGAAATGAGAGCAAAGTGGAAAATGTCTCCTTCGCTTCCAAGGTATCAATCCAAAAAAGCTGGAAACTTCCAGTGGATGATATTCAGCATTCCTTACCCCAAATAAATGGATTAAAAAGTGCAATGCTTCCTGTGCAAAGTCAAGGAGAAGATAAAAAGTGTTATTCTTTCCACCCTTAACACATAAGTGACAGATATTCTTATATGTACAGTCAACAAAACAAACTGCATTCCATAAGCAAGTTGCTTTCAGTTAGCCCCACATCAAGAAATAGTAGTAAGGAGTCACATTGTAAATCACCTTAAGCTAAATTAAAATAAGATTCCCCCTTCATCCAGCATCTCCTGTACATTGCACTGCATTGCTATTTCAGCAAGACTTCAGAGATCTACTATTTCCTGCAGAAATAAATTGCAATCTTTGGCTTGATAATTTATCATCCAGCAGATTTACATATGCTTCAATCAATAAATCAGGCAAGAAGATTCAGACAAGTTTATGTGATCAGATTCTTATCTAACAGGTGTTAAAAATAGTGGGAAGTCTGTACTTGATAATTTGGTTGTCTTTCTTTTGGGCATGGCATAATAAATGCAAGGAATGGATACTGCAGTACACCTCCAAACACTTTCCCACCTTCCACTGGCTGCCTGTAGGCGAGGTTTCACCATCACTTGTGGCAAGAAAAAGAAAATGTTCTGTTCCATGAACCCAGAACCAAAGAGATTTTTCAGTGGAAACTTCTCTGAATTCTTCTTACAGAGCCTCTGCTTTAAATGAGGGAGCAATGAAAGATCTGCACTAGCTGGTCTCTGAGTATTTGGGAGTGGAATTATCCTGCACAAAGAGAGAGTGCCTGCAGCTGTCAGAGCAGAGCTCAGAGAAGTATGCCAACATTTTCACAGTGCAAGAGCAGATGTGGTTGAAATTGTTGACATGAAGCAAGGGCACAAGGTCAAATGCAGATTTTCCATATCAGTTTTTTCAAATGTCTTTTCCGATTAAGGCAAGGATGGTACTTGGCCAGGGAATTCAACACAAATCTTATGAAAGGCATAATTGGTCAGGAAACAGAAGCTGGTGTAATGTATTCCAGCTCGTAACAATACTACCTCATGAATAACGCTTTGGTTTATTTTTATTTCACTTTTTAAAAGTTATGAATATGTAGTACAATGCCTACTCTCAGTCTTATGAATGCATGTAAACACTCATTAATGTTAACAGGAAATGTGTATGATTTTCAAGGGAAATGTAGACTTTTCCTTCTCCCTCCACACCCTATTTTTCTAGGCAGAGTTTGAGGGCAAAACCCTAGAGGCATCATGCTTGGACTGGTGGTTTTGATCAGCACCATTTTGCTTCATACACTGTTTTACAGAAGAAATTTAATCTCATCTTTCCTACAGAAATATGAGACAAGACTCTTGGTCAACAGAGCCACGTAGTGGGCTGAGCAGGACACCAGCACATTCATTGTCCTGAGTGCTGGCAACAACAAAGGGAAAGGGGCAGACCCCTAGAGGGAAGAGACCAGGTTAGAAAATCACCTTGAAAAATAAAAAGAAATCATCTATCATCCCATTCCCCACTTTTGAGTGTCAAAGCTGTACAGGAGTCCCAAATTTCTCAGTATGATGTGAGGCTTTTCTAGAAAACCAACTTTTTAAATGAAAACTGCGATTGCCTTTTCATCCTAGAGCTGGAAGACATGAAACAATAAGGAAAGCATCAAGTGTTGTGAGATTCATCATACATCTCAGGATTTGGCAAGGCTGCAACCCACTTTATAGCTGAGAGAACTCATATCCCAAGCAAGTGTTATTTGCTGCTGAGCACTGCACTCCTGGGTCCTGCTGCTCCAGGACCCTGCCTGAAGTCAACCGAGCTCCCCTCGCATGATGCCGGATCAGCACAGTGCTGAACCAGACCCCAACTTTTATTGACTTTTCAGGCAGTCTGCCACCTGGCAGGAGAACTTAGATTCAAAACATAAAAGCCATTTTTTAAAGCATGAGGGATTCACTGGTAACAGCAACTGGAAAGCTGAAATTGAAACCAAAAAAGGCACAGTACCACATTACCAATTCCCTGAGCCATCTTGTCCCCTTTACTGCTTCTTTAATCTCTATGCACTGATCACTAATCATTTTTTGCTTGGGCTAGAAAATGACAGTTAATGGTAAAGCTGTTTCTTTTTCTTTTTCTTAATGATTATTTCATAGTAGTAATATTTTAGTCATGCAATCTTATTTTCTCACAGAACGGGTTGGGGTTGTTTTTGCTTTTTCAATACTCCAAAGTATTTTGAATATTTTCAATATTTTTAACTTCTGGACAAGTGACAAATATTAGAACTATGAGCTGTATTGAGTAGCGTTTGCCAGACAGATTAAATCTCCAGAGAATTTTTTTTCTCCATTCATGGACAAGCAACCAACCATTATTTGCTAGAGTCTGTATGTGCTCAGTTAAATTTTGGGTTTTGACAAATATTCCTGTTTGTGACTTGGACATTTTCCTTCTCATGAGAATTTTTTTGGTAAAACTCTGTTGCTCCAGAAAGCAAAATGGAAAGTGCAAAAACATTGGGGGAGCAAACAAAATTAGCATTTTTATTGCAAATTATGTCTACCCTACTAGAAAAATAAAACATCTCCCAATAAGAAGAGTTTCTTTAGTCTCATTTTGAACACCTTCAAAAGCAGGTATATTACACACACAAGTACAAACCATAATCTACTGTAGATTTTCAGGTTTTTTCTTTTTTTTTTTTTTCACTGCAGTGCTTCATGCTAAAAGCAGGTCTTCCTTTATATGCATTTTGTTTCAAGAAATCCCTGGTTTTCAACAACTGATATTTGTTTAGGCGTGGTGGCTCACTGTTCAGTAGCCCTGCGAAGTGAGTTTGGTGCTTCCACCTAAACTGAGAATAAACACAATAAAACATGTTGTATTAGAGACCGCAGTTACTTGCTTCTATAATGTAGAGACCAGGTTTTAAATAGTGATGAAGGCTAAGTCAGATGTGCTTAAGATAGGCAAACAAAATAACATGGGGTTTCTGAGCTGCCTGTGGTTTTTCTTTCCAGAGGTATAAAAAGAGAAGTTGCAATAATACTAATGCCATCAAATAGATGCTTGTGGTGTTTCACTTTTTTTTTTTTTTTTTGTCCACCATTTGGGATAAAAACCCCAGTGATAAGCCAAGTGAGTGGTTTTCTCTTGGCCCTGTGTTTTCTGATTTGTCATGTAAAAGTGACCCAGTAGTCTAAGAAATAACAACCAGGAGTATTCCCTTTCTAGATGATTGCTCTGTGCTGAAGAAACCCTGAGGTTGGTGGATGGGTTACTCATGGGGAGGGCAATTAGAGAGGTAAATCTGATGGAACAGGCATTTAATATATTCACCTTACAGGCATTCAATATATTGAGTGCCTGTAAGGAAAACAAGTCTGGGACCCTCTAAACATCCCATCCTAAATTCTCACTGCGACATCACTCTGAAAGAAGGTATGGAAATGAGAATACATGTATTTCAAATGGTTCAGATGTTTCCACTGCTTCTTAGAGAACTGAAATAAGCCTTTAAGATGTTATAAAAGGATAATGTATCAGAAGTTACTTGTTTATTACTCATTAATAATTTATTATCATTAGTGATTCCTCTCAGAAAAGCAGAATGTCTGAACCTGTGTTTGCATATCTGCAGCTGGAAGGGGTCACAACCAGTGGAAAGCTCGGGCAAAATACTGCATTAATAGTGCTGAGGAGATAAAGCAAAAGAGGTGCCCAAGACTGAGAATCAGTAAGTAAAAATAACTTAAGAAAATAAATTTTAATTTCAAGGACCTCCAGTCTGGGCTATGGCAAAAGCCTGAGATTTGATTCTTGGTCTGATAGTAAATTTTTTGTGGGGCTGGGAGAGGAAAGTAGATAATGTTTACGTGTCATATCTGACCCCCTATATGCCAGTATAATTTTATTCAGAACATTCCTTTCCTCTAGCATTAAACTCATGTATTTAGAGAGCAATCTTTTCAAAGTCCATGTGAAGTCTGTGTTTATGTACTTGCAGGCATGCTGAGGGCCCTAAAAAATAATATATAATATAACAAAATAAGAGACAGTCTCAGGAAGTTCAAGGCCTTCAGAGCCCCTGAAGAGTATGGAGATTATATTTATGTCTTTTTTTTTTGTTTGTTTGTTTTTTACTTTTGGTCCATAACCTTTCATATCTCACTGACAATATAATAGAAAAACCTGAGAAGCAGGTCATAGGGGAAAAGAGCAAAAAGAGCAGAAATTGATCAAGTGCCATTTCAGGCAACTCAGGAAAAGTATTCTTTTCACCCTTTACTCTGGGTATGTTCTATGCACTTTTTACATAATAATTTCATTACTTGCATTGCACACTGCAGAATAAGAAGGAAAAGGAAAGATCATTTATGAGGCAGTAGTCTCCAAAATTAGGAAACTTTTATGTTTTCAGAGAAGTTCAGAGACAAGGTAGGTGCCAGTTTTGTAAGTGCTCATTGACTTTCCTAGATGTTCTATCTCATCTATCTCATGTATCAAGACAATAGTTCTAAATTTAACTGATTGGCAAACAGGAAGAAAGTGGACTGAATATATTGTATGAAGGGCTATAATCTGCAAAGGCTACAAAAGGGCATTTTCTAGCTGAACATTTGCAGTACTGTTTTTAACAATTCTGGCTCTTTAGAATGCACAAAGAAGCAGATAACCAAGCCTGGAGGCTAAAAAAATTCCCTTTTCCCTCACTATATCACTGGCCAACACATGATTAAATTCAATTTGTACCCTAGACAGAGGAAAACAAATCCATTAAGATGATGATAAAACAACTGCCAAGGTACAACAGCTTGTGATATCTATGCTTGTTGTTACACCAAATCCAGAACATCACAGCCTTTCAGTTCCCATTTCTGCCCATTAATTTTAATTATAAACTCAGTGGTAATTGAATGCACTATTTAAAGTGAAACAATTACCAAAGAAAGCCTAAGAAACAACTTATTTTTTACGGGATTAAGCTGTTGACTGAAATATAGAAAGGGAAAAGTAAAAGTAGTGGTAAACCTGGCTGAAAGACTTGTTTACATCTCTGTAATTTCCTGTGTTTCATCTGGTTATGAACTCCAGAGACTGAACTATTCCTTTGGGCTTCAACATGTTTCTAAGTTCTCCTCCTGTTCCCAAATATCTTAATTTAAAGGCTAGTGTAAGTTTTCTTAGTGCTTTTAGATTCAAAAGCACAAGTTTTACCATTTTTTTCTGTTAATTTTAGCACCTTAAACAAGAAACTCAGACACCAAGAATTCCTTCCTAAGTGCCTGTATCCCATTTGTTTGGTTACATGACTTTCAGTGCTGCTGCAAATTTAATCCACAGGCAAGCAGTAGTTGTTCCTTCATGTAAAATTTATATTATGTAATTTATATGTCCCCAGCTTTTTCGGAGTGTCTCTGTCTCCAATTTGTGGGAAGGCTTGTCTTTTGCACAATCCTTCCTCTGGAGCTGGTGAACTACTCCTGTGCTTTTTCACTAACTATGAGGGAAAGTGTCTGGTATCCCATAGTGAAGGGGAGACTGTCTCAGTCCTGAGAGCATTTAGGTATAAACTAAATACCTAAGCACCCAGCCAGAGGTGAGCTTTCAAAGAATGAAGGATTGAATTATGTACTCTGTGTCACAAAAAAAGAGTAATCAAGAGGGCCTGTCTACTCAATCTGCTAGTCTTTCCTTCCTGCCTGCCTTCCTGTCTTCCTGCCTTCCTGCCTTCATTCTGTCTTGCTCTCACTCTCTTTTTCTTTCTGAATTGTGAATTCAAACATTAATTTTATCCAATATTTTCTTGTCAACTTATGCAGTACATTAGGCTTCTTCATGTACTGGTAATTGATTATATTATGGCTCCATAGTGAAGATAAAATAATATGACATTAATGAAAAGCATTCAGCACACAGGGAATCTGTCCAGTGCCCCTTTTCTGAGTGCTGTACTGCTTTCACACAGCTAGCTACATTTGCCTTCTCCTGCTATAAAGCAGTGACAGAAGTAGAATGCTCTTCAGAAGAGGAACTGACAACACCTTCCCTTGATTTTGAGTGTCTTCAAGCAGTCTCTTGTTTTGTGGTTGTAAACAATTAAGTTTTGGGATTGTTACTCAGACATCTTTTTAGTATGCCAGGTGTGAGAGCACATATTGTAACCATATTTGCATGGGGGAGAATGTGTCTTAGTGAACCAAAGATTGCTTCCAAATCTTTCTTGCAATTGAGTTCTCCCTGAGGCCCTCCTACTCAAATTTAGCAATTAAACTTTTTTTTTTTTTTAATTTTCACAGCTGTTGAACACTGGGAAATTCCTTTGACTCTGTGGATGCTGTGCAATTCAGGTCACTTATTTTTAAAATTGTAAAATGAATTTGTGGCACTAAATATTGGGCTTCAAAATTTTTATCTTTACATGAGCAAAACCACAAAGTAGTTTTATTAACTGCTGTTAATAAAACGTGAGACAACATTTGCATAAAGGCAAGGCCTTAGTTAATCCCTGGGCAGGCTGTGTGAAGTACAGTGTGTGCTGACTACAGAGCCTGGAATGCCACCCCCTTACCAAGCTCAACCTGGAATTAAGGTCAGCTTGAGAACTAGGTATTAAACAAAGAATGCAGATGCTCTAAATGGAAAGTTTACAGTTTTAGCAGACTGCACTCAAGATCCTGGAGATTTTTACTTCACCTATTGACTTAAGCATTACAAATCTCCACAGTCCCCACATCCTTTTTCAAAGAAGCATCTGTTTCTCATGGTTCATTGAGGCATTAACCATTTCAGGCACCAGGTGGTTTTTATGACCAGATTTAATGCCTGACCCTACAGCCCTTACTTGAAGACCATTATACCGTGCAAAGTAGCTTTAATAACAATGAGAGGGAGAGGAGGGAAATGGCTTGTTTATTGTCCATCCATGTCTTTGATATCATATGGAGTCGATTAAAACCTGTTGCTTGTTTGCTTCAACCCCAATCAGCTTTGCACGCCCAGCTCAAGACGTGAAGGCCGAGCCGAGATTTTCCCTGACAGGCAAAGCTGCAGGAGCTCAAAGCCTGAGCTCTGAAGGCTCACCTGCAGAACCCAGTGCAGGATGTCAGCAGAGACACCAGTCTTGCCTGTGACACCCAGGGTGGCTGCCACCAATTATGGCACCACCTCCACAAGCTGCTGCTGCTGCTGCTGACGAGAACAGGGGTATGAGGTGCCACGTGCCAGCTGCTTCTCTGACCTCTGACAGCTGGCTCCAGAGAAACTCACGTTTTCTATGACCTTCCTTAAAACTCTTCCTCTCCTTGTTTGCTCTGGGTGAGGGCTTGCTTGGCTTACTCAGTTGCTGGTAGCCTACCCCATGTCACTTGTTTCAGCTTTCCCAAGGGGGTGTGGCTCTGTCTTCTAAAAGTTCCTTAGATTTGAATGGAAATTATGGAGTCATATTTTCCATGGGTATCCTTTGAGATTTGTGGGTTTTTTTGCTTTTCTTTAGAACTCATATATCCACTCCTAATTCAATTCTGTAGGCTCAGCAGGGACTGCAGTTTTATCAACATAGATTATCTTCCTAAAAAGAGGCAGAGCCTCGGTCAGACAAGCAGGGGAAGCCTGTCTCTATAATGATTGTGCTTTGGATAATAAAGAGTAATAATATCCCAAATGATAGCTATCAGCCTGACAATATTCAAACCCACTGGAAATGAATGGACAAATTAGAACAAAATGGTTATTTTCCTTTTCAGCTATTTATCTAAGCTTTTCATGGTACATGATACAACAGTTCAGTGAAAGTTCAGTTTTCAACCCACAGCATTTGCTGTATTTCTAAAACTGAAGAGATGAATAGTATTTTTCTCCTGGCCAGTGTAGCATTTTCTCTGCTTGGGCAGGGCCCAAGTACTGGCAGTGAACAGATGAGTCCTTAACTTGTCCGTGCTCTGTGCTCAAAGCAGGTGAAACACACTGGGGTAGAGAGGTAAGAAACTTGTGGAAGCCAAAAGTTTAAATCAATGAGTTATGAGAAGGCAATACAAGGTAGCTGGGAAGAGGCCTGACCTAGGCAAGAAGGGGAAGACTGCTCTTCAGCCTACAACTGAGGACTTCATGCTCTCTACCTTATTTCTTTTTTAACTTGCAGTGTCTCTTTAATCTGAAAAACAGAAAATGGAAGGTGAATTACAAAAGTTACTGTTGTTGCTCAGGAAGAATGTCAAGAGCTCTGTTGCTCTTAGTACATGAAAGCTACTTGAAGTGGACAACTGCTTTGTCGTGTGAAAGTGTGTTCCACTCAGAGGGGAAATAGTTGTATTTTCTAGGAAAGAGATTGTATCCTAATGATGTTTAGAGAAAGAAAGGAATCTGGCAAAAACAAAATATAGCCTAAGAATAAATGACAGGCCTTGTGGTTTTGTTACAGTAGTTCCTTGTTAAACTAAGCTCTTCCAGAAAATTATGTTTCGTTGGGGATTGTGAAATGCCTGACTTAATGAGAAACAAGCATGCTGCCAGGGGCCCTACACAGACACTAACCAGTGAACAATGTCTCCTACCAACACCACCACCACCAACTCAAATGCAGACAGTTCGAGGAGGGCAGGGGAGAGCCTGTTGAAAACCAGAAAATATGATGGAGCTGTGAGGGGAACACTACAGGCAGTATAATTGGGTTCAGTTTTGTTTAGGGTCTGCTTGGTTTTTATGTCAGTTCAACCAGCTTGTACGTGATTCAAGGGATTAAAACATCTGTAAAACTGGGGAAAAGCAATAAGATTACTCAAATAGTCATGGAATTTTCAGAAATTCTGAAATTCTGAATAAGGTTAGGGTTAGGGTTAAGGTTAAGGTTAGGGTTAGGTTTAGGGTTTGTGGTTAGGGTTAGGGAAAGGGGTTAGGGTTTAGGTTAGGATAAGGGTTTGGGTTAGGGTTGGGGTTAGGGGTACGGTTAGGGTTAGGGTTAGGGTTAGGGTTAGGGTTAGGGTTAGGGTTAGGGTTAGGGTTAGGTTTAGGGTTAGGGTTAGGGTTAGGTCTAGGGTTAGAGTTAGGGTTAGGGTTAGGGTTAGGGTTAGGGTTAAGGTTAGGGTTAGGGTTAGGGTTAGGGTTAAGGTTAGGTTAGGGTTAGGGTTAGGGTTAGGGTTAAGGTTAGGGTTAGTGTTAGGGTTTGTGTTTGGTGTAGGATTAGGGTTAGTGTTAGGGTTTAGGTTAGTGTTGGGCGTTAGGTTTAAGGTTATGGTTATGTTTAGGTCTAGGGCTAGAATTAGAGTTAGGGTAAGGGTTAGGGTTCGGGTTGGCAGTCAGGTTTAGGGTGAGGGTTAGGTTTAGGGTTAGCCTTAGGTTTAGGCTTAGGGTTAGGGTTTGGTTTAGTGTTAGGCTTAGCCTTGGTGTCATGAATAAGTTCAGGCTTAGGTTTAGGCTTAGGCATAAATTTAGGGTTTGGATTTGAGGGAGGATTAGATTTAGGTTTAGGCTTATGGTTAGGCTTAGGGTTTGGGTTAGGCTTAGATTTAGGCTTAGGCTTATGGGTCAGTCTTAGGTTTAGGCTTACTTTTAGGCTTATTCTAAGGCTAAGGCTTAGGTTTAGACTTAAGATTTGGATTTGGGTTTGGGTTAGGTTTAAGGTTAGGGTTAGGGTTAGGGTTAGGGTTAGGGTTAGGGTTAGGGTTAGGGTTAGGTTTAGGCTTAGTCTTAGGCATAGCCTTAGGCTTAGGGTTTGGATTTGTGTCAGGGTAAAAGCTAGCGTTATGTTTAGGATTAGGGTTATGGTTCAGGGTTAGGGTTAGGGTTGGGGTTAGGTTTAGGCTTAGTTTCGGCTTAGGCTTAGGTTTAGGTTTAGGCTTAGTCTTATGCAAATATTTAGGCTTAGGTTTAGTCTTAGAATTTTTATTTGGTTTTGGGTTAGTTTTAGGGTTAGGTTTAGGGTTAGGTTTAGGATTAGGGTTGAAGTTAGCCTTAGGCTTAGGTTTAGGCTTACGTTTAGGCTTAATTTTAGCTTTATTCTAAGTCTTAGGCTTAGGTTTAGTCTTAGGATTTTTATTTGGGTTTGGGCTTGGTTTAAGGTTAGGGTTAGGGTTAGGTTTAGGCTTAGGGTTTGGGTAGGGGTTGAGGCCAGGTTTAGGGTTAGGGTTAGGATTTTGATTAGGGTTAGAGTTAGGGTTAGGGTTAGGCTTAGGCTTAGGCTTAGTCTTAGGCTTAGGTTTAGGCTTAGAGTTAGGGTTTGGTTTAGTGCTGGGCTTAGCCTTAGGCTTGGGCTTCGGAAGAAGTTCAGGCTTCGGTTTAGGCTTAGGCATGGGTTTAGGGTTTGGATTTGGGAGAGGTTTAGGCTTAGGCTTAGGCTTATGGTTAGGGTAGGGTTAGGTTTAGGCTTAGGTTTAGGCTTAGGGTAAGCGTAAGGGTTAGGCTTAGGTTTAGGCTTAGGTTTAGGGTTTGGTTTAGTGTTAGGCTTAGCCTTGGGCTCAGGAATAAGTTGAGGCTTAGGTTTAGGCTTAGGCATAAGATTAGGGTTTGGATTTGGGGGAGGATTAGGTTTAGGTTTAGGCTTATGGTTAGGCTTAGGGTTTGAGTTATGCTTAGATTTAGGTTTAGGCTTATGGGTCAGTCTTAGGTTTAGGCTTACTTTTAGGCTTAGGTTAGCTTAGTTAGGCTTAGGTTAGGGTTAGGTTTAGGTTAGGGTTAGGGTTTGGGTTAGGGTTAGGGTTAGGGTTAGGGTTTAGGGTTAGGGTTAGGGTTAGGTTAGGGTTTAGGCTTAGTCTTAGGCATAGCCTTAGGCTTAGGGTTTGGATTTGTGTCAGGGTAAAAGCTAGGGTTATGTTTCGGATTAGGGTTATGGTTTAGGGTTAGGGTTACGGTTTGGGTTAGGTTTAGGCTTAGATTTAGGGTTAGGCTTAGGCTTAGGTTTAGGCTTAGTCTTATGCAAATATTTAGGCTTAGGTTCAATCTTAGTATTTTTATTTGGTTTTGGTTAGTTTTAGGGTTAGGTTTAAAGTTAGGTTTAGGATTAGGGTTGAAGTTAGGTTTAGGCTTAGGTTTAGGCTTAGGCTTAGGCTTAATTTTAGCCTTATTCTAAGGCTTAGGCTTAGGTTTAGTTTTAGGGGTTTTTTTTGGGTTTGGGTTTGGTTTAAGGTTAGGTTTAGGGTTAGGTTTAGGCTTAGGCTTAGAGTAGGGGTTGAGGTCAGGTTTGGGGTTAGGCTTAGGATTTTGGTTAGGATTAGGGTTAGGGTTAGGGTTAGGCTTAGGCTTAGGCTTAGGTTTAGGCTTAGAGTTAGAGTTTGTTTTAGTGTTGGGCTTAGCCTTAGGCTTAGCCCTAGCCTTGGGCTTCGGAAGAAGTTCAGGCTTCGGTTTAGGCTTAGGCATAGGTTTAGGGTTGTGATTTGGGGGAGGTTTAGGCTTAGAATTAGGCTTATGGTTAGGCGTAGGGTTAGGTTTAGGCTCTGGGTAAGGGTAAGGGTTAGGTTCAGGTTTTGGCTTAGGGTTAGGGTTTGGTTTAATGTTAGGCTTAGCCTTGGGCTCAGGAATAAGTTGAGGCTTAGGTTTAGGCTTAGGCATAAGATTAGGGTTTGGATTTGGGGGAGGATTTGGTTTAGGTTTAAGCTAATGGTTAGGCTTAGGGTTTGGGTTAGGCTAAGATTTAGGCTTAGGCTTATGGGTCAGTCTTAGGTTTAGGCTTACTTTTAGGCTTATTCTAAGGCTAAGGCTTAGGTTTAGACTTAGGATTTGGATTTGGGTTTGGGTTAGGTTTAAGGTTATGGTTAGGGTTAGGGTTAGGGTTAGGGTTAGGGTTAGGGTTAGGGTTAGGGTTAGGGTTAGGGTTAGGGTTACGGTTTGTGTTTGGTGTAGTGTTAGGGTTAGGGTTAGGGTTAGAGTTAGGTTTAGGCTTAATCTTAGGCATAGCCTTAGGCTTAGGGTTTGGATTTGTGTAGGGTAAAAGCTAGGGTTAGGGTTAGGATTAGGGTTATGGTTAAGGGTTAGGGTTAGTGTTGGGGTTAGGTTTAGGTTTAGGTTTAGGCTTAGGCTTAGGCTTACTTTTAGCCTTATTCTAAGGCTTAGGCTTAGGTTTAGTCTTAGGATTTTTATTTGGGTTTGGGTTAGGTTTAAGGTTAGGTTTAGGGTTAGGTTTAGGCTTAGGGTTAGGGTAGGTGTTGAGGTCAGGGTTAGGGTTAGGCTTAGGGTTAGGCTTAGGCTTAGGCTTAGGCTTAGGCTTAGGCTGAGGCTTAGGTTAGGGTTAGGGTTAGGCTAGGGTTAGGGTTTAGGGTTAGGTTAGCGTTAGGGCTTAGCCTTAGGCTTGGGCTTCGGAAGAAGTTCAGGCTTAGGTTTAGGCTTAGGCATAGGGTTTAGGGTTGGATTTGGGAGGGTTAGGTTAGGCTTAGGCTTAGGCTTATGGTTAGGGTAGGGTTAGGGTTAGGCTTAGGGTTAGGCTTAGGCTTAGGCTTAGGCTTAGGCTTAGGTTAGGCTTAGGGTTAGGGTTGGGTTAGGGTTAGGCTTAGGCGTTAGGGTTAGGGTTAGGGTGGGTTAGGGTTAGGTTAGGCTTAGGTTAGGGTTAGGGTTTGGGTTAGGTTAGGTTTAGGTTTAGGCTTATGGGTTAGGCTTAGGGTTAGGGTTAGGGTTAGGTTATTAGGCTAGGCTTAGGTTAGGTTAGTTAGGGTTTGGGTTAGGGTTAGGTTAGGTTAGGGTAGGGTTAGGGTTAGGGTTAGGTTAGGGTTAGGGTTAGGTTAGGGTTAGGTTTAGGCTTAGGTTAGGGTTAGGTTAGGGTTGGGTTAGTGTTAGGGTAGCTAGGGTTAGGGTTAGGTTAGGGTTATGGTTAGGGTTAGGCTTAGGGTTGGGTTAGGTTAGTTTAGGTTAGGCTTAGGGTTAGTTAGGGTTAGGTTACGTTTAGGTTAGTCTAGGGCTAGGCTTAGGTTTAGGCTTAGTTGGATTGGGTTTGGGTTAGGTTTAAGGTTAGGTTAGGGTTAGGGTTAGGGTTAGTGTTGGGATTTGTATTTGGGTTAGGGTTAGGTTTAGGGTTAGGGTTAGGGTTAGGGTTAGGTTTAGGCTTAGTCTGAGGTGTAGCGTTAGGCTTAGGGTTTGGATTTGTGTCAGGGTAAAGGCTAGGGTTAGTGTTCGGATTAGGGTTGTGGTTTAGGGTTAGGGTTAGGTTTGCGGTTAGGCTTAGACTTAGGTTTAGGTTTAGGCTTAGGTTTGGTTTTAAGCTTATGCAAATATTTAGGCCTAGGTTTAGTCTTAGGATTTTTGTTTGGGTTTGGGTTAGTTTTAGGGTTAGGTTTAAGATTAGGTTTAGGATTAGGGTTGAAGTTAGGCTTAGGCTTAGGTTTATGCTTAGGCTTAGGTTTACTTTTACCCTTATTCTAAGGCTTAGGCTTAGGTTTAGTCTTAGGATTTTTATTTGGGTTTGGGTTAGGTTTAAGGTTAGGGTTAGGGTTAGGTTTAGGCTTAGGTTTAAGGTAGGGGTTAGGGTCAGGGTTAGGGTTAGGCTTAGGGTTTTGGTTAGGTTTAGGGTTAGGGTTAGTGTTAGGGTTAGTTTAGGTTTAGGCTTAGGCTTAGTCTTAGGCTTAGGTTTAGGCTTAGGCTTATGCAAATATTTAGGTTTAGGTTTAGTCTTAGGATTTTTATTTGGGTTTGGGTTAGTTTTAGGGTTAGGTTTAAGATTAGGTTTAGGATTAGGGTTGAAGTTAGGCTTAGGCTTAGGTTTAGGCTTAGGCTTAGGCTTACTTTTAGCCTTATTCTAAGGCTTAGGCTTAGGTTTAGGTTTAGGTTTAGGATTTGGATTTGGGTTTGGGTTAGTTTTAAGGTTAGTGTCAGGGTTAGGGTTAGGCTTTGGGTTTTGGTTAGGGTTTTGGTTAGGGTTAGGTTAGGGTTAGGTTTAGGCTTAGGCTTAGG
Organism: Serinus canaria; assembly: GCF_022539315.1. Lineage (NCBI taxonomy): Eukaryota > Metazoa > Chordata > Aves > Passeriformes > Fringillidae > Serinus > Serinus canaria. Next base: position 19,531,020 of record NC_066316.1, on the reverse strand, counting down.
TTTAATCTTAGAGTTAGGGTTTGGTTTAGTGGTAGGCTTAGCCTTAGTCTTAGCCTTAGCCTTGCGCTTAGGAAGAAGTTCAGGCTTCGGTTTAGGCTTAGGCATAGGTTTAGGGTTGTGATTTGGGGGAGGATTAGGTTTAGGCTTAGGCTTATGGTTAGGCGTAGGGTTAGGTTTAGGCTTAGGCTTAGGCTTAGGCTTATGGGTTAGTCTTAGACTTAGGCTTGCTTTTAGGCTTATTGTAAGGCTAAGGCTTAGGTTTAGACTTAGGATTTGGATTTGGGTTTGGGTTAGGTTTAAGGTTATGGTTAGGGTTAGGGTTAGGGTTAGGGTTAGGGTTAGGCTTAGGGTTAGGCTTAGGGTTAGGCTTAGGGTTAGGGTTACGGTTAGGCTTAGGGTTAGGGTTAGAGTTAAGGTTAGGGTTAGGATTAAGGATTAGGTTTAGGGTCAGGGTTAGGGTTAGGGTTAGGTTTCGGGTTATGGTTAGGGTTAGACTTAGGGTTTTGTTTAGGGTTAGGGTTAGTGTTAGGGTTAGGGATTAGGTCTAGGGTTAGGGTTTGGTTTAGATTTATGATTAATGTTAGGTTTTGGGTTTGGTGTTAGAATTTTAAGAAATTCTACCGTCAATATCTGACTCAGAATGTAATCTATATTATAATATAAAGAATTACTTTCTTCTTTTAAACTCATGGAGCCTACAATAAGTACTGAGAATGAAATGTAACAGATAGGAAGGCCCACCAAAATTCAGAGTTTTTGGTTTTCTAAGCCATACTTAGATTTATATCACGATCAAACGGAATTTCTACTGTAGATTCAAAATAAAGCCATTAAAGAGGATGTTAAAGCAGGTATAGGAGCTGAAAATGAATATCTGAAAGACTTTTGTCAACGCCTGGACAGAACTAAACATTGGATAGAAACAAAATGTATGAAGAGGAAGGCAACATGGCATGACTGTATATGTGATGCAGGTAGTATAAAATACCAGCTTGGATTCCAAAATATTAAAATGCGAAAAAGTAGCTGATAATGTCTCATGCATCTAGAAAATGGTTAAAAACAAAGATCATAGAATATAGCTTTAGGTATATTAAAACTGTGTTGTGACTACAGATTTTAGTGAATTTTTTTTTGTCACAAACCATATAAGACCTATTCATGACGTGCTATCTTGTGTTTTTAGGCACAAGTATGAAGATCTGCATGTACATCTAAAAATTTGATTGGCACAAGTTTTTGTCTATTATGGGGATGGGAACTTCAGTGAATTCTGCATCCATAAAAATTCAATAGACAAGAAAATCATAATGAGTACACTGCCAATGTTTTTTTTTTAAATATAACAGTAATGTAATAAACATGAGGATGTAAACCCACAATATGAACAGAAAATATAATTTATGACAACATACTGTAAATCTATATATTTTTACTTAGGGAGTGTAACATTTAATATAGATAATTATGTTTTTAACATAGTAGGAGGTTGGCACTCAGAATCATTTGATGTTGCATATTAATAAATGCTAATTTATTTATGTGACAGCAGCTGCAAATCAAACTCTCACTTTTCAAGGTGTGCACTTTTCAAGGCCCTGACTTAGGCTTCTAGCAGAAACATGTTTTCTGCAGACTAGGAAACTGCTGCCGTGTGTTAGCAGTCTCAGTCTCTAGCTACCTGATCCCAGGCATGGGCTGTAAAATTACAGCCAACTTTCTCACTGAGGCTGAGCCTGCTGAGGGTCACTACCCAACTGCACAATCCCAGCCAGGATTTGTGGGGGTGCAGAAGAAGTGCTCCGTCCCCAGCCCTGCATTGTGATACAATGCAGAGGGCTCACAGTGCACAGCAGGTTTTTATGGCTCCAGGAAAACACTATGTGGGAAAAGTGTGGTTCCCAATGACCTTTCCAATGTTATTGACCACTGGGATTTACCAGCTGCTCTTTCCTCTCAGATTTGAGGGCTTTAATTATGAGTGGCTGTAAAAGATGCACCAGGAGAGCAGCAGAAGTTCAAACGGGGTCTCAAGAGACCTGTCCCAGGAGAGGAGCATGCTTAGGGCAATAGAGTACAGTATTTTAATACATGCACTTGGGAATTAGTAGAAATACAATGAGAAGGATGACAAATTGTATTAATTCTATAGTTTAAGGAGTTGTGGGGACTTCAGCAAACCATCCAAATATTCCTTGGGTTTATCCAACTTTTTCTAGCTCTTTCATGTTTATTATACACACATGCTCATAATTTAGAGCATCAAACAAACACATCTTTCTCAGATCCTTAATAAAAGGGTTTTGAAAGTTCCTCCAGTACTTCTATTGTATATTTGTAAGGGAAAATAAAAAGAACATGTTTTGGGTTTATTGCTTTTTGTGTCTTTCTGGGACCATAGAATTACAATATAGAGGCATTGCTAGAAAAGGACAAAGGACCCTTGTGCAGAATCTGCCTTTATTTTGCTCAGTTTGACTTTTCCAATCACTACCTTGCTTTCCTTTGCAAGAAAATTCATTGATTTACAGAAACTGCAATCCCTTTCAATGCTTTCTCAAATCTGCAGTCATGACTAGGAATTCATGAGGCAGTCAGTTGTGGCTGTTTGTTTCATACAATCTTTCTGCCCACCGTTATAGGTGCAGGTTATTTAACCTCCCTACATAACTCATGTTCAACCTCTGCAAATGCAAAAAACTTTTCAACTTTTGTTGAATAAGATGTGTTTGTTAAGTGCTTGATGATTTTTTATATTTCTTGGGAACCCTGACCATTTTAATGAGCTACAAATTGGTGAAGATTTGTGTGTTGCCCAAAGCCAAGCTGTTTAATTTAGGTTTTCCTATAGCTTATGCACAGATTTGAAATATGTTCTGGGTTATTTGTTGTTGTTGGGCTTGTTGTGGGTTTTTTTTCCACTTCTGGCTCCACTCCTTTTAAAGCTTAGTGCTAAAGTTTCCCCAGGCAGTATTTTCCAAAACAGCTCAATTTGTTGGTGTCATAGACTTGCTCAGCACACACAAGACACATTATTCCTTATTTATTTTGAGTTCCAGTATAAACACATTTGCAGCACTAGGACCAGTTCCCTCCTGCATGCCTGTGATTTCTGCTTGGTGGGTGCCAAGCTGCTTCTGTAAACCTAAGGGTGTAGCCAGAATCCGCTTTGGGTGGCTTTAGAAACCCAGTCTGTCATTCACCTTATGTCTAGCAATATGAGGTAATACAATTCATGTTTGCAGCAGAAGATTCTATGTATTCTCACATACTTTCACTTCAGCTGAAACAGGGAAAAGAAAAATGGCCCTGGAGTCATTTACAAAGAGATGCTTAAGATGCAAATGGCATGGGAGATGATTAATTCTCTATTAACACTGGGACATGAGTCCAGGCAGAGGGCAGGTCAGAAGCAGCAACTGCAGAACAAGCACAGCCATTCTGCCTGCTTGTGTGCATCCACCTCTTCTCCATGCCTGGCTGTAACACCACCACAGCAGGCAAGTTCATTGCTGTGCTAGCCATGCACAGCTCATTCATACTGCACACCAGTTTACAAGGAAAGCTGGTACTTGGGCGCACTTTTTTTTTTTTTTTTTTAATTTGGTGAATTGGAGGGGAAATAGGTAGAGAAGATTGCTTGTGCTATGCAGTGTCCATTGGTTTAACGATTGGATGTTTGCTCATTCAAAATGTTTGCCATCAGCACTGCATAATGTAGCCCACAGTCTGTGCTAGCACTATGAAGCTACTCAGGACAAAAAACCAAAGAGGTTTTCTAAGGTGAGGAAATTCCTCAGTTTTGTATTTGACTTTGCAGGACACTACTGGATGCCTAAAGGTTTCCTTCATTATATCTTTCCTGAGACAGAGGTCCAAGGAAGCACACAGGCTTTGGAAAATTTCAGCAGGTGTTTTCTACACTTAGGTAGTAGAGTAATAGTGGATTATAAAGACACTTAATATGTGTTCCGGCCAGAATTTCAGCTGGCACAAAGAGATGTGTTTCCACTGAAGTCAAGAATCTGGCCTTACACTATCTAAGTACTTGAAATCTTCGAGACTTGGCTGCAGACCTTGAGAACAAGCTTTGTTGCAAGACTTTCAGTATTGAATGCTTGCACTTGGACCACAAAAATATCCTTTTGTACAGTATTTTGGCACTTCACCTTCTGGTTTGGGCAAAGAATCGAGATGTACATGAACATGGAAAATAAATTTTAAAGCAATGGAAATGTTCAAATGGAAACTTCAGATGGGTCTGTGCTAATATTTAGTTGAGGGAAAACTTCTGATCATAGTTATTTTTATGTGCACCGTTTCATTCATCTGTCTCTCAATAGTGGTCATTTTGAAATGAACTGAGTTTGAAGTTCCCAGGAGGGAAAAGATAATCTTGGGGTTAATGCACAGAACTAGGAGTCAGTAGTTCTGGCTTTTTATACATCTAGAGTGATTTCAGGCAGTTCACTTAAGCCCTGATTCAGCAAAGTACGTAAGCATTGGAGTAACTTTAAGTACATGAGTGGCCTTGTTAAATCTGTGTGGTGCATTTAGCAGCACCACACAGCCACAGAGCGCTGTAAACAGTTTTTGTCAATGATGAATAAACAACTGTTATCCCTCACGTTGTGTGCTGGAGCTCTGATAAACAACAACAGAATGCACAGGGGGATGGAGTCGTTCCCAGCACAAAAATTAATATTGATAAGTATGCAACTCTGGGCAAGCTCTGAAAAGATCCCTAAATCTTTCCTTGCTCTTGCCTGAACAAAACCCCCCTGTGTAAGGTCTTCAGGCATCCATCTAAGTTTCCAAGGGGATTTTTTTAAATTTTCTAATGGAGTAACTAAATAGCTGCCTAAAAGCAAAAAAACTAAAAAAAGTGTATTCAGATGGAAAATGCCTACAAAAGAGCTGTAGGGAATGGCTCTAAAGTGGTGAGAGAGCTAAGGAAACAGTTCCTTCTGTGAGGAAGAACATTTGTGTCAGGGGACTCTTGGATAGGGTCTGGAGTTTCATAAACACCAGTGCTGATTGTCAGAACTTCCTTCTCAAAATACTGAAAATAGTTTTATGTAGAAATGCATAATAAAGAACAGGGAGTGAGGCGGTGCATGATCCATCACTCTCCTTTATTGCTCTGCTCAGGAACTGCAATGGTTAGTGTGAAATATGTTGTTTCTCCCAGCAGAATCTCTATAAATGGGAAAATCAAAACTTATTCTACCGCCAAATAAACACACTAAAGGTTAAATAATGTTGTGCTAGCTAGTGCTATTTGCACACAGCCCACACTAAGAACTGCCGAATGGAGCACGACCCCTGAGACTCACCAGTTATGCTTGGGTGGGGGCTCATTTGAAATCCCTCTTTAAAATGGCATTGCATCCTTGCTTCCTACTGTGAAACAGACTGCAGGCTATGGCTGAAACAACTCGACATCCCTCGGAGACACATCTCAGGGAGAAAGGGAGAAAGGGAGAAAGGGTCTTTTGCTCCTGTGCATGGCAGCGTCACTGAGACCGTGGACACAGACCTAGCACAGGTCTGCGTTAGGAGGACATTCTTTCTTCTTACATTCATAGCTCCAAAAAAGTAAAAATACTTCCTCTTTTGCAAGTCTTTAAGGATTCTGGCTGCAGTCCTATGAAGGGAAAAGGTCTACAGGGACACAGCTTCTTTTTCATATCAGGCTACCCATACTGCAGAAGTATCTGGGACCTGTACTCCTCCTGCACCCTTCTCCTTGGCCCCATTGCCTCATGTCCTAGGTGGATTTGTCTAGTAAGGTACTTAATGGGGAGCTGGTTTCCTACCATTGGGAACCTGACAGTAATCCTGGATGTCTCCATGTCACTGCTGGTTCCATCTCAGGAAGTGTAACCAGATATTGATGCTTCCCTTTGGATACCGACAAGTTCACAGTTCTCCACCTCCCTACGGATTTCCTACATAAGATGGCACATCCTATTCTAAGGAGCTAAAAATTAGGGCAGGTAGCTCAAGGGTGTCATCATCAAGATATACTCATGAGTTATGCTCCTTAAGCACCTGATGTTTTATTCCACAGAGCCTTCCTGGCCAAAGTGGACAACCCAGGACCTCTCTCTCCCCCCTAGGCATTGCTGGAATTCACCAGGTAGGTCTTTTGACACTGAGCTGGTAGGATTCATTCGTGGAAATATTTTGTCACCCAGGGAAATTACTCCCATCATGTTTTATGCTAAACTCGACTGACAGGAAAGCAAAGCCCAGATACAGATCCCAACATTGCATGTGCATTGAAAACCACAAGACAGGAGCAGAGCTTAGGATCTTTCAAAAACTTAGATTTCTTACTTCTGATTAATAGAGAACTTTAAGCAGTCTTCAGGCTTTCCATCTTGCAAGTAGAGATGACAATGATTCTCTACCATTCTATTACTGAAGGGATTTTGCAAAGAAAAATCACTGAAATAGAGTGGGGCATTGAGGTTTCAATATTTGAGTCTTCATAAGTATCTCAATAGACTATTCTGAACTTTCAAGAAAGTTATAGGTGAACTCCCCCTAATCTACTTTCCCCTTTAATGAATGTCAGTTAGGAGGATTTGGTGTTGTATTCTAGTTAGTATGATTCTAAAAAGCCCAGGAAATTCATAGGAATTTTCAATCAGCAGAATATTGCTAGAAACTGAGTTAATTTGATCTACACTTTTATCTAATTCAGTTTGTATTCATATTCAGTTGCTGAAATATATTTCTTTCTCCATGGCTGAAGCACAAAATCAGCACACAAAAATGTTTCCATGGGGGACTCAGTAGCTTTGTTGGTCCCCAGGATCATCATTCTCAGCATGACCAGTCTGAGGAGGTTCAAGGCTCTAATTTTGATGTTATTTTTGGAAATGGCTGGAGTTTCTGCAGTTTTGGCTTTAAATGAGATCGGAGTCATGCTTCTCAGCCTCAGCTGCCAAACTAAACTTTTCTCTTGGTGTGAAAGCACGTGTTTACCCATGTGCAATCTAAGCTACAATGTCTTGCTGTAATTGCATTTGTAAAACGTCTTCCTAAAAATACTACCTTTCCAGAGCACGGTCATTTTTCATTTGTCTGCACCCAAAAAGGGAAAAGAGTTTAAAAATGCAAGTGTCATGTATTGCACATGAACTGGTTTGTTTTAAAATGAAAATAACTCGCGGCATCAGATGCTATTATTACTGTTAATTCATTGCCTCACAGTATCTGCCTCTGTATGACTTGATGAATTTCCACTACACATTCATTATTGGAAATGCATTTCCAAACACTTCATATAAAGCAGGTTTTAGATGCCTCACCACATTCTTATGAAAAGCAACATTGTGAAGCAACCATGGGGAGCAGTCGTATAAAACAGATGCTCAGCACCCACTACCCAGCAACACAAAAGGAATAATCAACTGACGTGAATAAGTCGTTTTATACGCAGAACTTTGGATTCCAGTGGACCCATGTTTTCTAGGCTGGGATATTCAATTCTTTTGGGAAGTTTGTAAATGCTACTGTGAATCTGCACAACGGAATTTGGCACCCAGTTACTGCATATCTTCTGATAGACCATAAAATCAAATTGAACTGGGCAGCCTTATGCGAGGGCTACTGGCACACCCGTTTGACCTACTTGAAATCTAAAGCTTCATTAAACTATTTCTGCCAAATAAAAACTAACCTGAGCCCTCCCAAAAGTCAAACCACATTTCCATTGTGGTCCAAGAGAAATACACTGTAATGTCCCTTTATGCTCTAAGTCCTGTCTGTCCTTGAGGATTGACTCCAAGGCAGCTCGAGCTTCTATTTGCAGCAACACAGAAATTCCTTTAATGAAGAGTAAAGGAAAGACTTGCTGAAACACTGTCTCATCCAGGCACTCCTGGACACTCTCTGGCCACCACTCCACACACTGCTTTGGCCACATTGGCTGCCAAGAGATTTTCCAGTAAATGTTGAAGTTGTTGCACTTTGCAGAACAATCTTTACCTCTTAGGTTCCTCTTCAGTCAAGGACCTACAGCTTTGTTATAACAGTAGAATTCCCAGGAACCAGAAATTAATCAAAACTATTGGTATGTATATTTTTTCCAGCCATTTCACAATTTTGTCCAGGTTAGCAGATGACTGTGCTCAAATAACACATAAAAAAATCATGTTAATCTTCTATTTTTGGCATAGCCAGGAAGAGACTCTCTGGCAAGTCTCACTAGGGAGGTTGTTCACTGACAATTTTTACCTCCATTTTGTGGAGGCAAGAGGTCTAAATAAACAATGAAGTTTCAAAATGTTTGTCTGGCCAAAAATCTCTATCAACTTTGAGTTCCTTCTACTTCTAAGAAGAACTGTGAAACTTCTGTGACTTCATAACCATGTAGTGCAAGTCCTTCTGTCATCATTACCCACTGATTTCTCTTGTAGAGCAAATTTTGCAAGGCGTGTGTCTTTACCAGAATCTCTTACTGTGAGTTTCCTATCACTCAAAGAATCCATTTAAACTTTCAGTCTTCACAGTCTTAGGTGATAATGAGTTCTAAAATTTAATTATATACTATACAAAGACATTGCCTTCTTTTTCTATTAACAGAGTGTTTCTTCTTGATGGTGATACTTCTCTAAGTACTTTACTGGTGCTACTTTTCACATTGTTAATTCTGATTGGCATCAGGAGATCAGGAAGACCTGCTGCATCTTTGGAAGAACTGCAATAAAAATAATGCCACTTGCTCCCTTTATTTTAAGGATATATTTATATTTGTTTTTTCTAATCAGATCTATTAGTGCTTGTGCTTTTCATAAATAAGGAAATGTTCATAAGAGAAAGAACTATGTGGAATTCAGTTATTCATGAGAAATAATGATAAAGGCTAGGTTAAAAAACAACCTGTGAAAAATCCTTTAGCAGAAACAACCAAAAAAGTTGGTTTGCTGTCGAAAGAAAAGGAAAAAAAATCTCTACTGGGCTTGATATTGAGTCATCTGTTTATTCCCAGTGCATGATGAAGATAAGTGCAATTTGCAAAATTTCAGCTTGTCTTATGTTTTGAAACACTCTGCATTCCAGAAGGATTCAATCTGGAGGTGAAGAGAGGGTGCATCATCTGATCAGTGTAGGCAAAACTGCTACAGCAAAAAGACAATAATGGGAAATTCACCTGTTCTCATTTTTCATTATATAATAAAATCTTAGGCTGTATATTTCAAACGCTTGGCTTAAGTTCATTAATCTGTTGAAAGAGAAGGGGAAGATTTATGATTTCTTGCTGTTTGATATGAAGTAAGCTAGCAAAGTGTGCGGTCTTTGCTAAGTTTTACTTCAAGACTTGGATCCACTTTATGGCATAATTTGTTGGTTGCAAATTACAATGAATTGAGCCTGGTGGTAGCCAAAACTGAACCTGCCCTATAACTGGGTCCTATAACTGGGACCACTATATTCTGCTTTGTTTGAATTTTCTACACTAAACCCCAGCAACCCTGTTGCAGAACTCCTTTATTCAAGCTGGAATAGCTTTAGAAAGGAAGGCTTTTGGACTCATTACAGGGATCAGGACAGACAAGAATAAATTGATAATTAGGCTTAAAAGAATAAAAGCAGGAAGGAGATACTAGCAGACTCTGTAAACATTGGAGAGAGTAGAGCAGTTGATTCTCCATGGCACTGCTGACAAAGAAACAAATGGCCCTAAAGTGGGAATGAATAAACACAAGCAGAAAGGGAGAAGAGGTTATCAGCTCTCTGCAGAGTGAGGGGCTGACCCAGCCTTCCAGCAGGATCAGTAGGAACAGAAAGCCCAGATTAATTTCCTAGGCAGATTGTCTACCACCATTGCTGGTTATAGCAAAGGGCTGAGTTCACTGACCCACAGTTCTCACAGGGTTTCATGTTCCTGCCTTCAGATACAATACGTGGGTTTAGTTAACCCTGAGACAGATTTTCAGTCCAGATTTTTGGCTAGTGTGGTCTTCACTGCAACCAAAGAAAATATTTGTAAGATAGAACTGCAGCAAAGTCCAATGCTTTGGTTTCTCAGGCACAAACAGAACTCACCAGATGCGGTCATAAGAGAAGAAGAACTAGTCTAAAGCATATCTTCATCCACCCTATAATTTTTTTACAGATGTTCTTCTAACTAATACTGTATTTGTTTTCCTTCTGTAGCTTCCTGGTATATGAAAGAGCACTGATACTACATCTGGGCCCGCAGAGAAAACAGTTTTCAGATGTTTTTCAATACCTGAACTTCAGCAGATAAATTTTTTGCGATTAGCCTCCAATTATATCTTTAATGAGCTGAAAAAATCCCTGAATTTCTGTTTTCCAAACCTCAGGGTGACTTGGCTGTGGGTCTAGCTTTTGCAGCTTGGCCCAATTTTTAGTATACATTCATATATCTTCTATTTACATTTTCCTATTCATCCTACTCATCAGTAAATCTCATTTTTTGGAGAATTGTCTCAATTTTTAACTAAGTCAACACTATGTTTGCCAGGGACAGTATCATGACTGAAGCAGGAATTTCACCTTGTGCCAGCAGAAATCATGGGACTTGTGCTTGAAGGCAGCCTGCGAATCATCCTCATTAAAGGCATAACAGCAACTAATTCTGAGGGTCATACCACTAAGTGGACAGTGAAGTCACATGAGCATTATTTCACATTCTGGAAAGGGGAGAAGTGCTTCTTCTCAGTGGCGAGCTGGTAATCCTACTTCAGGCAGAAGGTAGGATGTTTTGGAAGTCCCTTCCACACACCATTTCTGTGATTTCTGTACTATGATTAAAAATATCCAGTTTGTAGTAGTTTTTTATTAAATGCCAGTGATGTATTTTTAACTTCGGCTTCAGTAAAATCTCTGAGAAGTCACATTTCCTGTGAAGTCAAAAAAGGTGGCTTGAATGAGATGTTAGGTGTAGATTTGAAGTGTTTGTTCAGTGCAAAGAGGGTATCATCTTCTCCAGGCATTTCCCGTTCTCTATAACAAAACTCACTTTTATTTCAGTGGTATATTGCCATGGTCTCAGTGGCAGTGGGTTGTCACATTTCAGTGATAATTGTGTTTAATTGTGTTTACCCTTTGGGATTGCTAAAAGCATCTTGAAACAAGCATTTCTAACAATAAATTATTTACATTCTTTTAATTATAAGGGGATGAGAAAGCAGGAAATATATTTGCATTTTCTTGGGCAAAATTCTTTATTCGGAGTCATATTTTACAGAAATTAAGTCACCAAAAAATAGGAGTTTCCAAAATTGAAACTGAAGGTAACTAAAGACTGGGAATAGGTTGGTAACTCAGAAATATAAGCTTGGTAAGTCAAAGTGGTTAAAGGACACTGAAAAGTTGAACTGAAATGAATGACAGCTCTTTGTTAATAAACTAGATGCTACTAAACAAATTAGTTATATTTTTATTTGTATATGTGTGTTATTTATCTTTTTCATGACTCAAAATTCATTCCATCTGTAGAGGGAACTTTCTAAGACAAAAGTGAAAATGAAAAGAGCTACACCACAAACTCAGTGTCACCATGACTTTACAATATATACAGTTAAATAGTTTATTACATTTTTCAATAAAAGGCTCAGAAAGAGCCCACTAGCTTACAATTTTCTTTGGCAAAAAAAAATCTGATTTAAACACAACAAAAAGACTTGCACAGGTTCAAGAAGGGTGACCAAAGCACTAGTTTTTGCTATCATTGGAACACTATCAAATTATGTGTCCAAAACAAATGAATCTGAATGGAAGTAGTTAACATACTGAAGTAAACCAGTCCAATTTTTTAAAAGATATTATTGCTAGCAGTATCCTCCTCCATTAGAAATCTGCATTGGGAGATAGGGACCCACTTCAAGTGAATGAGTCACTTTTGCTTCCTAGCCAGAACAATTAAACTTCTTGTATAAAACATGACCTGAAGCCTGCCCTTCACCACATCATCCCTCCTCAAACTCCCAGAGGTCAGCTCTGACATTTAACAGCTCACAAATTCAGTTTCTTAGCTCCTGAGGCCAACTTCATGCTTTTAAAACCAAAACTTTGTTACTGAGATTGATGTATGTGCTTGTGTGTGCTTGGATATGTGAGTATAAATAAGTGTATGCACATACACAGCAGGCACATACTCCTGCTTCCAGTCTATTCAGTATTGTCCATGGCTTTTTATCATTCTGCAGAGGTGACACCTTTGCCTCCTCTCTTGCATAGCTGCCACGAGTTGTAACAGTACACATTTTGTCACACCAAATACTATTTTAGTGTTGGTGCCAAGACATGAATTTGTCATATGTCACTGCACAAAGCAGATGATACAAACAAGCCAAAAAACCAGTTAATGCTTTTTGAAACTTAGTACTTTTTTATTGCTAGCAGTTGAGAAGGTGTGTGGGGTTTTTTTTCCCAATTGTTATTGATCTCTTGCCATATTGTGCATACAATTCCCTAAAAACATTAGCTCATTTCTACGCCAGTTTTAAAGCTTAGCTCATCTGGGCTATGTGCTTTGGTGTGTAGGTGTTGAGTGCTAAATACAACTTAATTTTTCATTTGTAAAAGACATGCTTAACAATAACAGCTACCTAATTAGTTTGATCTTCTGAGAAATTTATCACACTCTCTGTATAAAAATAAAGCCATCAGGTGGCAGGTGCAGTTTGAAGCAGCCGAATTTTAAGTTGTTTGTATACATTTCCCCAGAAATTTCCTCACTTTTCCATAATGTTTCCTTTTTGGTGGTGGTAGGAATGAAGTAATGTCATTACAGCAAAAGTAATAGCTCAAAGTTCACTTATATATAACAAATGAAGACAAATAGAACTTGACTTTTCCCCACCTGCTCTGGCTCTTTCAGACAAGCTCCCCCGGGACAGAGAGGAACAATGAATCATTGTAACTATTTGATAAGGACCAAATAAAATTGAAACCACAGATGAAGAGTTTTTCCTAAGTTTATTCTTTAAAATAGTTTTGTGGTGATATGCAAACTATACAGCCAGGCTTCCCCTATGCAAATAATTTGTGAAATCCATTTTGTGGTATTGACAGAAAATAATAATTGTATATTTCAAAAATACCACCAAACACCAGATTCAGTATCTTTCTAGGTTTTCAAAGACTTTCAGTCCCCACACTTTCAGACTCTGCCATCAGCGTGTAAGAAGGGATGGCTGACTGGAAAAGTTCAATTTAAACGACTGAGATATGATTTACTTTTAAAGTGTAAATGAAGAGTAACTTTATTTTTATGATTTATATACTGAAAAAACTCTTTCCTAAGTAAACAAATAACTTAGCCAACCCAGCCATAAATTCCATTATGTTCTTGCTAGCCAGATTTCACAAGGTGGCCACTGAGGTCCTGTAAAATTAAACCAACAGCTCATCACAGAACTTCACAGCGTGCAAGAGCATAGGGATGGAGAAGCCCAGTTAGATCATCCACTCAGCCCACCCTTCACCTCTGCCAACATGCAAACTTCCATGGTGTTCTCATTTTATGCTAGCCCAAGGAAAATGAACTTCATCTCATATAAAAGAAAGAATGTAGGGTCAAACATCAAGAGAGAGTACAGTCTGTACTTATAATAGCCAATGCAATTCTCCCAAAGTCCCTTTTTTTTCAACTAAAAAACAAAAACAAAAACACAAACCCACCAAAAAAAAACTTCCTAAACCTAAATCATCTGAGCAGCTGAACATTATTAACATTTGTCTCTTTGGGATAATTGCTGACATCAGCAGATAGAGGTACTCTCGTCTTTGAATGTCATGGTCTGTGACCTGGCGTTCCCTTCCTACAGCTGTAATCATATTATGGTGCTGAAATCCATGCTGCTGCTGTGTTGTCTTATGGAGAAAAAAAAATTTCTTTCCAGTTAGCAGATTTTTTTTTTTTTTAAGGAAAACGAAACTTTCTTGGTCAACCAGTTTCTAACAGATAATATCCCATCGCTCTTTTTTTGACTGACCTAAACCTGACTTCCTGCCTCTCAAGCTGTGGCTTCAGAGAGTACCCTGATTTTATCTTGTAACATTCATTTGATCAACATTACTAAATAGTGAAAAAATTAAGCTAGGTTATTTTGGCTATTTTTCAGGATGTTAGTTGGATATTTTGATTGGCTGATTTTTTTTTTCCCCTTTAATTTTTTGAAATCCAAAGAACAAGCTTCCAGAACTGTTGGAATCCTATTGCTGAATTAATTGACAGAGACAAAATTTCTCAGTGTCTCAGCAAATATAACCATTACATCTGAATCTGCACAACTCAGAGCCCACATTTTCCACTTTCTGGGCAAAAGATACCGGACAATGCTTTGCAGAAGCCTGCAGGAGATGTTTGGCACTCTGAAAAATACAAGTCTTCTTTATGAGTGGTTTTTTTTTTCAAGAGAGAAAACTAGCAGGGGGTGATGCTTCAAGGGACAAAGAGTGACAGGAGGAGCATGGTGCTGTGGCTGCAGGAGGCAAACAGCAGGGAAAAAAATCCCAGTCTGGCACCTCCTTCAGTGTGTTTAATACCACATCCAGAGCTGGACTTTAGGGTAGGTCAATAGAAATTCCAGGTGGCTGAGACTAGGGCGGGCCAAAGTAATGCAAACTTTTATCCTTGGCATGGAGAAATGTTTCTAAGACTTCCATAGCTCTTGCCATTTGCAACAGTGATGTCCATTAAAATGCTTACAGCAACAACCACCCTTCTTTTGTTCTACTTTGCTTTAGAAGTAATGTATAATAATTGGAATTTGAGCCGAGTTCCCCAAGACCTCAAGTTGGGTTAAATGAATATACACACACACTCTATTTCAAGATACACAGTAAAAATAATGCTCTAAAAATAATGTGTTTCATATGTGTGTGTGTGTGTTACAAATTAGCTGTTATTTTAAATGTTTCATTATAAAAAGCCCCCACACAACATCAGAGGGGAGTCCAGCCCTAAATAGTATTAAACTCTAGGGGTATGTTTAAATAATTGCTCAAGTTCCAGTTTTTATTCTGATGTAATTAAAGTATGTTTTACACGCTAATCAAAATTAAATAAAAATTATTAAGTGCTAATTTGAATTTAATTAATTTTCAGTAAAATAATACTGCATTTCTGCAGTTCACTGCAGTATAATACACAAGAATAAACCAAAAAAGAACATTCTACTATAGAAAACATACTACTGTAGGAGCTAAATGGAAGAATGCTCACTGTACGAGTTGTGAAAAAAAAACACTCGAAAAGCATGGAACTGCTCTCATAGCATAGAAACACTCTGCTCCTTTCCTGCATCAGCTGATTGTGGCTTAAGGTCTCACTCAGGTAAATTATTACTTCAGAAAAATATCTCCTTCCATGTCTGAGCCAACAAAGTTAAACATGGCACGGGTGTGGGATGAAGGGACTCAAGTTATTCATTAGGTAGCTGCAGAGGTTTTCAAGAAGTAACAGTGCTTTGTTCTCCACAGAAGAAAACAGGGAGCAGAATGGAACACAGGAGAGGCATTTTAGAGCAGAAAATTAGGTTGTTAGGTAAATAAAACTTTTTCCCCCCCTCAAAAATTGTCCGGAGAACCCTGGGTTTATTTCAAGAAACAATCAAAGCTGAAATATTTTGGAAAAACTTGCCACCCTCGTTTCTTGAAAGTGTCTTGATCGGTTCAGGTTCCCTTTCTCCGCTTCTCATGGCTCAGCAAGCCTAAGGAGTTCAGGTCCATGAAATGCACAGGTCATGGGACAGACATGGAGGTTTGTCTGAACTCCGTTGCTGGACTCCTCTAGTCTGTGAAAGTCTGTTCTAAACAAAAGCACTGGACTTAGAACAATGAGACAAAAGCTTTCTGAATTCAAAATATTTCAAGGCTTGGGGTTCTTTTAAAATTAATTCTGAGTTCTGAATTAAAATCTATATATTTCATATTTCTCCTGAATGCTTGTTTTCTGCCACACAATCATATTTTGATGGTTCTCTTTCCTAATTTTCTTTGCCAGTTCTACTTGCAATGAATTTTATGGGAGCCTTTTCAACACTAAGATGAACATGAGCTAAAAGGAAAAAAAACATGTAAGAATCTCTGGCTCTTCAGCATCCAAACTAATCTGGCACCTGTTGTTTCACGTCACCACACAATATCTGTTCCTCTTTCTGGTCTGGGATAGAAGTGATAGTAATTAAGTAGCTACCAGTAACTACCAAATTAATAAAATACAAATGGAGAATAAATTTCTCTCCGAACTCTCAGTGCGAACAATTTTCCCCCTATACCATGCAGTGGATGTGACTTCATAGAAATCATAGAAAGGCTTGCATTGATAGGGACCTTAAAGATCATCTTGTTCCATCCCCCCACCATGGGCAGGGATTCACCCACCAGACCAGGCTATTTAGGGCCCCCTCCAACCTGGTCTTGAGCACTTCCTTTATTGTTTGAGATTTCATAACAAGATACTTTGCTAAATTAATTCTCATCTATTGGTCTGGTTTTACACAGTTCTTAGTGAAATCTGCAGCAACGAAATGAATTATATCAACTTATGTTATGAATTGAATTATGATCTAAATACTTTATGGCTGAATTATTTCACCTTGTGCCAGCTGCAACTTCAAAAAAGGCAGGCTGCTAGCTAACATAAGATAATGACACCCAAAAACTTGCACATCACTTGAATTTGCAAGATATCTTTGAAATGTTGCCATTATGTGTTGTGTGCTGACAGGGTGTTTCATGGTTCCTTTTTCTTATGAGGCCTGAATTTTCAGGATGAAAGTTAAGAGGTTTGTCCAGGCTCACTGTGAAAACTGTGCTACAGACGAGTAGTCAGCGTCTCTCTACAAGTGAAAGGTTACTTTTGGGTATGAAGGACAATGGACTGAACTCATTCCCAAAGGGACTGTTTCTTCAAGTAAAACATGAGAAAAGCCATCTATTGTGGAGGGATAGAATGTAAGAAAATATAGTGCAGAAGGTAGTCTCACCTCTGAGGAGTTGCAGCTGTACTAATGACCAAAGATTAGGAACAGGCCTGCCCTTAATGGGCCTCAGCTGTGTTCAATAAGAAGCGTGCTACAAAAGAGTGGGTTAGCTCGTTGGGAAGAGAGATGGTGTTTGTTGGCTGTGCTGTGAGGAGAATTGGAGGCTGTGAAGAAAAAGGAGTCAGTGCTGTGAGGAGCTGCCCATTAGAAATCACCAAGAAGCTATCAGAGCTTTGCAATATGGTGGCAACAATCTATGGCAGTAGATTGGGAACAGTAGACATCTTTCTGGAGTTTTTTTCAGACAAGATGCTCATTGAAAAGCCTTATTTAGTTTTCAGAAACTAGTTAGGGCATCACAAACTTTTTCTCATTTAAAAACCTACAAATCCTTTAACAGTATGATAAATAAATAATAATAATATCCAGTAGTAGCTACATAATTACCCCTTGACTGCTTGATTTTCACCTGGCAAAGAAGGAGTTAGGATCACAGCTGATTTATTCATAGTACAAAATGTGGTCTGACCAAGGACAGGCATTGCTCCTAAGATAATGTGGAAAGGAAGTTTAAAACTGTACAGAAGCATTTATGCTTAGCCTACAATGCATTATTCTAGAGTTTGCAGTGCTGAACAGGTAGAAGAACAATCTGAAGTACTGAGAGCCATCACAACAGTAAAATCTGGGCTGGACACAGGGGTGTGCCGCTTTCAGGACCTAGCCTAACCTCTGCCCTGATCTGCTTGGTGCTGTGTCATCCCTTCTGCCATCACATGCCTATTTCCTTACAGAGCCATGAAGAATAATGTTGGGATAAATGTTTGTGAAGGACATCATTGGTAGAAACCCCCTGTGGCATATTTCATGCAGCTTAAAAAAATAAAGGCGGCAAAGGAAGAGAGGAAGGAAAGGTACCCATTTTATCCCCCTCCATTCTCCTAAGATTAGCCATTTCAATATGGGATCTTGTTTTTGCAGGGTTTTGGATCAAAATCAAGGATTTTGTTTCTTCAGTTTTAAGAACTTTTCATTACTTTTTCCCTCTAGCTTGAAAATGCAAGCTTAAATACTTTACCAGGGAAAGCTTCAGTGTTTGAAAACTAATTTTACTCTGCCAGCATCTGCATTTAAAATCAACATCGATTCAGATTCAATGCTGACTCCCACAAAGGAATATTAATTTTCACCAGAAAATGTCTTTGCTCTTTATGTACACCTATTACATGGGACTGAAGAAAGAGTGGGGAATTCTCCATTACTTAAGAGCATCCCTTCTATTGTTTGTTCTTACTTCTCTGATTCCCTCCAAAAACTGTAAGGCACTAAGACAGAAAAATGCACTCTACTGGAAGATTTGACCCTCAGCTAGGGTGGAAGTCACAGTTTTGGATTACTGAGTGCTGAATATAGAATTTGAACTAATTAGCAGGGATGAGAAGAGGTAAATGGCTATTAATATGATTATTGTGCAACAGAGAAGTATGTGCAGGACCACAGTGTGTGGGAGGCTGGAACACAGGATTTGTTCTCTTAGGTCAGGACAGCTCTGTGCCAAGCCAAGAATTCTCCTGCCAGCCAACGTGTGCAGCATCTGGATAGTGTGGAAAACCACAGCAGTGAACCCACCCTATTGTGCAGCTCTGAAGAAGAGACTGAGCTAAAGGCGGAACTCCCTCCTGATCTCTGAGTGAAGAATGCAGTTTAACTTCACTTCTGTTTCACCATGGTTATAAAACCACTCAGCCCAAATCCCACCTTTACCCAACATCTTTTGACACCGTCCTATTCCTGCTTCTCCTGGGTCATTCAGTATGGGTTTATCTGGCATGAATTCTGCATTTTAAAGCTGCTTACATCTCACAAATCTGGTAGGCAGGCTTAGGTTTCTGATTCATGGTGAGCTGTGCTGGATTTGGACGTGACCACTGAAGACTCTATGGCTCTCAGCTGTCCTGTGCATCCATGAGCTGGGAATTATGGAAACCGACCTTCTGGGAGAGCGGAACAAGTGGTGTCTGCTCATCATTAGTCACAGTCCTTCTACTAAAAAAATGTACTGCTTCTGGCATTTGTATCAATTTTTCAGCTGGCAGCAGTTCCATCCTGCTGCTCTTGATGGAGCCTCAGCATCCTGCAACTGAATGTAGATGAGTATGGTCCTAAATTTGCAGAGCCACAACCAACCTGGTTCTGAGACAGCTGTATCAAAAATTGATATACTTCTAGGTACAAACATCTTGTCTGTGTGAGCTGCTATTGAATGAAATTTGGTGTGCTGAGGGCAGGCGTTTATTTTAGTTCTCATCATCTTGTTAACATAATACTTAACTTTCTGTATGGTTTGTGTAGCTGTATATACATGTCTATATGTTAATCCTTTAGTGAGAAAAAATAGTACTGACACTCAAATTTTAGCCTCTGAGGCCTTTAAAGTCTATATAATTGATTATTTCGTGTCCAGAAATATTTCTTTTCTGTAGAAGGTAATTTATAACCTTGGGTTTAACACAAATCTTGGATACAGTTCATGCTTCCAGTTGAGTGGCTGATGCTTTTTAAACAAAAGACTGCAATGATGACAGCTACTGTATAATGGACTTCTGTGATGAATTTCCAGATGATTGATCATTTGTCCAAAAATTTTTGAACTTCTGGCATTTTTAAACATTTTCATGACTAAATTGTAAGTTGGCCTGAATATCCGTGAACAACAGATGACATGAGCTTAAGAACAACAAACAGTGAAATACACCCTGAAATAATTTTGCAGAAGTATTTGCACATTATTTTAATAAATTGAGCAATTCTAATATTCTGTCAGAAGTGAAAAATTAGTTGCCACTGAACTGACTGGTCCATGAGCCTGAACTTAGCCTGTAGAGTCAACAGGATTTTTTTTTTCTCTTGCTTTCAATGGGATTTGAATTAGACCTTAAAAGGAAAAACCTCTCTGATTTCCATAGGACTCCCCCCTAAGGACATAGTTGCTCACAAGGGCAAATCCTAACAAATCCTTAAATGCTCCAAAACACTGCCATCAATTTGGGACCAAGAGATACAGCACTTCCCTTTATTAAGTTTTTTCTGTGACAGCTAAACCATACTGAAAATTCCAGTCTGTGTAAAACATAAGTTTATTTCTGGTTTTAAAAACTGAAAACTGCATTCTTCAGTAAATGGTGGCAGGAGCCACTCCTTCCTTCAAAGCCATTTTGGTCCCATTTCATTTTACAGCTACTGTCTTTTTCTTTCCTCTATTTAAAAAAAAAGTAAAAAATTAGCACAAACATTTTTATAAAAACAAGCTGATAATAAAGCTATAATGGCATGATGAAGAAAGTGGAAAAGTTTCAAGGCCCTGAACAAATGCTAGGGTCACCAGGAATTATATTCATCTTACATTTAATTAAAAGCTCACCTGGATAATTGCATCATATTCTACCCTCAACCAATGCTTTTTCCTGAGATGTAGTGGAATTTTGGTTTTTGCTATATTACATGCAAGGCTGCAAGTTCCCTTTTTATTGAGAGCCTTTTGCAGACTGAGCAAGGAGGTGAAAAATGTACTAGACATGCAAACGTTCTTTTTTTTTAAAAAAAAAGATAAGGTTTACCAAGAGCTGGAATCTAATCAAGTAAAACTGAAGTAAATGGAAATAATCAAAGTACAGATGATATGCAACTTAGCCAGTAGTTCATACCCTTGTGAGTGGTGCCTCTGAGGTTTAGGGTCTAATTTATTCTTGGTATGACTCCATGGATAAATCTGCACTCTTGGGACTCCTCTGTGGGACGCAGGTTCCAAGCCTCTACCTGTACTGAGTGTTGAATTGCAAATCAAGATAATAAGCAGTGAGAACTGCAAGAATTTAATGAGATATATACACATATTAAAGGATGAATACTTTCAAAAGTTGTTATGTGCCTCCATAATAGAATATATTTTTTATTAAATGGACAGAAGGTACATGGCCCTTGCAACTGTTGAGGTATTCATGACTTTTCCATTGCAAAATCAGTAAATCTCCACTATACTTTTTTTCCTCATCTGCTTTGTCCTAGCTCTTCTATGTAAATAACCAAGGTTTTGCTCATTGTTTCAGTGCCCATTGATATGCTTCATGCCGGATATATATTAATCAAAAAAGGTGACATTTTATTGTGCTATGAAATTTCTATCAAGATACTTAAGACAATATTCTTTTTTCTCTTTTATTTTTTCCCCATATCCTAGTGACTTCAATGGATGTCATAACATTTTCAAGGAAATAATAACAGATTTTCTTCCGTTGCTTTGGTGCGTGACTGCAGAGAACAAGTCACGCTTTTTGTCATCATTTAATGTGTGCTACACAATTAGTGCCATTCTGGTTTCCAGCTAGCACTTAAAATGTTCTCAGTTCAACAAGTGATGATTTATTTCCCTTTTTGGAAAGAATGCAGTGGCAAACACAACACACTATTTTTTTTATTTCTCATTTTTATTATTTATACCCAAAATAAAACGGATCCTAATTGAGAAATAAAGGCAGCAAGACAAAATTCCTGCTTCAGTGAACTTGCATCTAATATATCATCATGGTTTTGAACAGAGATGAATGCTGCAGACAAAAAAAGAATAATCTGTGTAGCTTTAGGGTCAGCTAGGCATTCCCAGGAATAATTTTCTGTGTTTTTCAGTGAGTACAGCACTTACCATATATGTTCATAATATTTACATACCATAATGTTCTTAGTTGTAAAAGCTCAGGGTCATTTTGTCACACGCCTTGGCGGATTAGTGGGAAAGTTACTCACTTGTAGCTTGGTGCCTGCTTGTCTGCACATACATTGCAAAACAAAAGGAAATCCCCTTCAATTCAACTGATGCCAACAACTCTCCTTCCTAACAGTAATAGAGAAGGTTGACTTTGGTGTGAGACTACTGACTTAGGATTTATTAACATTTTGTTGAGTTTTCCAAAATGAATACATTCATATTTCAAAATAAATATTTCCAGAAGCACCTTGAAGATTTAGGAACACAAATCCCATGAGTAAAGGATTTGTGAACCCAGAATGCATAAGTTATATTTTTCCTAAAAGCATACCAGGAAGCTGTCTTGATTGCCAGCCTCTCCCACCCTCTTTACCTCAAAGTGAGTCCCAGGTGCAGCAGAAGCACTCTCTGTCATGTACCTGCAGACCTGGTGGCCAGGCTAGAAGCTGTCCATTAGGTATCTGGATGGACAAGAGGATATCAGGAGGTGCAAGGCAAGGCTGAGGACTGCCCCACAAGCCTTTCCTGCCTCAACAGGTCTTTTGCTTCCTGAGTTGCTGCAGCACATTTCTTACTAATTCTGGTTTGTACTAAAAATACCTTAAAAAACTCACCTTCAGTTCTGCTCTCTGGTAGGCTAAATAGAGTGAAACAGAGTTGAAGAATTTAAGGATAAGGTCATATTATCATTGTTATAATCACTAATTTATGCATTGTGTGTGTGTGGTTATGGCTTAGTCTGCTACTGTCACACACCTTAGCTTTAGTTAATATTGCCACACACATTAAAACTTACAACCAGTCACCTGCATTTCATGTAAGTGATGAATCAGTGCCTCTGTATTCAGGCAAGTGCTAGAACTTTTGTAGGTCCACATAGCTCTTTGTCTCTGCCAGTTTACAGCTGCTCTTGCTTTTTGTTTGAGTTTCACAAAATTCCCCAAGTATTTTCTGCCTTTCTTTTCCTCCCCTTCCCTTTCCTTCTGGTGGTGGTATTGCTTATTTGCATTTCTTTCTTGGATAGTTCCCTGGCAATCCCTATTGCAGTAAAAGATGAAAAGTATGGAGAAATCATCTCAGAAGAATTACTGGATCTTTTCTCTCTCCTGAAAAAGAGAATTAAAACAACTGTAACATCAATGAAATTGACTGTGATGCTGCCAAACAGAAATTACTGTTACAAGGCCTTTAGCTGTTAGCATAACAAAATACATCTTGGATTACTGTTACCCAAAACAGCCTTTAATGGCAAAAAAGCCACACCCTGCTAATGTCTCTGAACTTAAGGGATGCAAAACAACAATGATAAGGGAGACCACACAATTCTGTACAGAGCCCTGTGTTCCAGAAGTTCAACAAATAAGGGCATCGCAGAGCAAATCCTGCTGGTAGTTCTCATAAGTAAAAGATGACTTCATTTATTATTTTACAGAATGACATTCTCTTAGTCAAGTAATTAGTGTATATTTGGAGAACTCAGCTCGTGATACAGTCCTAAAAGCTTTCATTTTTTGAATACTAATTCCAGATTGCATGATGATTGAAGGGGAACTAAGATGAACTGATTTTTAAACATCTCAAGTGATCAAGCTCCCCATGAAAACTGTATTTTGTAGACACTTTCAGGCCCCCAAAAGACATGTCCTTACAATGACCTTACAGCTATGCAATGGGCACTTAGGATGACATCATAAAGAGGCCACTACATTCCAGACTAATTTGCTATCTACTAGCAAGTATTCATTTACTGTCATTAAAATGGGAGCAGAATGACTACATCTGTGTCAGTCAGGCCTTTAGAGGCCGTGTTAGTGTCTGCAGTGAAACTGTATGACAAGTAAAGGTCAGAGACACATGACCCAATGCATACATTTTATTTTGAGTTACTGTGCTGATGCTGTGCTAGCAGTCACTCCGAACATTTTCTCATATTGTACCTGCAGTGCTCAGACTTTTTTCTGTTGCCTTTAACTCTGCAACCATCTGTGAACTAGTTTGGTAAATGGAAATTCCCTCCAAGGTTCTTGGCCTCTTCCTGGTTTTTTATCCTTTTTCTATCAATTTTCATACATTCTTTCTCTGCATGGTTTGAGCTGAGAAGCCCTTTTTAATTAGGGTACAGTGATCTGATCACCACAGGTGCAAGAGGAATTTTTTTCCTGGGGGATAGTGTTGTAGACTTAGCTAAGAGGGATAATACTTCAGCTGTTTTTACCTTCCATTCACAAATCAGGTGTTGGATTCACTCTGCAACACTTCACGGACCAGTGATCTGATCAGATAAGGCAAGTGGTATGCTCCTACTTACACTGCTTGCACTGCATGGCTGCCATTTGACTTAAATCATTAAAATGTACCCTAAACTGAGGAGCACACAAGGAATTTTTGGTACATAGTGCTAACCTTTTTCTGTGTGGTGGTGGTTTTTTTTTTTTTTTTTTTTGTTTGTTTGGTTTTTTTTTAAGTTAAAGACCTTAATTAATGAACAGAAGGAATGCCAGATTAGCATGAATCAGATGGGCTGGACACATGCAATGTTGTGACAAAAGAGAAACCCCTTTCAGAGCTGGAGTATCTGATGAAATAAAAGCCAATTTTCAGGCATCTGTGAAGTTGACAGAGGAGCCTTTGTAAGACTATAACCACCACCTCCTTCATGGGACAACCTCAGAACGCTCTGAGTCTTCTTTGGGATACATAGAAGCCAAAAGCTGATAAAGAGATGAGTTGGTCTCCTCAGAGGTTTGTAGGGGATTTCTTAGTCCTCTCTGTTCTCTGTTCTCTTGTTTGACTGTGGTTTTAATTCTCAGGGGGAGTCCTGGTGGAAGTAGAGACCTTTCAGTTGCTGTTGCAATAGATTTTAAAAACCCCATCCAAATAACAACAAAAAACCCTAGCATCTTTTTATTTAAAGCCAAAAGTTTATAAGCTGCTTTACAGAAACATTCCAAAGGAAGAAACAAAGAGTGAAAAGAGACTGCTGATGAATGGAAGGCTGTAGCCTCAAAGTAAAGCCAAGCCAATAGCAGTTTATTTGGAATATTTGAAATCATCCTGTGTGTATGAATTTTGTCTGGCATGGACTGGAGTTTGTCCAGCTTCTGTCCTTTAAACAAATGTAGGCACTCAGTAGCATGGATTGAAAATTTCAGACCTAATCAGGAGAGATTCTGCCATGCAGAACTCTGGTCAGATTTCCAGTGAGGGCCATCTGAGTGAATCCTCTGGTCAGCTTTGGGAGTTCTGTGTCTAAATCCCCTGTGCATTTCTGGAACCCCTGTGTGCCCCTGTGGAGAACTATGTAATTTTGTGTGGCTGCAGCTCTGAGTCCACAGAGGTGGAGGCCATTTCTCATTCTTACAGATGTGGATATCTTATCCAGGAGCTGGCCCTGTTATTCCTATGGCACTTTTTGTGTTTTACTTTTCCACTGCTTTAGGTCTACAATTGTTCTACTAGTTTGCTGTCAATAGTGTCTTTACAAGAAGTTTGTAGAAGATCAGAGGGATGAGGGGATGTGGCTGTTACTGCAAATAATGCTTGTGAAGATGGACTCCACACTTCCTGGCCATGAGAAAAGGCCATCACCCACCCTTCACACTAAACTTAGCAATCAAACCATCATGTTTTTACTAGTGAATAGGTATGAAAGGGCTGGATTGAGGATACTCCCATCTAAGGTTTCCGGCAGTATCATTTCAAGCACAGGCTAAAGCAGGGAAAACAGTTTATAAATGGGTTATGACTGGAGGAGTTGATGGTCACAGGGTAGTATAACATCTGTGGACTTTTTGAAAACATGGTTGGCTCTCACAGACTATTTAGGATTCATCATATCAACGTTTAAAGGCTTTGGAGGATTGGTCTGCAAAGCTTTACACCGTCTGTCCATGTTTATTCAGAGAGCTTGTGGAGGAATACCCAGGATATTAGCAATGAGGGAAGGGAATTAATTCCTTCCATTTAGGATAAAATGGAGGAACTGAAGGATCACTAAGAAGCTTCATTTTCTTTTAGTACAGGACAAGTTCCACCCAAATGGACACACTTTTTATCTGGAAGGGAGAGGGTGCCTAAATCGGGCCATTACTGCCTCATAGGACTAGAATGCTTGGACCATCAGCTCTGTGGAGGCACCCAGGCAGTGAAGGTCACAAAGCCATTTGCAAAATTTGAACCAATGCTGTGTTCCCCACTCCAGTTCTTAAAAAATTGACCAGGAGAAACTAAAAATAAAGTGAAGTGCAAATCAGAGACACAGTAAAAACTGCCTTCGAAAAGATTGATAACGTGTCAAAACGGATATCACACTTTACAAACCCCTTTCTTTTAATGATACCTGTAAGAATAAGCTCCAGCTTCTTTCTCTCCCTCCCTTCTTTCCAGACTTTCTCTGGCTGGATTCCACATAGCAGAAACATTACACAAGAAGGAGCTCTTTCCAGAAATGTAGAATGAAGGGTTGGTTGAGGGCATCAAAACAGGGCTTTTGATGGAAGTTTACACTTAGAGTACAGGACAGTTCCTTGGGGTTCCACAGTACATCATATTTTATCTGCAGCTTATCAAAAGATATGTCTATTAAATTGCTATCTGTTGTAACCAACTGTTTACCATTTGCTATTTTCTTTTAGGACTGAGTGCAGAAATGCTCTCTGAGTCTCTGCTGGATCTCTTAGAATGACTGCTGCTCATTGCTGACTTCTAATAATTTTCAAAGGCTGGTAGCCATCAGTGAGAAGTACAGCCTTCCCATTTAGCATCTAACTGCTCTTAGTTACATGTCAGAGCTAGGCTACAGCTGGGGATATTCACTGGGTGCTGATATTTTGCAACAAGTTTTCACTTTCTTGTACTCCTGTGTTGTCCTTCAGACCTTCTGATACTATCCTAGACATTTGGGGACATTTAGATATTAGTTGGACAAACAATTCTGAATCCCAGTGACAGGCAGAAAAAAAAGGTATGTGTTTAAGGATTGCCCAGAGGGAGGAGAAATAAATTCTCATCATGAGCTGCTGTGACTTTGCTAAAGACAATGCTTTTACAAGCCTTCCCTCCACCCCAGTGATAACTTCACTTGTCCATGCCCATATTGCCTTCCCAGTGGAGGTCATCCTTCAGTGTTTTCACCCCCATTATATTCCTGATAGTGAAAAATAAAAAAGTTTAATAACATATCTACAGTTGAGCAGACATAATTTTTTAGAAGTCCTCTCCATTCATTTTGAGTAGGAAACAGGAGGGGGAAGTGGAAGGACAAGAGGTCCTACATGCCATATCCCTAACTGGTGGACATCATTCTCTGTTAACTGAGCTCTGGATGCAGAAAATCATCACTTTTTACATTTGTCACTGACTGCTGGCAAGAAGAGCATTAAAAAGGAGAAAGTGCAGGCTCAATGCTCTGAATGCTGCTTAGGAATTCTCCAGAGAGGAACAGAGGGAACCAGCATGAATAACTCCTAGCAACTTTCCTGTTAATTAAAATCTGACAAGCAGCTGGCAGCTGAAAGGGGGAGCTGTAGGTGGGGGAATCCTGTGGTTCACCACCACATTCCTCACATTCAAAAAAGCGATGGAATATTTCACTGTAGGCTCGCCAGAAATGTCGATGGAAATGTGAATTAAAAGAAAGAGCTGTCTGAAGGTGACAGAGATATTGGATGTAGCCCAGGTAATATAAAGATGAAAATATATGAAAGTCTATGACATGTAGGAAGGAACTTCTGTAAAAACCTTTCATTCAAAGGTAATATGATTCAAGAGATGCTATAGTCTGCAAGATGAACCCATCCAGCCAAGAAATTCATTTTGGGGAAGAGGTAAAATAAATTCCCTCTGCCCCATCCCTCCAACATTGTGGTAATGATTTTGGTCACAGTAGGTGAGTTATTCAGCATCTCTGTGGGAGCTTTTCTGGTCTGCAGCTTGCAGCCTGGGGTACCTTTCCCTGCCCTCTCAGGCAAAGGCTGTGACGATTTTCATGACAGCTCTCACATTCTGAAATCACTAGCCTTGTGATAGTGGCTTTCAGTTTTCTGAGAGTAGATAATTCCTGAGAAAAAGACCCACTTATTTCCTGGGGGAGGGTATCATTATTTTCCACTGTAGCATCTGATTTTTTCATATCCTTGGCATTGGACTGCATGCAAATGGCTAAACCAAGTGCAGTTATTTTCTCTTGCAACCTGGTCCCTTGGCTGGTGCCTCTTGGTCTTCTCTACAAATTATCCTTCTCATGGTCAGGCGCAGATTTGTAAAAGAATGCAATCATTGCTTCACAACCATTATGCTTTGGGCCACGTAGGATATAATAGAATCTTATTTTACACCCAGCATCTTTTCTCTGTTCAGAGGTCAGTCTGAAGGGCTTTATGAAAAATGTGAGGTATCAACAGTGCCATGTCTGGGAGGGCCATAGCAGAAGCCATTTTGTGTGCAACAATTAAATGACATTTCCTTTTTCTGAGAACAGTGGAAAGTTGGCCAGTCATTATCATGTGGAAAATAATATTAAATCCCCCTGGGCACTCACCACAGACAGCTGGAAGAGTTTACCCTGAAACAAAGAAAAAAATCATATCGAAAAATGCTGTCTCTGGTACCATTATTCTGAATGTAAACCAAAGTCTTGAAAGTAAAAGGAAAACCCCCGTGAAATAAAGAAAATTAAATACCTCTAGTTTTCCTGTAATCAGCTACCTTAATTTCTTCCCCATTTCAACTTTCTAAGGGTTCATTTCTGTTCGGTGGCAGGCATTTAGGCAGAATGTTTATTGTTCAAACATTTCCAGATTCCTGGAGGTGATAGAGAGAAAAAAAAGCATTTTATTTTAGAAGTGCTCCTAGAGACCCTTTGCTGATCCCTCTATCTCATGAATATTGATCCCTAGGTTAACTTTCTCATTTGTGTAATTGGACACTGCTGGAGATCTAACTAAAAGTGACTCTAATCATAATTTCATCCATAGAAGGTTAAATATGGGGAACTATTTAATATTTCCTTTTTCTTTAATGAAGTGCTACCTCTCAGTTAACAAAACTAGTAGTCTTCAGTTTATCTCTACTGAGATGTCTCATTGTAGCTCTGCTTTCCAGCTGAGTATTTTATCTCTGCTTTTCTGGTGTGGTACAAGAGCAGCAGAGAGTGCAAAGTGCTTATGCTGTGTTCCAAGACCATCTGCTGAAATCTGGGTTTACCATAGTGGTTCTTTTCTTCAACAACTTATAATTCAATGCCCTCACTTTACTTTAAGGCCCTGGATTTCTTTGCCTATTTTCTGGAAATCATTGTCTCCAACACCCTCACCCCACCCCCTCACCACGATTTCTCATTAAAAATGGATAATTAGTGCATCCAAAATTAATACATGATCAGTTTTTACACAGATTTTCCACTTTTGTGGTTTTGTTCATTCCTTTTAATTTTGCCTTCCCATTTATTTTTTTAACTCTTCTTAGAACATGTAGTGTGGAAACAAAAACTGAAAGTGGGGTCTGAGGCAAGGAAGTGCAGGATCCCTTTGCTGGGAGCACCCTAAACATACAAATATGAGAACAGTGTTTGGGGTCACCCAACAAGCCTAAGCAGGACCTCCAGGTTTAGTGCTCCCTGAGTCTCGCCTCTACTTGCTCACATGTATATCTTGTAAAAGCAGCAAGAGTGGCTCTTGTGGCCTGAGAGTGTTTATCAGCTGTAATAATCAAGCCCTGAACTAGTTAATTCAATAATCCAAATCAATTAATGTCTGGTGCTTCATTTGAGATACTACAGTTCCTCACTGCCTTTGTTTCCAGACAAAGAGCTGAGTAAAAGATTTTCCTCCCAATCTGAACTAATCCACTTTCTGTTTAAAGTCACTACCCCTTGTCCTGTCATGGCATGTCCTTGGAAGCAGTCCCTTCCACCTAGGCCTCTTTTAGGGACTTCAATAATAATGTGGGATTGTGGTCTCTCTTGCAATATGGTCTTGTCCTGCATTATGACTTCTGCTTGAGGTTTTTTAACTTTTATTTCTTTCTTCATGTGGAAATCAGGAAGCATCATGAACTTCCTACATAATATTTCCAAAAGTCCTGTGTTCCTTCTCAGCTCCTTCCCAGTGAAGCATTGAACTGTGTCCACCTGGGAAAATCTTCATTCCTACCATGGCATCAATCCGTGCAGAGCTTGAATAAAACACACCTGGGCTGGTTTAGTCATTGCAGATGCTCCTCACAACTTGCCTGTCGTGAGGCAGGCATATTGATTCATAGGAATTTATCCGTTCCATAAAAATGCCTACGTTTATTGTTTCCTGGATAAGCATAGGATGCACTCAAAGAAAAAGGAAGCTTTATACTCATGAAGCAAAGTTGTTTTTATAAAATAAACACACACGATTAATAAAATACAGATACCAAATATATCCAATGTGAATCTCCCATTCAGTTTCTCCCAAATTAATTTTCTTTCAGAGAATGTCTCAGACTCCCTCCTAGAATGGGGTCTCATACTTTGGTGTCTCTTTCTTTTCCACATCTGAGCAGCTGGTAGTTTCTCCGTTTAAAGGAAATTCCAAAGCACTTATTGAATAATGAATTGGCCTCTGTGAATTTAGAGGACCTTGTTTTGTGTCATTTGGAAGGATGACAAAGGCACACTCAGACAATTTGAGTGCACTATTCTAATAGCTCCTGCAAACTCTAGGATGTTGTGACAATCTTTCTCTTGGTATAATACCTTTCTACCTTTTTTTTTTTTTGTAGGAAAAAAGTTCATTTCAGTTCATTGAAATTTTCTAAAGTTTTCAGGTTCACATTTTTGAGAACAGTAAAAGAATAATAAAAGAGATGGCTTTTCAAGAAACATTTTTATTTCCATTAACCAATAGTCTCAATAGATTAAAAATCTTGGGAAAAAAATCCCCAAGGCTTTTTGAGTACTTACAGCCTGTATTCGTTCCACATATGTGCAATCATGCAATAACGCTACAGCACTAACATGGTTGTTTCAGCAAACAGCTGGAAAGATTACACTCACCTCTCTTCTAAAGCAAATTGTGGGAGAATGCTTTTGATATTTCCTCAAACACCTGTATTACTGGAACCCATAACTTCCTTTTACTATTTGGTACTGCTCTACATGTGACATAAAGAGAAAAAAGTGGTCAAGTAGAATTTATTACATAATGAAATATTTTTGTGATAGATCTTTTTTCTGATGAACTGAGGAGCAGTCAAAAGCAGAGTAACCAGAATTATTATTCATCCTGATTTTTCTGGATGTATTCATTAAAAGGGTGTATGGTGTAAAAAAAATATTAATAGGATAAAAAAGAGTTAATGATACTGTGTCAGACTGGCTTAGTATAATGGTCTGTGTTACTGCCTTCATTTTACAAAACAATATTTAGGGCTTTTTTTTTTGACAGGGAATCCAGTGAAATATCCCAATGGAGAGCAATGGACTCCTTGGTTGTGAACAGACTACAGTCAGCATTTCCAGTAAGGTCCTAGAGCCAGAAAACCAGATGCCTCCACAGCACGCCGCCTCCCTGTCTTGCCACTTCTGTTTCTGTACCAAATATTCTTTTTTTTTTCCTGTCTGCCCAGAAAGCAGAAAGTTGTAATTTCTGGTGTTTTCATTTGGAAAGCAAGTTTCATCTTTTGGGGTGTAAAGACATTGTCATAGTTCTGCATCCTCTTTACATCCACTTAAATCACTGCTGGTAGAATCCTATCCATGACTTGGCCTGATTGTACTCTTCACTTTGCACTCTTTTATTAATTATTTTCCCATTACTGTATCAAAAATAAACTTCTTATCTTTGTTTGTAAAATCCCACAGTGTTTATCTCCATCCTATTCAATCTTCTACACACACAAGTTTTGTTTCCATCTTCCTTCATGCCCATGATGCTTGATTTGATAATGCTTGATCCTTTCTTTTGTCTACTCCAAGGACATGCACTTGGTCTGATCATCATCCTGAATGACACCACCTGAAGAAAGGGTTTCCAGACATCATTCCTGCTCATTATTCAATATTCCTGTGACTTTGGTCCACATATTTTTTTCTTTGATTTTTCTGCTCTGCTCAGTTCCTACCTTAACTTCAAAACCTAAAGCTTTTCTGAATCACATCCTAACAAGTGTATTTCATATGAGTGCTTTAGGCAGCATCACTTGGGTTTTTAATCCTTTATGTAGTGCTTATTAAAACAGCTGCTTCACTGGGACTTGCATGGTGTTCATAAAGATCTCTCTCTTTAGGAATAAGGGCTTGAACGAGGTGGTCTTCAAGGTCCCTTCCAATTTGAGCCATTCTATGATTTTACAATTCTATAATACAGGTGTGGAAAGGACATGGAGTTCCCCAGAGTCAGGCTTTTTTGGGTAGTCAAGCCTCACTCTTGGCCCTGCTCTGTGCAGGGGAGATTATGCTGCCTCCTCATCATCACAAAAGATACACAAGAGTAGGAAGAAAAAAGTGATGCACAGCTGGCACACCATTGACATTTCTGGCAGTTAGGATACTTCCAGTGGCATTCACTGCTAGGAAGATGATTATTAACTCTGGAAACTTCAGAATCAAGACAAGAAAAAGGCTGTGCATCTTTCACAACAAAATGCAGCACATGCAAATGCACAATGAAGAGAGGGAAAAATTTATATAAAGAATGCATAGAGGAACAGGAAAAAACAACTTCAAAACCAGTTCTGTTTTAAAAGAAACAAACAAACTATAATTTACTTACTTCTTTTTTTTTCCTAACCCCCTCTTCCTCTCTTACTCCTTTATTAAAAATAATGCAAGTGTTGAAAGGACAGCTGAAGCTTTTTGACTCTTTCCGGTAACATAGTTTTTCAACTCTGTCTTTTTCCCATGGAGATAATAAAAAACCCTGAAGTAAACAAAGCTCAAGCAGACCTCCTAAAACTTTCAGTGACTCCTGACCAACTGGAGTATCTGTAATTATTTTATCACCTTCTGGTTCTATGTTTCATCCATGGATATTTTTGTCTTTCTCATGATCTCCTTTTTTTAGGTGACTCCCCCTGTATTTTATGATTGCCATGTGAGATGAATATTTAAAATATTATATCTGTGTAAGGAGGTGCAATATCTGTTGACCTAAATCTGCATCCCCAAATGTCTCCTGCCTCCCAGGCAATCCCTGTTCCTTCTGTAGTTATAAGAAATCAAGAGATTAATTTCCTTGCCAGAATTTCTCTGAATTTTGCATGATAAAACCATTGTGGATGTGGAGAAATAAGGCATTTCTGGAATGCTTGCCTATTTTTAACTCTGTATATTTCAGTGGTCAAAGTTACGCAAGTGTTTTCTAAAATAGTGCCACATGTCCTCACAGTGGAACACAAATACCTTATGGTTTTATCATCAAATGGGGAAACAGCCCTAAACATCACAGGGAGACAGCTCAATGGGTGGTCTGAAACTCCTGTCTTTCCTTCTTGGAGCAGAAAGGAAACTCACGTATCTGGTCCTTGCAGAAGAGACTAATGTGTGGCTAGATCAGATAATTATGGGACAGTTTACACCAATAAGGTCATTAAACCTTGCTGTTCTTTCCCCATGCTTAATAATCAGCAATGTGAAGTTTGAAGAAGCGGGTGGCCAATTAATCTCTTATGCATCTTTACACAGTCATTTTGATGATATGTTATGGATATTGTAAAGCATTAGGATCTTTAAACTCATACTGTAGCATGCAAAGGCAGCTTCTACCTCTGCAATGGATAGATTTTCCTTCATTTAGAACTACACTAAATTATACTCTACAAACTCTCTGCCTGCAAAAGAACAGCAGAAAGCTGCTTTTTCCTTGGAATGTGTGAAATCTGTTTCTTGGTAATTGTTATTTTTAATGCAGCCATGTATCAAAATGCAGTATTCATTATTCATTATTCACTCTATACGTCTCTGCACATAAAGATTACAAATCCATTAATTCTTCAGCCTGGATTACTCAAACGCAAATCTTCTTCTGTAGAATGGATCCAGTCTAAAACACAGATGAATGTCTTCAAAATGATAAAACTCTTATTTTAGAATTCTGCTTTGTGGGAGTTGCTAAGACCTTGTTTCCTCAGACATGTCCTTTTAAATCTCTGGACCGAATACAACTGTTTGGCAGGAACTGGTGGAAGTGCAAATCCACCAACAAGGACACTTGCTGTGGATTTAGAACTAGCAAACCAAATGGAATGTAGTCTGGAGTGCATCCTGAAGTCAGATGGACAATGGCCGTATTATGGAAATATTAAATGTTCTTCACTGTAGTTCAAAGTTCCTCTCTTTTAATCAAATCACTGAAGCATTCAAATATGAAGAAATGCTGCAAATTCACCAGATTTGTGAAATCTGGGGAAAAAAACCAAAGCTTTGGGTAAACTGCACTCCATGATTTTTCCTTCTTTTTTTTTTGCTCTGAGTTGAAGACATTCAAAGTTTGAAAATTATAGCATTGAACAAATCATACTGACTTTTTTACAGCAATGCTGCTGAAGTTTTTGTACAATCAAAAAGCTGAAAAGACATAAACAGCTTTGCTTCTCCTTCCCTTGCTGGTGGTCTGACTAATACAACACCCTTGGTGATGGACTGCAAATGCTGCAGGGGAACATAGAAAACCTATTTTTAAGAGTCCTAACTTACCTCTGCCTTTCTAAAATCTCAAACTCACTCCCGTTAATGGAGCCTTTTGTAGATTTTCTCTCCTTTGCTACCAAAGTTTGCATTTTTGGTCTAAGTTACTTCACAGTGACCCTTTTCAAATGCTCAAATAAAACATGTAACTTTATTTGCAGTTCCTGAGGCAACCACTGTAAATGGCAGCAACACAGAGAATTGCTGTAAGTTTACTGTTATGTCACTATGGTGTCCATATATAAAGGCAAACTACTGTTTTCTCTGGAGCTGCAATAAATACATTTTAAAGCACCCAGTTGCTAAGGGCCCTGACTGCGTTTAAGAAAGAACTGGAAAACATGTTTTCCTGGTGACAGGGAAGGGGCCCAGCAGCACTGAGTGTCCCAGCCTGGCATCCCACAGGTCACCCGGTGACCCTGCTCCTGCACCAGTCTGAAGAAAGAGGGAAAGGGTGGGTCCATTCCTTGGGACAGCGCCTCAAACCAAGAGGCTGAAGGCTGGCTTCATGGTGGGAGACCAGAAAAGCCATGGATGCTCCCCCTTGTCCACTGTCACAGCTTCTAGAGGATTATGAGCTCTGATGGCTTCCACTCTCCCTCTTTAGTGTGTGGCTGAGCAGCAGGACCCCAGATTTTGGGGCTATCATAGCAAAGCTCCCAGCTTGTCATCCTTGAAGATGTACCAGGTAAGGTGTGAGGATCATCAAGAAAATCTGAGAGTGCTACTTAAAACTTAGGTGCTGCAAGGACTCCTACCTGGCTAGATCTAAAAAAACCAACAAAATATTGGCTTTGATTCCAACACTTAGGTAATTTCTAGATGTGCAAATGGAGTAGCAAGAAATTCTACTCAGGAAAGTAAAGAACCCCTACAGGGCACCAAGGATGTCAGCATCTGACTCCAAAACACATCCCATTCTCCTTCATAGCATTTGATGTTCAGAGATGAGCTAAGGTGCAG
This sequence comes from Serinus canaria, assembly GCF_022539315.1. NCBI lineage: Eukaryota > Metazoa > Chordata > Aves > Passeriformes > Fringillidae > Serinus > Serinus canaria. Next base: position 19,495,664 of record NC_066316.1, on the reverse strand, counting down.
AGCCAGATTTGTCTCTTCTCTGGCAATGCTTTATAATCCTGCACACTGGCATTAGTTTGTAGAACCTGCAGTTTCCTTTTGCCTTTGTTACATTTATTTCACAGCAATCTTCCAGTGGAGCAGTTTGTATGAGAGAACTCCTCATTCACCAAGAAAGTAAGAAATGCCTCTGAACGATAAAGAGCACAACACAGAGCACCCTGGTTGTACAAAACCTTTTAAGAACCTCAGCAGCCTTTCCAACAACATTGCACCAGCTTTTCCTGGTCTATTTGGAAAACACAAGGCAGTATTTACACTTTCACATCATCCTGATTTTCTTTCAAAAGCCAGCAGAAGGAAGAACATACGGACACCTCACTGCTGTCACCATGGTGATGCCTCTGACTCACCTGTCAGAAAGGACATAACTCTGCCCTGTTTGCTCAGCCAGATCCCCAGCCTCAGAGAAGAGGTTGCTGGGCACTCTGTGAACTCTGTTAGCTGTGGGAAGGCCATGTGAAATTAGCACCGTTTCTTCCATATGGGTCGATTCAAAGTGAGGATCAACTCTTTTAATTTTAATGAGGCTAAAGCTTTTTCACCAAAACCTGAAGTATTCAGAGCACAAAAAAGTGAATATCTATCACTCATGAAGGCAGAACATTTTATTTTGTTAAGATTTTTAGTGTTTTTTAAAATGTCCAGGTTCAGGAAGTGTGGCAAAATAAGACCTTATGTTAAAAAACCATCCATAAAAAAATATGGAAACATTCAAATTTTAATTACAATTCTTATTATTGCATTTTTTTTTCTTCTGACAAGAAATGAGATGTAAAAGAAATGTAGTTTGTGTTTTGTGAGCTATTTGATAAGACTTGTCTCATAGCCAACAGAGTTTGCTGAGGGACACAGGATTTTAGCTGAGCTACCCCAAACTTGATGGCATTACCAGTGAGTAACCCAAGAGCAAGGAGCAACACAAAGAAGGAGCAAATCCAAGATGCAGAAAAGGGTATAAAGAATGAGATTAATCTGTCTGGGAGAATTCAGAGCAGAATACGCAAGTGGGAAACAAAAGATATAGGCAGGTGTGAGATGACAAACGCAACGTCCTGCAGATAAAGTCAGAGTATCTGGATGTTGTGATGGAATGTTAAGCCAATGAAAGCAGCTCATGTGAGAAGGGCAATTCTATTAAAAAAGCAAGATAAAATACAAAGTTTAAATATTTAAAGTGCAATACTGGTAATTGAAAAATTTTTCAGTCCACATTTTCCAAGATATAACCAGATTCTGTGTTGGGGAAAGAATTCAGTGCTAAAATGAGAGAGAAAAAGGGGTCTAATTTAGGACAGACTTACAGAAGGTCCATTATGAGTATTATCAGGGATAAGTGTACTTACAAGAGGCAAACAGTCCCCCAGAAACTAGACAATAATAATTTTAATATGGTCTTTTTTCAGGGTGTAACATTAACATCTCCAGGCACCTGATTGAATTACTGTGAATTGGAAAGGGATTTCCAGTTATCTTTAAAAACTCTATCCCAACACATATTTTTCAGTGACTTTATGGGCTTAAAATCTCAAGATAGAAATTTTTCTCACCCAATGGAGTCATAATCTTCCAGCTAACTAAAATATTAACATTCAGTTATAACAAGCTAATCACTGCAAAACTGTTGTAAATGAACTTTTTCTAACCATTGCAGTGGTCATGAAATTTTGGTATTGCAGATACCCAAACATGAAGCCTATTAAATTTAAGACCAAATTTCTTCTGGACAAGCCAATATTAGGCACTCCCCAAATGTGTTGGTAGAGATATGCTAAACCACCTGAACTGGAAAGCAATTTTCATATTTGATGTGGGCTGTAAATTTGCTTATACTCAAATCACCACTTTTAACATTTGAATTCTTCTTACTTTTTCATATACTTTTAAGAACTTCAGAATATTTTGCATGTAAGAATCAAATTTCGTAATGTTTCAAGAAGTCATCAGCTCGCTGAGGCATCAGCTGCCCATGATCTTCTTTCCAGGAGCTATTTTTCTGTAAAGACAATGTTGGGCTCTTGACCTACCGAAATGCTGGTGAAATCTCAGTAAAACACCAGCTAGTTCCCATTGTATCTGCCTAGTCCTCAGAGTTTTTCAAGTTTTTTCATATGTTTAATAACCCTCACCCCTTGCAGGAACTGAGGAGACTGACTAGAGAGACCAATATTTGCATTAAAATTGTAAGTGAAATTTTTAACATGTTCTTGAAAGCTGCTAAGTGTTTCTTTTAAGTGGAAAAACCACAATCTAAAATTATGGGCAATAATCAGTTCCTCTGAGAGTTGCTTGTTTAACTTCAGTTTACTTTTAACAGGTGCTCCCATAAGCAGGAGAGACTTTATTTCCTTTTTGATTTATTATTCCCAGATTTAATACTCTTGATTTCTTCAGACTAAATTGTGTTGTGCACTGACTGACCTGCATAGAAAGGCTTTGCTTTCTCTAGATCTGCTGAGAATGTTCCTCACTATTTGATCCCAACTTTTGATTGATAGGTTGCTAGCAAACATTTTTTTTTTTATTATTTCAGTGTTGAAATAATAGATTGGGCTGCTATCCTTGAAGAGTTCTGAGTAAAAATTTCAGTAACATCAATATTCACCAAATTTAACACAGAAGACAGAGGAAAAAAGACCACTATGCTCAAATCACTTCTGGCAGAAAAGTCCAAGTTTTACAATGGAAAATTACCATAGCTAGGGTAAATATTGTGGCTGTATTTCAACACAAGCACAAAATTGCACCTGCAAAAGGAGAGAATGAGGCTGCAAACCAGGTGATGTTACTTCATCTGGCATTCAGCTGCTGACAACAGAGCCGCACTTTTGCTCCTGAAGGGGCCTCATTATAAAGCTAGTCCAACATTTCACTTACACTGATACACTTACCCCCAAACTCTTGAAATGGCTTGGTGTCCATGTCCTAAGGCAGCAATGAGGAATGAAGGGAATGAGGACTTTCTCTACAGAGGGCCTCAAATGAATATAGCAGCAGATAAAATGTTCTCTTCCAAAGGTCTTGGCCTCCATAAAATACAATGATGAATGACTGACAGCTCCAGCACCACCTCTTTGCAACAGATAAAGTTAGCAGTGATCCTGGTACACTCCGCTTAAGCTGCTGGCTTTCTCAAGTGTGGGTGTTCCTGATTCTCCTGTTTATACACATAATATTTAGGAAAGCTGTGTCCTCCCAAGGGTCCCATTTCAGTAACAGGGGTCAATGGTGATTGAAGTCAATGGGATTTCAAAACATGCCTAAAGATAAACACATGCTTTGGTACATTGCTCAATCAGAGCCAGAATGAATAGCGCTGTTCAGCACTTCTAATCAATAAGCTCTCGTGGTTTTGAGACATACAATATCTGATTATGCTCTTTATCTGCTCTCTGACTTAGGAGTCTGTAGAATTCCTTTTGTTTTTAGAAGTAGGTTTTTAGTTGAAAGCCTTATCTGCGGATCTGAGAAAATTTTCTGAGATAGTTAATAGCCAAAATTGAATACCCACGCTGCTTTATTTACAGCTCACATTTGGCCTTTCAAAGCCCCTCATTTCCAGAGCGTCTCACATTTTCTGCTCCATGAATTCTTAATGAGTTCCAGTTGAAAGTGCTACACATCCATATTAGGATCATAAAACCCTCCTGAAAGGAACCGTGCGGCTTCCCCGGGGCCCCCGCTCCACCCCGCTACCCTGGCCTCCCCCTCTGAATGCTGGCAATCTCACCAGCAGTCGGGCCGACCCACTATGCTTAAAAATCCTTTTAATCCTCTTTATAGTAACAGAAACATTTGTGATTGATCTATGGAGGCTTTGTACAGTGCAGAACACCTGTGGCTCAGAGCGAATACCCCGCCGGAGCCTGGCGCACTCTGGCATGAAAGGCAGCACTGCACAGCTCCATGACCACAGTGAGGCATGGCTTCCACCTTCAAACTGCCACCTGCACCCCTAACTCTGCTCTCTGGAAAGGCCTAAAAGCCCAAGAACTTACTGTGTTTGTGTCAGTAAAACTCATTCCCTGCACTGACTGGAAGTCCAAGTCATGGATGCCCCCACGACACTGCTTGGAGCAGCACAGAGCTATTCATATTTCTGCTCTGTGCCTGGAGATGTGAGAGTTTGGCTAACCTGAAATGCATGGTTAGATCCAGGCTTCCATCTGCACTTGTAAAAATATCCTCTCTAACAACCTGAAGCACCTGTGACTTAAGGCATTACTCTAAAAATAGATGTTTGCGAGCATGCAGATGGAATGAATTTGGTGAGAAGTAAAGGTTCCAGAAACTTTTGAAGCCTTTTAAGAAATGTCGCTACAAGAGATGTCATCTACTCCTTTGTGTTTCTCTGTTGTCTTTGAGATGTTCGCCTTCAGCATATTATCTCGATTTGCATCTTTTCCTTTTAGAAGGACTCTGATCCACCAAAATGTGAATTTATTAAAGCATTAGCTCAGAACCTGCTCTCAGGGAGATAAGAATGGAGAGCCAACACATGAAGAAAAGTAACCTGCGCTGAAAGATGTAAACCCACAATTACATGAGGAAATCCACTCTGGTATCCTACAGCCAATAAAGATAATTTAGTGCAGAGGACAGGCAAGGAATCCACATCAGCATTTGTGAAGACAAACAGCTCACACAGGAGGGAGGCTGGAGAACAGGAGCTGCACATGGCTCACTCTGGATTTTGGAATTTGTGCTGTTTTAACGAGCACAGCTAACAGGGTCCTCTGACACATGCTTCTCCAAATCAAGGGATTTATGTTTTTTAATTTGTTTTACTTCCTGGGAATACTATGGAGTCCACTGAATCATGAGCATACATAAAATATTTTGAGATTCTCTGAGGACATGGGCCACAGAAGCACAAAATGCATTCATGGTAAAGGCTACAAGCACTCTGTTGGATCCTGAGATAGAAACTGGTGGGGCTCCAGGCACATGAAGGAAGGGTAAAAAAAGGGCTGCTTTGTTTAATGTACTGCTGACAAGCATGATACTGGTTATCCTGTGGAAACCAAATGTACATCACATAGGAAGAAGGCAATAAAGAATTTCGGCTGGTTGTCAGTGTTCCCTCCGCATTCCCTCCTCAGCTTGTGGGAGTCGAACATTTCCAAAATGATAACAGCTCAACCCAAAAATTAATTTTCATTAAGGTCTGCTTAAAAGATGATCTTTTTAGTGAGAAACAGCTATTAAATGCCAACTGTATTTGACCTCTTGAATTCTCAGTTCACCAACACATGATTAATAATAAATAATAATTTAGTTCATAAAGTACTCTTAAACTGCTACTAAGATGTTTTAATGAATCTTCACTGGCTTGAAACTACTTTTGAACAGAAAATATTCAGCAGCTTGAAATAAAATGGAAAATTATTAAAGTATCAGGCTGCATTTTGCTTGTATTTGTCCTGGTGAAAACATAGATTTGTGTTTCTAATCTACTTTTATGTAAACCTGCAATCCTTTTTGTCCCCTGAACTTTTTTTCTTGGAAGAAAAAATATATTGTAGTTTTGCCAGTTTAGCCAAGCAGATTCTCACCAAACCCAGCTAAGGGTGACAAAAAATAGGGTTAGGTCTACATTTTTCCAGGCACTCTAGAAAGAGTTTTATGTCTCCTGTGGCTTGCAGCAGTTCATGGCTTCCAGGAAATAGGGTGGTCTGCTCAGCGCTGGGCCTCTGTGCGCTGCTGCCAAAGGGTGTGACAAGCTCTGGAGCAACCACGGCTTCCACTGGAAAAAGATTTTTAGGATGATGCCTTTGGGATTTTCAGAGACTATCCAGCGAAGTGTGCATCCAAACTTTTCCATTTCCAAACTGCAAGGTGACCCTGAGCTCCTCTTTAAGCTGTTGATATAGTTCAATTTCTCTCTAGGTTCGTCAGCTGCCAGAATCACTCCAGATCACACAGGTTTTAATTCAGAGGTGTTGCCCTTTTGGTTTTGGTTGGAAGTCCATGGTCATGCCCTTTACACACTCAGGGTTGAAATGCCTCTTTGCATAAACAGACACATAGGGCAAGATCCAGAAACTGATCCAGAAACTCTTATGAAATTTCCAGAACAGAGCGCAAAGGTTGTGTTTGGAAACTGCTTAAGATAAGGGTTCCTCTTTTCAGGAGCTCCACCTCTACATTTCCTTCTGACAAATGTAACTACTGATGAAACCCTATGTACTGATTAGAAAAAAAAAAAGAAAAGAAAAGAACATTTTCAGCCAGCTACAACTGGAAACATAAGGAGCAATCTGAGCCAGGCAGAGAGGAGCACTGCTTCCAGCTGAGCCAGGAGGAGGTGATTTGGTGATTTTAGCTACACCACAGGGACAAGGCCCATAACATGCAGTCCTCCTGCTTGTGTGAGCTGCAGCCAATGCTGAAAATACATCTCCATGCTGAGTAATGACTGACACACTCTTCAGTGGGACCTCAAAATCTCCAGCTTCTGAGCTATCTCGAGGAATGTGTACACATGCTTATATAAATAAAGGGGTGCTTTTGAAAGTATACCTTTGTGCCAAGCTTTTACCATTTTTTTACTGCCGTTGCTATGGAATCTTTGCAGAATTGTACACCGTGGTGTTCGGGTCACTGGAGCTGCTGCCCCACATGGGTCCCTCATCTCAAAGAGCTATTGTATTCATTTGACAGCTGTGAATGGCAGAGAGAAATGAGATGAAGATAGATTTATTTCACTCTGATTTTATTTCTCCTATTTTCCTGCTGAAATAGCACCTAAACGGCAGAGCTCTGACTGGAAGGAAACGCGATATCAAAAAACAGAAATGCAGAAACTGAAAAGCAAACCGGTGCTTCTTTATGCTCAGTTCTGGTTCAGTTTAGGAAACAACTTGGAATATAGCAATGGAAATCATTATCAGTGCATCTCTCCTAATAACCCTAATTATGAAGCAAAATCTAAAGCCCACTCTAACAGGGAGAAAATTTGGATCAGAGTCCAAATTTCAGAACATAGATCCTTTCAGAGATGCAGTAATATTCAATGCATTCCGTGGGATGAGTAAAAATGCCTCAAACTTCTGGCTGATACACAAGATCATGAATTAAGAACCTGGGTGAACTCTAGTTTGCCAATATTAAAACCAGAAAATATTATTTACCTCTGTGTATCCTACATCATGCCATTGCATCCCAAGAAATTAAGAAGACCAGGAAAGAGGATGGAAATGTATTGTTTCAAAGGCTCTGAAGAGTTCATAATTCAACCAAATTTGTCTCTAACTCAAATTACTAGCCTTCTTTCCATATTTAAAGAGTTTATACTTGTTTCTTTGATATAGTTCCTCTGAGGATCTGCCAAGTTCCTAAGTTCTTTGACCTTAGATGTCTTTTTCTCCATCTGTAATTCTGAATGTGTTTATTTTACAAGTGAAACCAAATTCTCAGTTGATCTAAGGAAAGTCAGTCTTTTAGATTAAACAAGTGCTCAGCTGTGCATATAAGAATAGTGGTAGATATGAATCAAAACATGAGCATCAACCATCAATGCAGGCCAGATATCAGCATAGCTGATGTATAGTGAATCCATGCTATATTCCTAACTAAGACCATGAGAAACAATAAAATCACACAGTACAAACACAGACACTTAAATCATGCTCCTTGAAAAGTTTGCCAAGGTCCATGAATCTTTTGAACTAACCTGGGCCTATTTTGAAACAAACACAAAACATGATTTTGTATTGAAACCATGTGAGACTCAGAGACTTTTGTTATTTGGGGTTCATTTTGACTTGAAACTTGAAGCTGAATACAAAGAGTGGAACACAAAAGTTATCCAGCTGAAGAAAATCTTTCTGATATGACCAATGAAAAGTCACAGATTTTTATTTCTTTTTTTCTTTTTTTTTTTTTTTTTAATTGAGGCAATCGGGGCATGTAAGCCATTAGACTCTGAATCACATGGCATAATTGCACACATGTTTTTGGAGAGTAATCTGAGGGAAGGCACAGTAGGGAAACATAAGTAGCTGACATATATGCATGAAGAGACTCCATCTCTATCACTGAAGGACACAGGACTTCCTGTTATCGGCTGGATATAATCAAGGCAGTCAAGAGTCTGAAAGTCCAAATTCTGTATTGCCATCATCAGAGAGAATTACAAGGAGTCAATTGGGACAGAGAAACAGAAGGAATAAAGTTGTTCAGAAATGCTGTGCACTCAGACTGTTCAAAAACTAGGAGTCAGCAGTGTTCATAAATCTGTAACAATATGATTGTACCAAATTATAGAAGGTATATACAAAAGAAGATGGCTTTGTGCAGTTGGAGGCTTCTAAACTTTAGTCCAGAAGTCTTGACTTTGCTAGAAATGAGCTTTGTTTGGTTCCACTTTCTCAGTCTACAAAATAGCTTTCATGATGTAAAGATGATATTGTAAGGCATTTTAAGATCCTCGCCAAAAAGCACAGAAAGAAAGATAGCATATAAGACAGTAAAAGCCTAAAATATGCCATTCACAGTTGCTGAGGTTAATGCTCACTCTTATGTTGTCTTTTGAATAAGAGTAGGAAGAACTTGGCGGAAAATAGGGGGTTTTGTCCTTCTTAATAGTCATGTGAAAACACTGGTTCTTTTTTATTTTCTTTACAGTCAAATAGCATTTTCTTAAGTAGCTTTATTTCTGAAGGTAAATTAGTAGATGAACAAGGAGGTGACTCAACAAGATTTGGAATGCAAAACTATTTCCAGCAGAAGTTATGTTTTTTCACCAGCTCCTAGATTAAACAAGGAGAACTTTAAATACGTCTTTGAACAGTTACTCTTGCACATTTTACAGGAACAGAGAAGGCGAGGCCAGAATAAAGCCCACTAAATTTTCTGTACCATGAAACCCCTAAAGTGAAAGCTCTGGGGAACAGTTCAGTTCACTGCCATGAAAGCAAACACATGAGAGAAAACTCTTTGAGTCCTTTTCCTAGCCCACACAGCTAAAGACACATGAATGTGGGAAAGGATTTGATTGACTTCTTAAAACTCTTAATGACACTCTTCTAGTGTTTGCAGAAGGTACTGGATTAAGACATCTCTGGAGATGGCAATAACCCTGCCAGGCCAATTTTCTCACGTTGTCTCCTGGGTAGTTTGAAGATCTGCCTGGCTAGCAGAAGTAAACAAAATCCATTATGTTCATTTCATAAAAACATTGAAAGAGAAGCCAGTTGACCCATGTTCCCCTTAACATCTCAGTCTCTGCAGAGCTTGAAACAGGCTCAGACAAAAGGGTGACCTTGCCTCCCAGTGTATTTATTTTGTCTTAGATAGATCAGTTTCTGGATCCAAAGTTCTCAAAAAATCAGTGTGTTCGGATCAGCAGCTCTGGTCCTCCTCTTTACACAGTGGTCTCTCTTGCTTAAAAGGATGAAAACAAAGAGCTCGCCAATAAAAAATGATCAAAGCTGGTGGAAAACATTTGTTTCTAATATAATTTGTGAAGGGATTTCATCAGTCTCCCTTCATAACTAACAGAGATAAGAAGTTAGAGTTTTTGTGTTTAAATATAAGTAACCAAATAGAAGTAATTAATAGAGATAACAAGGTTAATTCTTACTGCATGGAATCTGGCTCCATGCTGAGTGGATACAATAAAATCAGAGGAATGACTTTGCACTTGCAGCAATGCAGCTCTTAACATATGATGTGATCAAAGTGCTTTTCAATCCAGAAAGTGACTATTAGGGCAGCAGAGTTGTGTTTTCCCTGAGGATGGTGACCTATGGGCAGTTTGAGGCTCCTTTATCCCAGGGTGACATTTTGCCTAACCTGTCACTGCTTGACAAGGAGATAAGAGAGGATCCCACATAACAGTGATGTTGTGACTCAACCCTCCCAGTTGTCCAAGTGCATCATCATCAACCCCCTGTGTATAAACATCTGAAGTGAGTACTCAGAAGATTTGATATCTGATTAGCATTACCAGATGTGTAAGGAACTAAGTAACAACATCAATTTTCACTTCCATTACCCTGTTGATCTCCCTCCTGGGCCACTTTCTTATTCTTTCCAGTAGTTTCCTTCCTCTTCTTTTCACGATTTTTTTCTCCCTCCTTCCTTGACGGAACAGGGAATGGCAACAGGGCTGAACAACGCCTGAGGGGCAGGGTGGAGCAAGCAGCCAGCAGTGGAAGACATAAACTTTAAGGGAGAACTAAAAAGTAATCCCATTCACTGATTACTACTTGGTGAGCCCTTCTCAGAATCCAGAAGACAAATTAAAAGTGTCAGTTTAGGAACCTCATTATTTTAAGTCAGTGTGGTGAAGGCTTGATTAATTTTTTTGCATTTGGTGTTATCAATACTGTCTGTGGAGCAGTAACAGCTCCCAGCTGTTTCTCACATCCAGCTTCCCAAAAATGAGGGCGAGTTTGGGGGTGGGAGATGTTGTCTCTTTTGGTTTGTTTTTGTTGGGTTTTTTTAAATAATAATTTCCCATTCTCACAAGCAAAACCAACAGAACAGGCACGGGTCTTCTCTCACATGTACTGTGCTGTAGTGAGAATAGCTCAGGACAGTGACTGTTTTGCTGGACAACAAAAGTACTAAGAAACTGGACAAAAAGCATAGAATGATTGAAAAAAGCCTCTGATTCAAAGCAAATATTTTTATTTGAATTTTCAAATGAATGTACTTTTACTGCATTCCTTCCCTTCCGGGCTCACTTTCCATAAACATGCTAGTGAATGAACTTTATAAACAGGAATACTTGCTAAAAGCTAATTTTAGAGAATGGGTTTTCAACTGCTCTCCAAAAGCAAATTCCAACCCAAACTTTTACACAAATTTTACACTTAGTGATACAATTTGGGCACATTTGGCCCACCTAAATCTGCTACTGTTGACCCAGCAACTGTAAGTGCCTTCCTCAGCCTCTTCTGAAATAAAGATTTTTGGAATTCACTTGAGTTAGCAATATGAATTAAGCATTTAAAGTTTAGCTTGTAGAACTATGTGTTGAATTTTAACTTTTTTACTTAAGAAATTTCTGCTATGGTACAAAGGGCATAGGAAAATGTAAATTTTTGAAGTTTTTTGCATAAAGAGCAATATTAGAGGAGACTAAGGGATGCAAAGAATTTAGATAAAGGAGTGCTTCACTTCCCCATCCCTGTTCCCGGTCTCTGTGTCTGCTAAAGGAAACTCTCCTGAGCTCCAAGTCCTGCCAGTTCAGCTCCGCCACTCTTTTCTTCCTAGCTCAGCTCTATGAGATGGTTAGGGTGTAAAGAATAACATGAAACACATTACAGTTTGGCTTTTATTTTTTTTTAACTGAAATGCATAAGAGGATGCCAGAGACTAAAAAACCTTCTATTTAATTATTTTAAAAGGAACTCGTAATTAACTATTTGACCTAGAAGATCTGACAGAACAGTAACTTTTGGCAAAAGTGAAGGAATAAGCAGTCAGGATTGGCCTGAAAGTGATAATAACTAGAACAGGTCAGCAGTACTTCATTGGTGACACTTTGATTTCATGCTTTGAAATATGAACTTCTTGTGTGTTTCATAAGCCATTTCTTTGGGGAGTCGAGCAAAATAATCTAAAAAAAATCTGTGCAAATCTGTGCAAAAAAGAGTTAAAGAGTTTTCCCTTAATGGGTTGTTCTTCAAATGCAAATGGCTCATCTTTTAAAGACATACATGAAGAACATGATGATAAGAGTACATATGTCCACATAAAAACATGAATGCCAGTGGATAAATTGCTATTGATTAGGTGTCTAACTCTAAAGAAAGGTTGCTTCAATCACGTCTCATGGGTTGGTACACCAACTGCTCTCTGTTTCCACAAGAAGATAAATGGACAATTGGTGGAATGTACACACACATTAGTGTGGGAGCTCAGCACATCACTCCTGATGTCCAGAGCTACCGAGAGAACCCTTGGGGGGCTCGGGAGCCTTGGAATGTTGCCAAAAGCACTTGGTGGCTTGATTTTGATCCATCTAGGGATGTGCCACCGGTGTATGAGGAGATGAAACCTGTGGGAATTACTCGGGTGTGAATGGTGAAGGGAGGACATAGTTATAGGGTAAATCACAGATTTTGGGGTTTTGGTACAGGGGGGTTATCGAGACAAGATGGAGGAATCAAGGCATGTCACAAGGCTCTTCTTTCTTCTTCTTGTCGTCTATCTTCTGCTGTGGTGTTGGCACTTGTGGATTGGTCTGGGGTGAGGGTGTACTTGGTGACGAGGGTGATAGGTATTGGGGATAAAAAGTAAATATGACATACGTAGTTTTTGTTATAAAAGATGTGCCCTGCCTTGGGGGTGGCCAGAGTGCCTTTGGCTGCTGTGCTGGTCAGATCCAGGTCAGGCAGAGAAGGGACTTTGTAGATAAGAAACAATAAACAATTCTGAAGACCGAAAAAACCTAGAGTCCAGACTCATCTTTTGAGGCCCAGCTTGCAAGAACCATCCTAAGCGTGTGTGGGAGCAGAGACGAACAGCCGAACTCCATAATTAGTGTCCCCAGAGTCAAGAAGCAACACATATGCTGTCCTACCTCAGGCCCATCTCTAATAAGCCTAAAAAATAATCTAAAATAAGGTATAGAGACATTGAGCAATATAAAAAATATGAAACTAACCCAAGAAGTTTGCAATGAAACCACAATTGTGAGAAAATCAGTTAAAGGAAGTAAAATCCCAGCTCTGCTCCTAACTCACTGTGTGGTCCTGGGCAAGCCACAAAGGGCCATACTTTGAACATCTTACTCACACTAGTAACCAGCTCCTTACAAAGCATTTTTGCTTAACATCACAGTCCACAAAACTTGCACTTGAGCTATGGAAACAGCATGAACATGGATCTACTTACATGAGGCTAAGTCTGCTCCTGAGAGGATTTTTGCCTCCATCTATCCATAAAAAGAGAGAAAAGCTCTTACCACTGAGAGTGGTGTTGCTGGGATTCAGTCTAATTAATAAACATTTGTACAGCTCTTGGAAAATGTAAAGTGCAAAGTGCCATGCAGCTGAAACACATGTAGTTTACACCTAATCTCTCAGCTTTGAATCTGCAGACTTTCTAAGTAGCTGCAACATATGTGTGAAAGGAGAATAAAGGACTGTCAGGATCTCCTCTCTAGTGGGACTGAAGACTATAGAAGAACAGAGCACATGCTATTTTTACCAGTGTTTCTGTGTCCCTGCCATGTTATCAAGAGAGTGGCCAGTCACAAGCCACAGACATTGCTCCACAGATCTTTTAATGTGCTGGGAAATCCCAGGGATAGCTTCACACCACATCACCCTTATTACAGTGTGGGTCCAGCACCAGTACATTTCACATATCCCAAATCTTTTCCATATATTTGGCACTGCCATGCCCCTAGATTTTTCTCCACCTTTCTTGTTTTCCTAATACAGTTAATGCTACCCAGCTGTTTGCAGTCAGCTTCAAAAACTATAACTAAATTAGCATTCCTGCTGAAGGCTTATTCCCTGAGCATATATTCCCTACACTACTGATGTTCTCCATACATTTCTTGACAATCAAGTACAGCTTCACTTTTATTTGCACAGTGTATTATGTTTCAAAAAATAACAGTCATCTGAAAAAAGAAGAGATGGGCCTGGAGAAAAACTGGATCTGAACAGTCCCTGGATGCTGGAGAAATTTACATCCAGGCTGGATTAAAAATGTGCAAGTAAACCTCATCATTCATCAGGTTCCCTGTCCTTCTGTCAAACTGTGAGTTCTTGCAGCATGTATTCCCCAGTAATGGCAAAGCAATTCCTTCCCCAATAATAAATTAGGGGTGTAAGTTCAATGACAATTGTTTAATACAACAATTAATATTTAAATGACAAGGCTGAAGTTCTATCCTGCACAGGTTGAATCCACCAACACATTGAAGCATCTTTAGAGGAATTCTGGTTGTCACCCATACTGTGAACACCAGATTGGAGAGACCTCCTGAAGTTATCTAGCTATTTCTAGTGCTCTGTGCCAGCTGCAGAGCTCCTGCAGCATCATCCTGTGCTGGGGTGTTGTATCGCACTAAATAGTTTATTTAGTTGTTGTTGCACTGGTGGTGGGTTCCCCCTCCCTCATCACATGGCTTCCCCCCTGCACACCTGGTCTGTCCCTCAGGTGCTTCGCCCCTCCCCAGTGGTATCCCATTGGCTCCGGTCCTCTCTCCCCCGCCCCCATCCCTAGGGTATAAAACCTCCTGTGTGAGAGCTCCAACCCCTCTTTTGTACCTGGGTGACCCCATCACCTGTGTCCTGCCCCAAGCCAATAAACAGGATACTTGCACCCACGTGGAGAAGAGCGCCTCTCGTCTTTTACCTTTGTCTATGCGGATCCGTGTGGGCTGGAGTCTTAAGCTAGCCGGATTGGACTCATATAAGGCCCAGGAAAACCACGGGTTACCGCACTGGGGTTTTCAGTGTGCAGACTCACAGCCATCCCATGCAGTACCTGTGCTGTGGCTCTTTCCCCAGAAACAGAGCCTCTGGAGTCTGTAGGATCTTTCACCTTATGATTAGGCTCCTCTAAGGTGGGATGCTAGCTTGAGTTGCTGGTTCAGATCTTTCAGGATTAGATTCCAAAGTAACGACATGTTTTGGTAATATCTGCTATCAGAACATATGATATTCTTCGTAAGTGGTAATTTCAACAATCTCACAATACTTATTATGGACCTACCTGGATTTCTAAGTCTGCAAAAATAAATCCTCTTTTTATTATTCAACCCCCATGCATCCCTTCTACCACTGTAAATATCTGTCTTGTTTAAGTGGGGCTTATATAGATGATTATTCAACAAGATTAGTCCCCCCTCCAGTGCCTGACTTATATGAATTTCATCCCCTTCCTTGTTCACTGTAATTTGTAGAGGATAAATTTCCTTTCCTGCTCTGTGTTTAGAACCCAAGCCGGCAGAGAGCGTGTTTCCCACCTCCTGCTGTGAGATAAGTTGGCCCTTGCACTCCTGGGATGGTCTGAACCCCTCCTCAAGAAACAACAGCTTAATGAAGGGGCAGGCAGAAGGGAATTAAAAATGCAGGGGCACAAAACAAACCAGTCCCCAGCAAGCTCCTGCTGACAGGCTGCACACCAGCCCCAGTTCAGCGGGATATCCAGGCACAGACTAATGAATGATTTCCCTGATGGAGAGAGGAGTCCGTGTGTGCCGAGAGTTCACTGCGTGCTGGAAGCATTTGTTCAGTCAGGTTTCAAAGGCCTCCTCTGTCATCTGTAGCACTGAGGGTTGGATTATTAATTTAATGGAGTGGATGTGCTGTGCAAGGAAGTGGAAAAAAATCTGCTTCCACCTTGGCCAGAGCAGTAACGCCTGCAGCAGCCATACATGTTTTTTCATCGCTGTCAGCTCCTGAGGGAAACAGAATTGTGACCCCGCTGCTTCTCACTCC
The DNA here is from genome assembly GCF_022539315.1 of Serinus canaria. Lineage (NCBI taxonomy): Eukaryota > Metazoa > Chordata > Aves > Passeriformes > Fringillidae > Serinus > Serinus canaria. The sequence goes on along the minus strand of NC_066316.1, from coordinate 19,480,209 downwards.
TGGCATGATCCTTCCTCCTCTTTTTGCCAGTAGGAAAACACTGATTGCAGCAGGCCTCCTGTTTATCCATTGTTGATCCCTGCACAGCCTGCTCTCACCAGGTGTTGGTGGATCCAACACAAGCATCAGGAGTGCACAGCGCTAAATGTGCATATGTTTAATTCCAGGTTTTGTTTTAAGGTCTTCAGGCAGAGGAAGGGGTAGATAATTGTATAGTGGGAGGGGAGGTCAGGCAGGCAGTTAGTATGAACTTCATAGGAGGGAGATACTTGGAAAGCAGCAGCACTGAAAAAGACCTAATGGACATTAAATTAGATATGAAGTTTCCATCTGGTAAAATGGCAAAAAGCCTCATGCAAGTATGGGATGCATTTAGAGACAATTCATGTCACTAGCCAAAAAAAGGAAACTTTCTTACTTTAAATGGCAAGGTACCAACAATGGTATAATACCTAGAATGCTTGAGACAGCGCTTGACACTGTTGGCTTCAAAGACTTCAGAGAAAATTAACAGAAATGAAGGATGGAAGAATTAGTCTATAAAACTGTTACTGACTCTGCATGTGTGTCGAGAAGGACACAGACAATCCACACTCAGCCCCAGAGCGCATTCCTGAGTGCCCAGCTAACCCGGGCTGCTTTTGGATTGCATGAACCAGGCCCACCAGAACAGATGCATCTCCAGTCCCAAAGTGAAATGAATCCCAAAGTGGGAAGTCCCCCTCTGCAAAGCTGAGGAGGAGCAGACTTAGGTGAAAAATGATGGCTTTTCAGCAGGAAATATTGAAAAAAACAGAGCTTTTTTTAAGAGTGTTTCCAAGAAAAGAGTGTTCCAGTCTCCTTGTAAAGAAGAGGAATCCAGAGATTTTCTCTGAAGATAGAGTGCTGAATTCATTGACCACAAACATCTGATGAGTGCAACTTTAATTACAGCTTTCCAAAATAAAAAGGAGTGCCTGAAAAGTCCAGGAAAATACCCTATTCTTTTCTCTTTTATCACTTTTAAACATAACCATACCTCAGTTTCTTTCTGTTTGCCCCTACCACAGTATCATGTCCCCTCTGCACTTTTTTCCTGTTCCTTTTGTAGCCAGTGAAATGGGAGCACAGAGTAGACTCACTGCAAGAGGTCCAAAATTTCCAATTCTTCTTTGTCAGGAATCCTGTCCTCACATGACCTAAAGGTCAGATTGGAGCAGATAAATAGGTATATTCCAGTATTAGCATATGATGGGTGGTAATTAGTGTTGTGTTTGAAGGATACATTCTACATCCTGGCCTCTTTCCTAGCTATCCCCCTGGCAAAGCATAGTGGCACAGGGATATTTTCAATACTGCATATTCCAGCTTAGTAGAGCTCAAACAGAAACACAAGATAAATGTATTTTTGCTATTTTTTATACTTTATGAAGATTGCTAAGTCACATAAGAACACAATGCCAAAGGTGCTATGGAGGAAGGGCATCTGACTTCAAACTATTTTTTACTTAGTATTTTAAGTCAAAAGTGAGGGCTATGACATTCATTCTGATGAAATTTACTCTTGACCCACTAATTAGGAAAGTTATCACAGGATATGTTGCTCACTAATAGGAAATAATAAATAATAGTATCAATGCAAAACTGCTTCCTGTACTGCTAATTAAACCAGAGAAATTCTTTCCAGCTAAAGGAAATGATCTATTCAAAGAGCATTAACATTTCTGGCCAAATTGACAAAATGATTAACTGAGTGTGGTCAGGAAATGAAGTCCCTGTCCCTGAAAGGGACAGGGAAATGTGCTGTAGAGATTATTCTGAGGTGCAGTTCTCACACTATGGGTGACCAAATATAATGAGCAGGATTTCCTCAGTGACCTTGCAGAGATTGGAAGGAACCTGCAGAAACACTGCATGAGTTTTGAGATTAAAATATGGATAGACAGGAAAAATATACTAAAAGTTCATGAATGAAAGTCACATGGGGTCAGCCTGCAACATCTTTCAAATCCCTGAGAAAAATCAAAACATTTTGAGGAGATAATTTAAAAAAACACTCTCTGGATCAAAATGTGCTCTGGATGAAAGCACTGGTTGGTGTAGCAAGGAACAGAAATTGGCGTAACTTTTCCTGCTCCAACAAAACTTCCAGAGGCTTGGAGTAGCTGAGCTGTTAAATTCCCCGGGGTTGTAGAGTGTGGAAGGAAATGGCCAAGAAGATCTGCCAAAGAATGAATCCATCACTATTGCCCATTCCCCATACTCCCTGTTCTCACATCACAAGTCATTGGAGAATGGCTTGCTGTACATTTTATTTCAGCCAGTTCCCATGTGAGTGGATAAAATGATCTGGTTTTCCAGTCATGCTTCCAGGTTTTTGAGGAGTTGTACTGAAATCAGGATATTGTCCTGCAGAGCTTGAGAAGGAGGCTGGAAGGAAGAGAATAAAGTGTAAGCTCACGCCAACCAAAAACTTGGGCCCCCAACTCATTATTTCCTATGCTCCTTCCTTCACTATTCATCCAGTCTGTCATCCCACGGTGTCATCCTGTGACATGTGTTTCACATCCCAGCCTTTCCAGATCTAAACTATTTTTCACCCTTCTTCTATTTCTTTCTACCCTGTCTTTCTTCCAGAAAATAGCCACCCTACAAGGGCTGAGCAAATGCACTCTCACTGAGTGTCCTCAGAAAAGCTTCCAGTGTTGGCTTCCAAACTCTGATCACCCTCCCAACCCAGAATTGAGGTTGAAAGACTTGCATAAATACACACCCTGTATCTGTTCCTCTGTTCTGTTCTTCATCCTGGAAAGTTCTACTTTTACATCAGTTATGTTACTCTGGTAGAAAAATGACATGGGTGAGTGAAGAATCAGGTCCATCCATTTTCTTCTTTTTAAGTCAAATGATGTAATTTGTTTTCCTTCTTAAAATAAAATGGCCTTTCAAAGGCTTGTCTGTTTGGTTTTTTCTCACTGAGTATCACATGGGTCTTCCATCAATAATAACAATAGCTATAAAAACAGACTAATTACAGCACATAGCCTCCTTAGGTTTTTTTTTATTATTGCACTCAACCTTCACTGTTGAGAGAAATATGGATAGCAGGAAAATAACTCAAAATATAGCTTCAAAAAGGCTGATTCAAGTTGCTGCTCAGAAGATACTGCACCATATGGAAAATGTAACTGAGTAGTTGCCAAATATGTTTAGTTTAAACAAGGGTAGGTAAGATCTGATAATGCATGGGATCATTTTGGCACATAGTACAGCTCTCCCAGACCCATTGCATTATGCCTATCATCAAGTTAGTTCATCTAACAGCACAAAGTGGAACACCCTGACCCTTCTTATCCCTGTTAATCACTCTTAAGTAAATAATACCTCTTTGGAGAATTGTGATTCATATGCTGCAAACTAAGATACGGTCAAGCTGTGAACTGGTCTTCCTGCAGTGATAGGTAAAGTCAGGGAGCAAAGATAAGGAAGAATTTTGTCAGACTATTATCACTACTTCACTTTTTAATTGCCTATAAAATTTTTTTAAAGCAGCAGGACAGCATAGAAGAACACAATCCTTTCTGTTTTCTTTCAGTACAGCCTCTAAACAGCTGTTCTCCTTCTCTCCCATTGCCACCTATTTAATTTTAAGATAAGAGATACTTAGGAATAATTTCCTCTGTGAAACAGCTAGGAAAGGTTATATATTTCTAAAATGTCCTGTGCTATTTCCTTTAAAAGAAGTCAGACCAATTCTTGGTTTTCCAAGGCATTCTCATAGCCTTGATCACTCAGGACAAAAACTGAGTAAGACATTTAGGAGCCTTTCAGTTCAGAGATATACTTTCCTACTTTTCTTTCTGCTTTACACAGCTTGGCATAGGACAGGCTGAGCTGCTTCTGTCAGGATTTTGGAGAGCTGGGCAGCCAGCTGTCAGTCCTTTTCCTGTGATTTTAAATCTCTTCATTGGGATTTGGGGCTGAGGTGTATCTCTAGCACACTCCTTAACTAGCACCCATGGGGATAACTCTAATGCACTCAAAAGGTTTGTCTACACCCCAGAGGACAAAATTATGAAGAATGGGCAAGCTACCTTGGATTGAGGTGTTGTGCACTGTGTGATCAGGTAGAAATCCTGAGTCAGGCTCTCAGGGGGGCCCAGCAGTGCTCACACACAGCAGCTCAAGGGCTGGTGACCCACATGGCTCTATGACTAGAATTTTGTCCCTACAGCGCTTTACAGCAAAGCCTATTCCTTTTGTGGAGAAAAAGCCAAGATTTTGCTCCACAAAATGTTTAAGCTAGTGTTCCAAACTTCTCAGAAAGCAGAGTCAGTGAATTCCCACAAAGATGGATGATGTGTGTAAGATGGGTACTTTGCACTGGACAGGTCAGGAAGCGCCAATTCATGTGTTAGACAGATACATTAAAAGTCTAATTTCTTAAGCCTTTTGAGAGAGACACATCAAGCTCCAAGGAATAATGACTGTATGCTTTTGTTCTTCTATTCATGAGATAGCGTAAGTAAAGAATGCTGGAGCAGGCCTGCCTGTGGATTTGATTTTGGTTTGATTTGCTCCCTCATATGTATTTTGCTGAGGCTGGGGAGAAGACTGACACATCACCTGACTTCCCTTCCCTAAATATTTTGACCATGATGCTCCCAGTTTTTGTCAGAGATTATGTCCAACAAGAGAGGTCAAATGTCCACCTGCTGTACATCAGCAGTACCCCACTGATGTCCCATAGGTCAGTGGAGCTGTGCCAGTTTACAGCAGTTGTCTGGGCTCTGGGTTTGTTCTGGACCATGTAAAGACTTTTGAGGTGTTTGCAATTGGCTTGAACATATTCATCTCCAACACCTCGCTGAGAGAGCACTGACAATCTCTAGAAGCAGACCTAGAATGCTTTATTTCCTGAGGAATGGACACAGGGTAAGAGTGTTCCTTTAATAAGGTCTGGAAAACATATGTAAAGTGCTTTGGCAGAGAATCAGTTCTTTGTAAGTAACTAATGCTGAGTGAAATTCTCCATAAGACACTTTCTTCTCCTACAGAAGTTTTCTGCCTATGTCAGTATTCCCTTTCTTATCTCTTTACTTGCCACGACATAAATAGAGCAATCCTATAAGTTTCTCTATTTTTTTTAAATTCTGAACTGATTAAAAAACTTCTCCACCCTTCATATGTTATGTAATTTAAGCATTTGCCAGGTCTAAATGGAGCTTGAAATAGTTATAATTCTATTTACCCTAGAATAGGAGGAGAGGGGAAGAAGAACCAAAATTTTGTTTTTATTTAGTGAGTGAAAATTTTTCGCACACACAAGGGATTTTTTTATAGTCCTTAGAAACAAAGATTTAGCATGACTTTATATTCCAATGCAGACCAAACATGAAAGGTCTGGAAGGATGCTACAACACAGGTTTGTTTGGGCATTATTTGAAGCTCTACAATAAAAGGAAAGAGTTTCACCTATAGCACAACAAAACACCACATGACAATTTTTTTCACAGTGCATCATGAAACCAAACCTACTCCATGTTAAGTACCATAAATCAGGCATGTGAAGGATTATGATGCTATAAATTCATATGCACAGACAAGCACATGAAAGACTGAGCTTGCTGAGCTTACAGTACACTTTGTGTTTCTTTAATTCACTTTCAAGTAAACAAAACAGAAAATGCATGCCCAGTGCTTTACTGCCTGACATCATCACCATGTTTAAATAAATTGTTTTAGTATTTTTGGAACAACTTTTTTTTGTGTTTTTGTGCCTCCTCACATACGTACTTCTTCTATCTTTTGGAACTGAATAAAAAAAAGTCAAAATTTTTACACAGACATGCAACATTTCACTTCCAAAAAGATGTTGTAAATAATTTACTGTCAGAGTACAAGCTTAAAAAATAACAAAGAAACATGTATTTGAAGTTTTAAGCCTTATTGTGACCCTGGAAACTTGCTGGGTGGTGAATTCATTAAAAAGATGCCAAAATATAAGCTCAAGGTCTCAAATTTATTTAGTGCTATAGAAGTTTTCCATTCCAGGAAGAAAAGCATCACCAAGTGGATGTGCATAATAAACACCAAACCAAACTGTGCTGTGCTAATGGTTATTCCTATAATATTGACTAGTTAACAGAATCAGAATTGAATCAGAAATTCTGATTCAATTAAAACAATTTTTTTAGATATCCTCCATTTTTTTCAGATTTTGTTTATGGCAACAATGTTGTGCAATATGAAATTCAGATCAGAATTTCCACTGTACACAAGCAGAAACATATGATGCAAATTAAAGGTGGGCAAACCTACTCAGACCCAGGCAGAATGAACAAACTCAACCCTCAAACAAGAATCTACTCTAAGGTGCTCAAAATGTGCTTTCAGTTTTGGAATGTTTGTTCTTTCCTTTTCAATCAGTTTTATATTTCTTCATTCTGGATAGCCCAGCAAGCACAAGAAAATAAACATTGCTTTTTCAGGTTGTTTCTACTTGTCTCTTTCCATGGCCAATACCGTTGACTCTGCCAGTAGTGCCAGTCTCAGGGCAGCATTCATTTCTTCTCCCATCTAGCCCTTTCATTTCCATTATCCCTGATGCTATAACTTCAGTCCCCAGATTTGCTAATTCACATCACCTTGGGACTCATGGGTTTAGAAATTACATGTATTCTCTTGTTTCCTTGCAAAATTCTGAGCATTTTTGCACAACCCTAAACCCAAATCCCAGACGGTTGATTCAAATGAGCAAACAGACTGTCCCAAACTCTGAAAGGTTTAAGAGGACCAACACAGTGCTAACTAGGAAAAAGAACAACACAAGGAAAAGGAAACCAAAGAAGAGTGGAAAGAATGTAAATTATAAATAAACCAAGCTCTCTCCCCCCTTTCCTTCTCCCCAGAAACTGTGGTGCGAGTGGAGGGATAGCAGATATTTCCTGAACGGTATCTCACTGTACATTTTGCACACAAACTCTTTCTTCCTTTTACCTTAGTACTAGGAATTTTAGTAGAATTCAATGTTATTTGACACATTAATTGAAAATTCAATTCTTACTTAATTATTTTTGCAGCTCGTGGTTGAACCAGCTGACTCCATAAGAGGAACTGTTGTAGAACTTGAAACTTTGTGAAACCCTTTAAATACTTAAAATCAAAACCTCTCCTCTTCTTTGAGAGACCTGCTCCAGAACCTGAATGGGAAGCATTGGTCCAGAAATATTTAATCCTTTCTGCCAGGGAAGAACAAGTTTGCAGGAAGCTACTTCTTGGTAGCAAACCCAGACAAACACTGCGTCAGTGGTCATATAGCTTAGGGAATGCTATGGGAATATTCACATTCATGGAAAGAAAACGCACAAAGAATGCCACGGCCCAGGCTGCTGGTATCCCTTGCAGCTTGAATGGGAGACAGGTAACTCCACAAATACAATCTCCTCCCTCCTTAAATGAGCAGAGCTGCACAGGCAGTAGTTTCTTCCCCTTCCAGAAAGAACTCTTTTCATCCGATTCCAGCGCAGTTGCTCAGTGGGCCCCAAAAACACAGAGCAGAAATGATACCACATGTGAGCAGATGAAACAGGTTAACCTGCTTCAAAACACAGCACTTACAGTTCGTCAGGTCTGGTGAGGGGGCACATGGGGGAGAACTATACTGGCAGTCAGTATGGAGCTGGAATATGCTACCTGAGAAATATAAATTTCTTGGTAGAGAATCAAAATCATCCTTCCTCATGCAGCCAGCATACTCCCAACTGCAAAGCAGTCATGCATTCAGGTGCTAGAGACCAAAGGAATCATTCAGTATCAGAGATCTGTCAAAAATCTGGCCAGGAAAGAGAGCCCAGTTTAGCACTTCTGCAATGCAGCAAGATATTTTTCACCCTTACCTCAATATTTTTGTGAAAACAAAAGGCAATTTATATTTGATGCCTAAGAGGGAAGCTTTCTTCTGAGCAGAAGGACTAAGATTAAGCCCAGGACAGCATAATTGAGTAGGCCGGAACTGGCTTGTCATTGGAAAGGAAATTCTGCCACTTTGAAAGGAACAAGACCTCCAAACTCCCATGAAATACAAATTTAAAGAACGTTTGAAGTCAGTAGCAACATCTTATCTAGATAAAAGGAGTATGTATTTTAGTTAAGAGCTGATTACCTTTAACTTTTCGGTTCTTAATATAAAAAAGGGTCAACTTTTAAATTCAAAATATGTCTTGGACATTACTGAAAAGCTTTGTTTTGTTTCTTTTTTCAAAAAAGATATTTATTAAAATTTATGCATTAACATATTTAGTTTTAAATGGAAATTAAATTTCTGTTTGAAAATAATTTTGGTAAAAACTTTTAATAATATTGATTTCCAAGAGCTATTTTAGCTTATGCAAAAAGTTAATGTGTTCAGCCCTGTCATAGTTATTTCCTGTATTGTTGGACTTCCAAAAAGTACTTTGGCTTATTCTACATATTGGTTAGTATATTAACATTATTTTAATTGAGACAGAGCAATACTTCATTCTTGGTCTTCCCTCACAACTGAAAAGTGCATTTTTTAAATCATTATCAGTTATAGCATCTAGTTAATAATTTTTCTCATTCTGTCAATAAAGTGAGAATTTATAAGTCTCAAGTTATTAGGAGTTAAAACAATAAATTTACAATTTTTCTTATTGTAAATTTAAGTGTGCCTCCATATTCATTACAACAGAATATGATCCAGAATCCTGAATTGTAATTGTAATGTTAAGAAATATCAATACAATTCTAAATTACTTAGTCTGCTTTTTACCACTTTATCCTTGAACAGAACCTCTTAACCTGCATTTAATTGATGCCTGTCTTTAAAAATCCAGCACTTCTCTATAGGTTGCTTGAAAAGGGATCATCTTCATTGTTAAATCTGTGCAATCAGGGATAATGCCAATAGTCATGCTTATTCAGAAAACTAATTTCTCTTCTTTTTACATATGGCATGTTTTCCTCTTGCCAGAAAATGCCAGGTGAAGAAAGCTCAGTTCCAATTTTGATCCCTCAGTCTAAAAGGTTGAGTGATTTCAGGGTGGCACTGACCTGTGCAGGACTGATTGTTTTTAAACTTTGTTTCCAGGTGGCTGGTGTAAACTGGGTTTTGTACATTAGGATAAAGTTAGGGTTTGGAGTGTAAAATATGAAAGAAATATTTAAACAATGCATGGGAGGAAAACATGACAAACATTGCATCTTTGAAAAGGGAGGCAGACTGAACAATATTTCATTACTATGTTTTGAGAACAGTTGGTTTAAATTTCCAAATAACTTTCATTTCAAAGGGACAGTATCAAAACACATGCAAAAAATAAAATTCTAAATAAGGCACAATAAATTATTTCACTGCTTAGGTATTGGATTTCAAAGGGAGAAGACAGTATGCACAAGGATATTAGAATGGACTATATTGTATCTTTGGGAATTGCTGTCAAATATTGATGAAAACAGAGAGACTGTCAGAGATCAGATAAAAGAAAGAAATTATTACATTTGGAAGAACAATGAGAAATGTGTGGCCAACAGAGACTTTGAATGTAAGCTAATAGCAATCTGCCAAAGAACAAAGCTGGAGGAAGTCCCACATATTCAATCGCATTTACAGTCCGTTAGAACATGTAAAAAATTTATGGCGCATTTTTCCTTGTTTTAAAAGTCACCAAATTGGCCATTCAGTGGATCTGACTGTGACACATCATTACAGGGAATTGACAAGCATCAACAAGACAGATGAAGAAATGATGAACCTTAATTTTAGCCATTTTTTTCACAACTTGTGCTTATCACAACATAAACACAATTTTTTGTTTTTCTAGAATTTAACTGAGTTATGAAATTGAAGACATTCACTGCTTTTGCATAGTATACATACACACATGAGAAAAGCATCTTGCAGATGCTACTCTCGAGAGTCTCATGGTACCAGGATGCACAACACAAAATGTCTTGTTTTGAAATTTTTGGTCTTAATATGAAATAAAAAGTCACCGTACAAAGTTTCTTAATATCGTGCTTTTCCTGGAGTGACCTTTCCAGAAGAAAAGTGTTTTAAACAGTCTCTCTAAACCTTTAATTTTCTCCCAAATAGCTTCTGTGATCAGCAAAGATTTTAAGAACTTGAATGTCAATATTTCCTTGGCCTACATATTTGAAGAATTTTCAAGTTTTCATGAAGAACTACAAAATCATTAATCTTCAAATATGGAAGTAAGAAACTCCTGAGTCCTCCATGCAGGCAGACCCAAGCAGTGTCAGTTCCCTGAAAATCAAGGAAGTGTTTTCTGTAACAACAGAGCACTGCGGATTTTAAGCATATTTAATGCATTTTTTTGCAGAGATTTTTAGATTTAAAATGGGCAATGTGCTTTGTGTCCCATGTTTCAATGGTTGTTACATTGCTTGTAAAGCCAGAACAACTCAGGACCTCAGTGTAGTTGTTGTATCCATACACATTGTAACTAAGATCACAATGTGGTTTAATAGTTGTGCTGCGGAGACATTACAACCCATCCCTTGATTTCAGCAGCTCCTGGATCTAAATTTACCTTTTGAATTTCAGTACATTGGCTCTGCAAACTCTGAGGTCGCAGATGAGATGGGATTCTTGGTTCTGTTGCTTTGGGCTTGAATCGGAAATTTCATGGCCCATCTTTACTGCAGTAAGGGTGTAAAATGAGGATAAAGGTATCTCATTATAGAAATCTTCACCATCTTGTTACCTTCCCCTTTTGTGACCACATGGGAATGTTTCACCCACACTTGGGGAAAATCCCCAAGGAAACAAGAAAAATAAAAACATGGCACCTAAGGGGAAAATCTTTAACTAGTAGGGACTGTTGCATTTGGTTTTGAAAAGGCAAGATAACATCACCCAAAAGATTCAGCACTGATGATGTTTTCCATGTGAACTTTGTCACACTTTTTCATAAACACACACACATAAACCTAATTAGAGTGGAGCATTTCCCTTGCTGTGTTCCTCGCTCTTGCTGGAAGTGAAATACTGACTGTTAGTGCAACACATGACAACTCAGATCCACACACACATCCCAGCCTTTTACCACTGCATTTTTAATGGCATATTTGCTCACTTTTTCCAAAATCACTCACCAACAAATAATGATCTTCTTATTTTCATGCTCTTGCCCGTTTTTAAGAAAAATGAAATCATCTTGCTACTACTTTTTATTTTTCTGTAGTTAGGATCACAGAATCAGTAAGATTGGAACAGGGCCCGAAGATCATTGAGTCCAGCTGTTAACCCAACACCCCCACAGTCACCACTAAGCCATGCCCCCAGGTGCCACATCCATGCCTTTTTTGAACAATTCCAGGGATGGTGATTACACCAGTATCCTGGGCTGCCTAATTCCCTGGCCACCCTTTCAGTGAAGACATTTTCCCTAGTATCTAATCTAAGCCTCTCCTGGCACAACTGGAGGCTGTTTTCTCTCATCTTGTCACTTGACACCTGGGAGAAGAGACTGACCCCCACTGCTTTTCCATATGCCCATCTAACATCTCAGTTTTCCAAACTTCTGGTTAAGAGTGACCTACACCCACCAAGTTATGTTCTTCCAAGAGAGAAGATCACAGAGCAGAAGCTTTCATAGGCGATTTCAAGCTTGACAATCTCTCCTGCAGAGTGCTATGAGGAGAGTTAATACTGGGAAAAAGATTAGACAGATTTATTTTGATATCATATCTAGGAAAAAACAAAAAGCTGCCTAGATTGATGAAGAAGTGATTTGCTGCAGTCCTAATAAAAATGAAACTGCAGTAATTTTTAGGTATGTCAAACTTTGTCTGGTCCTAATTAGGACAGGTAGTCTTAATCTGTCAGAAAGCCCTTAAACTATGATGAAATATCAAATAATCTTTGCTTTTACTGTGGCTTTTTACTGTTTTAAGTCAGTCCTGTGCCTTTTAAAGTCAATGATTCTCTGTCTTGTGTATGAGGATCTTATAAGAAGGTCTTCATCTCCTAAAATAATCATCCCACCATGTCACTCTCCAGCTGGGGCATGATTAGGGATAGCTGCCCCATATGATTGGGCAAACTGTTGATTACTAATGTACAGCAAGCACACAAATATTGTCTTGGGGAATTTTTCTTATGAATGAGACAATAGATTGAGTATTTGGTTGAAAGGAGAGGAGACATTAATGCAGCCCTGCATTAATGCAGGAACTGCAGATAAGAGGACTTGTACTGGAAGTGCACATGATGGCCGTAATATGCATTTTCCTGTTATTAAGAAAACCATTTGTTCTGGAGGGTTGTTAGCTATATCTGAGAGCATACCACAAATTTGGATTTTAAAGACATTATTTCTGATAGCTTTACATGTTGCCCCCTAAGCCAACTAGAAGAATTTTGAGTAAAATACACCTGTGCTAAGAGACAGTGACATGATTCAAATGGAAAATGGTAACATCCAGACTTGTAACCATCTGCATAGGCTACAGAAAGGAGCTTATACATTACAGAGGACAATTGGAGAAAACAGTAGGCTTCGTGAAATTACTGTACAGGGAATTTCAGCTGGGCTTGGAGTTGCTCTGTAAATCATTTCTTTAACATAGCCTATTCTGTTTACCAAGTTAGGTTTCCTCTCAGGTTTCAGCCTCACATGAAGTATCTCAAATTCAACATTTACATGCAATTAAAGCTATGTCAGAAATATACCAGTGCCAACCGGTTTTATTAGAAGGCATTTGGTTACCTGTTTTAAGACTCATGTTTTCTTGGTTTGCACTGTGTTTATAAAGTTATTTTGCAATCCTTTAAAATGTGATTTCCTATTTTATTTATGTGACAGTAGGCAGGAAAAATAATCTGTTATCAAAGCTTATAAAAGACCTAGATTTCACTGGAGAGGCCAGTGATGTGATCATTTACTGATTTCACTTGGGCTGGATGCATGTAACTAGAAGCAGAATTTGACAATCTGTCCCTCGCAGTGAGAATGTGCAGACATACAAAATGTCATAAATGTTCCCAGCTGTAACTGAGACCCATACTTTTCTCATAGGGACAACACATAGATTGGGAAGTTTGTCCTTAGTTCAGAGCTGGGTGGCCTAATTCCTTCTGTTTTCAGTTTCAGACCAAAATGAATGTGTACATCTGGGTTGTTAGTGCTGAGAAATTCTGGCTTATGGTGGAAAAGATTACAACAAGCCCAGTGTTAGTGGTATAGGAGGAGCTGACAGCCTCGTGTAGTCCCACTGAGTAATTGCTTGGCCTTTCTTAAGAAGGACTTTCAGCAGGCAGCCTTGGCAGCAGAGAAGATGAGTAGATGACTGCAAGCCTGAGACATAACTGGAAACGGGCAAAGTTGATGGCCATCTGGGATATGAAATTGGGCTGCTTTTTTGTAAAGTCACAGATTTGATTTTGCTTACAGTTATACTACTTTATTCAACTCTTCAGAATTCAAGCAGATGAAGGACAAAGAGATTCAAATCAATGTTTCTGGTATAGACTATCTCTGCATGAGGGAATTCTGCTTCCATGTCCTCTTAGCAGTGGCAATATCAGTTCATGGTCTTAATGACTATGTCAAGTGCTTCCAGAGAATATGCATAATGCCCTTTAATCAGCAGTACACTCAAATTACTAACCAGGGGAAAATGTAAAGCTCCCATGTTGCCAGAGCTGTTCCTTTCCCCCCGTCAGTGAACTCCCTTTGCCCACCCAGTACTTTGAGTGACCTCCAGACTCCCCTTGTAGGAAGCAGCTTCAGTTTCAGCTAAGAGATGGAGGGCCTTGAAGTTAACATGGAAGAAGGGCAAGAAAAGAGGTCACATGCACTGGTAGCTCATGTTTGGTGAGTACTGGCATTAAGCTTATATTTCTGCATACTTAGAGACTCTGTGAGATGTCTGTACTCCAAGCACTGTGGGTGGTTCAGGAACATGAACTGGCCTGTTCTTTCAAAACAAGTAATTCTGAGTTTCTTTTGAAAGGCAGAGGCTGTTGAAAAAAACTTCAGTGAGTCTCCTGCTACAGAGGGAGGCACCGGGTCTTCTTCGGACACCCAGCAAGAAACACCACCTTGGATATTTCTTTTTACTTTCTTTGTCAGCCAGCTTTAACTTCGCATTGAATCTGAAAATTTGAGCATCTTGGGGTTTGGAAAGTCATCTTGTCTCTAAAGATGATAATGTCTGGGAATAAGCCAATCCAGGACAGCAATGAGGCAACAGCTGCAGTCTGTGCCACTCCATGGTCCAGGTATTTACTTTCTGGCACCTCTTGGTTTGAGTTCAGAGTCTGCCTGAAGAGAATGGAACTCTTTTCACAGCAAAGGCAGGGGCTGCACTGTCTTTCTCCCTGCTCCGAGGACACTGGGCAAGAATCACAGCTGCTCTCCCACAACTCTTCAGGACGATTCCATATTATCCCCTGTTGACTTGGATTGCACCGTTTGGCCTCTGTCTCTGAACTGCAGAGATTACCAGTGAAAACACAAGTTGTTGTGGAGGTCTGTTGATAAGACTTTGTTTACACACTAGGAGCAGTTTCTCGGAATCTTTAAATTAAATTAAATAACACATTAACTTTTGTGCCAATATCTAAGCTCTAGTGCTAGTCAGTCATCAACTCTGACAGCAGTAAATCCAGCATAAATAGAAAATACCATTAACTTTGAGTAATTTACATAATAATTACATTACCCAGATGAATATTTCTTCCAAAAGGAGGTCACAGATGCATTCTGACTCTTTATTGTTTGCAGTAAATTGGGAAGCTCAGTCTGCACGCAATAATATTGGAAGAGATTTGCAAAGCATTATTAAAAAGACACTAGTGTCAAAAGACTGTTCCACAAAAACACATATACTAAAACCTTCAGCATTAATTGAATCATGCTTGTGTTTTGGCAATGCTGGAAAACTGGCTCAGTCATCGCTCTGGTGATTCATTAGTGCTAATTAATGCTTTTTCCAGGCTAGTAACAAACTAAAGAGAGACTGTTTGTCTCTAACTGATCATTCCACAGTTACATTAATGGTTTGATTTACGTATCAGACACTTAATGCTGTGTTTCATTCATTTTTAAACAAGTTTCAAAGGGACTCAGGGTGCTTTTGTGAAAATTTTAGACAAGCAAACAAACAAAAGCGTTTCCTCTGAGTATTGCAAATCAACAATACTGGGTTTCCTCAGGCTTCCCATCCAACCTGCTCCACCTCTTCTACTCTAGGACCTGAACAATGCCAGCATTCTCCCAGCAGGACCTTCAGCATCCTCCCAGTGGAACCTTCCCACTCCCTCCCCTGTCCTCAAGAGGCTCAGCAGAGCTGCTGGCCACAGGCTGGGCTGGCCAGCTGGCTGTGGCCTCCCCACAGGGACCTGCCTGTCCCCTCAGTGGAGCCACCAGCCTCGCTCCCTCGTCCCGGTTCTGCTGCCAGCTTTCCCAGAAACTCCTCCCAGTCTCTTACAGGCAGTTCAACTCAAGGGCAGGGCTGTATCTTCAGACCTACACCGAGGACCTGAATTTCAATATTATTCTGCTCTCAGATCTACAGGGAAGGTTTTGACTCCAATATTTTTCTCTCTCTACAGGAACAAAACTGTGTGTGCCAGCAGTAGCATAAAAAGTGTAAATGCTGCAAAAATATGTTGCCATTTCCTCCCACTCTGCTGCCCAGTTTAGAAATTTGGCTGGAGGCATTCACAGCAGTTTGGAATTTTCTTTTAATATCGTTTTTCTGTAACTGTTTTCTTTTACATTTTTTAAACATTTTTAGTTCTCAGGAAATGTTTTAGAAGGGGAGTCTGGAAACAGGAGCACTTTACTTCCCCATAGATCAAGAGAAGGGTGAGCAGTGCCCTTTGCTGCCAATGAGCTTCAGCCCCTGGATGAAGGGATCTTCTTGGGGGCTGAGGAGATATTTGGACATTCCTGCACATTCAGTTCTTGGCCATTTTATGGCTAAGCAGTGACGATTCAGGGGTTGTGGAGCTCTTTTCATGAAGTACAAGGCTGACATCACCAATGGTTCAAATCAGTTCGGACGCGTTCAAATCAGTTCAGACCAGCTCAAACCAGTTAAAAGTGGTTCAAACCACATCTGACTGATTCAAATTGCTTCTGTCCAGTTAAAACTGGTTATGACCAGTTCCTACTGGTGCTAACTGGTTCCAACAGCTTCAGACGGACTCCAACCAATCCCATCTGGTTCTGACCAGTTCTGACTGGTTTAAACTGGTTCAAACTGGTTCCAATCAGTTCTGGGAAGTTCCAGCTGGTTCCAGCTGGTTCAGAATTGGTTTAAACTGGCCAAGGTCAGTCAGAATCAGTTGGAACAATTCAGTACCAGTTTGAATAGGCTGGAACCAGTTTGAAACAGTCAGAATCAGCCATAAGTGCTTGGAACTGGTTTGTACCAGCTTTATCCAGTTGCAACCAGTCAGCACTGGTCAGAACTGGTTTGAACCAATTGTAATCAATCTCACCACTATCCCCAAGAAGGTGATGGAGAGAATCCTCCTGGAAACCATTTCCAAACATACAAAGGGCAGGATGTTTTTGAGGCACCAACACTGATGTGTGTGGGGAACCACACTGAGTCACCCACAGTGTCAATGGGTGAGGGCAGAGCAGTTTGTGCTGTCTGTCCTCACCTTGGCAACACTGTTTGTCCATGTTCATCACAGACAAAAGGGTAAGATGCAGACTGGATAAATGGACAGCAAGGTGGGCTGGAAACCTGAGGAGCTGTGGGACTCAGCAAGGAATTTCACTGGAGGCTGATTACAGGTTGTACACTCAGGGATTGATATCGGGTCCAAGTTTGATGTACTATGAACATCAGCAAAAGCAAAGGGAAAGTCTTCCACCTGGGGAGGAATAACCCCAGAGGTGCCTTCTAACCTCAGTTTGGTTTTGTGATTCTGTGTTACTTGATTCTGGTCAGAATATAAAACACCTGCTCGCTGCATCGTTATGGGGCAAAAAATTTCCAAGGATTAATACTATAGGAGCCCTTCTGTTTTTATAATTTTAGAGCAATAACATACTTTTTTTTTTTTTTTTACAACTTGACACGTTTTAAAATGAGACAATAAAATAATTTATTTTTCATTGCAAGTGCATAGTAATCATAGCATTTTTCCAGATGTCATTATGCGCTCACTTTAGAAAAATTATTCAAACTAAATTTAGAATGATCCTATTAATCTGCCTATCTGAGCTGGTTCCTGAACTGATAATGAATTAGAGGGTCCTCTATATGAAGAATTGCCTCCTTTTGAAAACAACATAAATCTACTTACCAAGGACTGAGATCATGAAACAGTCCCTGACACATTCTCAAAAACATTGTTGTTAAGCATGAAAAACACTGAGCATGTTGCCAAGCTTGAAAAACACTGTTTCCAATAATTATGTATTTGTTTCTATCTAAATCCTTTGATTTCAGCCGGCTGTAATTTTTCATTTCCTCCAATCACCCTTTAACTTTATATGCTGTAATTATACATAAATCAATGCCTTTGCAGTGCTGCAAAAATGGTTTGAGAGCAGAGCTTGGTGCAGATCTCTCTTAAATTGTGCTTTCCTGCACAGCATTAAGCAGCTGCACACCTCACTGTAAAAGCTTTCTGTTGCATGTATGGGACCCCGGTAGATGGGACTACAACCAAATTCTGAAGACAAATATGCATACATTTATGTGGTCACTGATGTTATTCCAGTAATATTGATATTACTGAAACTCAGATCAAAATCATTAACTTCCACACCGTAACGTTTACATGTTTGCTCACAGCTTTCAAGGAGCTTTGAAAAATGTCCAGTTGCGATATAACCTCTAGGAACTACATTTGTGCAGTATTGCTCTTTGGAGCCTCAGTGCAATGTAGCAAAAAGGGAGGCTGCAAGCATGACCACCTCCTTTGTGAGAGCGTAAATATGTCACAAACACCACAGTACCCTTCCGAGTGGATGTACAAGAACTGCAACTTGAATGTGAGGACATTGCAGGGTTAAGAAAAGGGAACATATTCACTGTACGAACATTAGTAAACTGATAGCTCAGCATGTACATTTTCATGCCAACTTCAAGGTTGGTCTGAAAGCTCAAAGTTTGTAACTATTTTTATTTTCAAAATAGCATGCAAAACTAGACAACTGAGCTTAAGCTAGATTATTGTTCACAGTCATAAATCTAGAGATGATTTTCACAACAACAAAAAAGTTATTGGCATATATTTAGGCCATGCATGACCTTGCTGAATCAACTTGGCATTCTTAAGAACAACAAAATAAAACCAGATGACAGATTCTTGTTTTCAGACTCTACAGATGCATCTCACAGCATGTGAAGAATAATTGCAATGGGTATGAGGGAACCCATCACATTCCCCATGGACTTTAGGTGACATTTTCCTCGGGTTTTAAACATAATTGAAATCTTTCACATACGTCCTGAATGGGGCCTTCAGCACAGATAATGAGCTGCATTAAGAATCCATGGCAGAACGGACTGTAATTTGTATATAAAATATCCTCCGACAAGAAAATCTCCTGAGGAGGTACATGTAATAAAGCTAATTTTCTGAGCTTTTTTGGAATTGCTACAGCACAAAACCCTCAGAGAAACTTTTTCAATAAAGATTTTCATGTGGTCTTTCTACCATGTACACTGGGGAGATCCATGGGAAAACCTAGTCCCAGCTCTGTGTGTCTCTCATTCTTCTGCACTTTTCTTTGGATACAAATAGGCATCAAAGCTGTGACAGAAGCATCTGAGGTTGGATATGGGAAAACAAAATGCTGTTAGTTAGGAAGGAAAATTAGAGTTGCTATTGTTTTCCTGCACTTTCCACTAGTATTGTGTACAGTCATGGAATGTAAAGTGGCTGTTCCCAACTCCAGAGCCTGCTTTGGCCATTTCTCTATTCACCAGAGAGATCTTGAGTTACATGATAAAATGGCTGTGGACTTTTGGGAAGATGACTGGAGAGTGTCCACTCACTTTGCAGGATGTTGGGTCATGCTCTGCTGCAGGAACCAGAGCGTCTCAAACTACAGACTCTGCAGCTTGGGAAGGCATCTGCAACACACTCCCTGCTTCCTTCATCCACAAATGTTCATAGCACTAAGGAAAAGGATGGAAAACAGCATGTGGAAGCAACACAGTCACCTCCCTGTATTTGGTTTCTCTTAACTGGATTAGAAATTGTCTTGAGTCTGTGAGTGTCTTGAGAGACTGCAACAATATAGATGCAAGGAGGAAGCAGGAAAAAGGAGCATTAGCTTCTGAAAGAATAATCAACTGTTTTCACACACAGAGAACATTATTTCTCAGTAATCACAACCCTTTGCTCTGTAACAGATACTAAAAATGCAAGCGTATTTGCTAACGAGTACCTGTCCCTCTCTAATTGCACCTTGTACCTTTGCTGCCTGTAAATGACACATTTTCCTTTCTGCTTTTTATCCAGAGTGATGTTTTTCTTAATCAAAGCTCACACTTGACTAATGTTCTCCTGCCAATATTATCAGGAAGCTGACATTTAGCCCAACCATGAAAAAGCTGTTGTCTGTTGACAGTTCTCCTATCCTTAGCATGTATTTTCTTTAATATCCCATGTTAATATGGTGTATTTGACTAGACAAACTAAGAAGCACAATTTTAATATTTCACTTCAACACATTCTATTCTAGGAGTTGACATTCTGGCACAACACAAGACGCTGTAGCTCAGCAAAAGTATCATTTGCTTTGCAAAAATCTTGTGTACAAGTTGTTAATTGAAAATCCTTGCTCAGCATTGGTTGGACTGGGTGAAGTGTGGATGTATATTCCTGACACAGCCTGAGAGAGAGAGAGGCAGCAAGGAAGCCTATTTGTGAGGTTTTGTAAGACTGAGATCCGAGGCTTGAATGAAGGCGATCCTTCAGTTACTTGGTAGGAAAAGGAACAGGTACAGAAAATGTAAGAGTTCTTTGTATCCCAGGTGAGACACTGGACAGGGTGCCAAGGGAGGTTTTGATGACCCAACCCTGGCAGTGTTTAAAGTTAGGCTGGATAAAGCCTTGAGCCACCTGGTCTGGTAGAAGGTGTCCCTGGCCAGGGAAGGTGGATTGGGACTAGGTAGTCTTTAAGGTTCATTTTAACCCCTTAACATTCTATGATTCTAAAATTCTATGCATTAAAAACCCCCTAGTTTTTTACTGACACAAAACTTTCTGATATTCAAAAATACTTATTTTCTTTTATTTCTTCTTTTTTTTCACATCTCTCTTCAGCACAGGAGCAAGAAAACAGATCAAAGCTGAGGAAGATGATTTTGTTTTACTTCCAACATGATCAAACTGGGTGTGAGAGAATGCTTGGAACTCCCAGGACTGAGTTTTGTAGAGGATTTTGTAGAGGATTACTTCTTACCAGTAACACTGCTGGGTTTTCTCCAGGAATTTGTGCTGCTTTTACACAGCCCCATTGCTCTTCCTTCAAAATAATGATTTCTGATTCACGCTGGAGGCTGTGAGAGAAGAACTGGCCTCTCATTTCCAGTGTGGTTGTTCTGGGGTATATTTGATTCATGGGTGTGAGATAACCTAGGTCAGCTGCACATGTGAGCTCTTGGGTGGTTTCCCCAATTAAAACCATGCTACTGGCTCCCAACATTTTTTCCTTCATAAATTGATAGCCGAAAAATGCACACAACTCTGGCTGACAGAACTTAGTGAGGAATGAAGATTATTTGAAACATCAGAAGGAAAAAAAAACCAAAAAACCTACATTTAAAGCTCTGTTTCTGGTTGATTCCTACTAATAACTAATATAATGGTTCCCCAGCTGAAATGCAAAGCAACTGGCAGCATCTTTTAAAGCATGGCCACATATGTGTGGCCCATGCGATTGAACTGCACACATGCAAACAGTACTGACAGCACTATGTCACTATGCATTTACTTACCCACATTGTGAGGTATGCCTCTCACTTTAGGTTTGAATTTACTCTCACCCTTATAAACCAGATGGTATCTTATTAATAGGAGAAGCTGTGGGGTCACTGAATTTTTGGCAATACACACTGAGGCTGTGAGCCCAGCCCACTTTGGAGATCAAAGGACTAGCAGAGTCTGAACATCTTCAGAGCCTGGTGAACAGACCTCCTATTCTTTGCAAAAATGAACCTCAAATGAGGTCAGATTCACACTACAGCAACTGACAGGTCCATTTGCATCACAGAGGTAAAAGAAAAACAGCAAAACGAAAGATGTGTCTCAGCAGCTTTCTGACACAACTGCTGGTTTTGATTATATTTTGGGGCTTACTCTCAGCTTTCCACTGTAAGCTTGGTGTATACTATGGCATGGATTAAAGCTCTGTCAGCTACCTGACGACATGGGAATCCTACATATGCAAAATCAGGACTTTCATTTTGTCCTCCTAAAGTGACTTTAAAAAACCCTTGAAATTGCCCCAACAAGCCTTGTCTTAGGAAAACCTCCACTAAAGGAGAATTTCCAAGGAGTAGAGTGATTCCACATCCAGATCCTCTCACCACTACCACTGCTCCCATATTCAAGGTACTCTCATAGTGGGGTAGCAAAACGATCAATGATCCATTAATCCTCCAGCTGGTACAGCCACAGTGACTGCACATCATCTCATCCAGCTTGGCCACCTCAATTTTAGGTATACAGTCAAAATTGTCATTCCTCCTCTGGTCTACTTAGTCCAGTAAATAACATAAAAAGTTTTGTAGGGCTTCCTACCTCTTTCCTTTGACTCCTGACAGACTTTAAGTGAGCATTGCTGAAGTTAGACAAGACAGACTCTGCTCTGCTAAGGACTGATTCACTGGTGTGATTCAGAGCAGCCCTTCAGAGATTACAGGGAGGAGAGTGGTTAGAGCTTTACACATTTCACACATTGCACTGAATCAGTGCAGTGACACAGGATGAGTCTGACCCCTGTCATCCTGCAGCATCCAGCCTTCAGAGTGTCTGCCCACTTGCACACCAACAAAGTGAGAGATCATACCCAAAGCATCAGTGATTTACTTGCTGAAGATCCTATCCAGCCTCTGTTGCTTAATCTCAAAGAAGGCATGGTAAATATAATCAAATTAACCCCATCTGTGATGAATTACAAATGCAGCACCAACTGAAGCTCTGCCTGAACAGCAGTCTTATTGACACTGTAAGATATTAAAAACTCAGCACACCGTGTTACAGATGAAATTTCTGCAATGCTTTAAATCCTTCCATTCAGTCTTTAAAACTCTGTAGCTTTTCCCACATATTCCTTGAGCAATATTTTAAAACATATTTTAGTGGCAGCACATGATAAATCCTTCTAAAGGATCATTAATTAGCTACAAGATCATTGACTCCATGCTTTTCTCCTTTTTTTAACATAAACTTTATTAATTAAAACCATACTTATTTTCTCTTTTCCCTCCTTTTTGTTTTTTCTTACTGCACTTTTTTTCCTGAGTCAAATTAACACACCATTTCTGTTAAGGCTGTATGAAAAAAACAACCTGTTTTTCTCCCCCTCTCTTTCTTTCCGTGTCAGTCCAAATGAATTTTAATTTCTGTCTTTGGGAAATGAAGGCTGTTGCTAAGCAGTTTAGAACTGATTCTTTGAAGGATTTCAAGCAGCAAAAACATCTTTAGAATCCAGGCAGCCACTCATGGGCTTTAGAATTCAGGTGGGACATTCAAAAAACCCTACTTTTTCTGTTGTTTTGGTGTTTTCTTTGTATCTACATTTCAATCAATTATTTTCTCTTTATGTTATCTGTGTGCTCTGAAAAATGCTAGCAGACCTCTCTACTATGGTGTACAAGGAAAGTCTGCAAGTTTTCCAAAGTACTGTGTTCAAAACACTGGAGAATTTAATTTGATCCCAACTAGAAACTTCAATGATGTAGGCACCTTCTATGTTCTTGGACTGCAAATGAAAAACAATTAATAATCAGATTTAGCTTTGGCTTCTGGCAGTTTTGACTGATCAGCCTAATTCATAGATGAGACAAATGTCCAGCTTTGGCTTCATGGTAGCAGCTTAATCTCTGTAAATGGTCTGGTAAATCAGATTTCCAGAACTCTTTTTTGTGTAAGTATTTCTTGGGTTAGTTATATAGCACTCTTGAAAAGCATAAGACAGCATTTAGGTAACTAGATTAAATTTAAAAAAATGAAAATTTTCCTCTATTGAAGGACCATCAGGACCCTGGAAAACTTGAGAATTTTTTTGCTGAATAGTTCTGTGGCATTATTCCTAGAGGGTTATCTATTACAGGATGGAACCATTGTCCACAATGGTTCACTTCCCATCCGCTTGTTATTTGTTCCCACTGTTATATCCCAGGCAATATCTTTGCCTGCAATTTTTCTGAAGTCTTTTTCAGCAAAGGGAAATTTTTGGTGATGAGGCAGAAATGGATTTTTTAGCGATTATTTTATTCTCTTACGGCCTTGACAGTGTAGGACAACTGACAAGCCTAATTTGGATCTGCTGTCTTGTGTGTACAGCACATATTCCCTCCCAGTGCCCAGGACCAGAGACCCCTGTGATGGACCCTTCCCAGGGAGGAGCAGCTCACCCTTGGGAAGGAGCCATGAATTTGCTGTAATACTAAACTAATTACAGCTGCCTCTTCAGAAGTCTGTATGGTCCATTTGGAGAACTCTTTCAAGGTCCAACATCCAACGTGTGTGATCAACCTGGGTTCTCTAAGCAGGGTGGGAAAACAACCACATTTCTGCTTCCTCTCCTCTGGCTGACTTGGAAGGGAGCACCCTTGAGGAAAGCCAGGGAGGGCAGACTTGACAACAAAGAACTTCAGTACTAAAAACTGTATTTTCTTGACCATGGTGAAAATGACAGATACAGAGCTCAGGAACTAGCAGCCAGATTACTTGTGGGAACCTGGTTACCCAGGCCTGAAAGTGACACCATGCACATGATGGCCACCAAGGACAGTAGTCAGGCTCTGAAGATGGGCAGAATAGAGAAGAACAAGAGAAGGGCAGGTGTTCTGTAGTTAAAATGATTTCCATGAATAGAGATTTTAGTGGGGGACAAGCCAGAAAAGCTTGACTTAGTGATTTTACAATCTAGTAAGGCACTATTAATATTCCTTTGGCAAATGAGGATTGATTTGCTTGTGTATGATAGATTATCAAACACAGAATTAAAAACTGGTGCAAAGTCATGTAACTATAGCTTGAGCCCATTTTAAAAGTTGCTTGGTAGATCATTTAAAATCAGTGTAAGAGGTCATTGGAAAAGATTGACTCAGCTTCCATAGAAAATGGAAGTACCTGTTTATAGTTATGTATTCATGCAAACAGACAGTGTATCATAAATAAATAACACCATTAAAATCAAAATGGAACTGAAATAAGGCAAACCCCAATGTATAAAATCTTTATTGGATCTCAGGAAGAAGAAAACAGCAACTTTTTCATTGAAATGTCCATTGCTCTGTGCTGTCAACACTAGTCTTCCAATGCAGAACAGTCTTCCTAATTGTCCACAGGAGAGGAATATAGTATTATAGAAAACATTTGGTAACTTGATGCAACCTGGTTTCCTCTATACAAGTTTTAACTGTTTACTGATAGTTGTCATGCTGTTCTCAAAGCACTGTTTACTTTTCTTTTCTTTTCTCATTAGGGAGGTTAAAATGAACTCCACTTTCTGTGCTTCAGCACAAAGTTTTTGTCATCCTTGTCTGGAAAGTGAGTGAAGGGACTTCTGCGTTCCATCTCCTGCTTTTCTCAGTCCTTTCCCCCCCAGTCACTAGGAAAATATGCAAGAGGAAGGGAACAAGGACCCAGCCACCTCTGCAATTCATTCTGCTCTCTGATGGGAGATTATTTGTTTTACTGCATAAGTATTGGGGCACAGCTTGAGGTCCACTGAAATAAACATTTTTTCCTTCTGATTTAAGCCCCAGTAAAAGAGCATTTGCTGCCCCCAGGACAGAGGTTTCCCTAAGGCATAGCAGAAACGCAAGCAAGGAAGGAGGATGACCTTCTGTGGTCCCCTCCCTCTGGCACAACTCTGTATGTTGGTGCAATGAAGATTGTAAGCCTTAGAACTGGTTCCTGGGTGGGAAACAGACGGCATGAGTAAGAGTGAAGAGTTCAATATGGGGAGAGGTAGCCAACCAAAGAGTCAGTGTGCCACACATCTGAATGAGCTTGTGGACTGTCAGGGTTTTACTTCAAAGCTGGTTTTAGAGATGACACAGTGACTGAGGGTGGTAAGGAAAAAAATAACAAGAGCTTCTGACTGGGAGCACAGAAAGGGAGTGGAGACAGAGTGGGGGAGGACAAACCTCTCACTTGGTAAGTGACAAAGGCATTTTAATGCAGTAAATAAAAGTGAAAATAAAGTATTTTCCTTTGCTTTTAGCTCAAATAATGATCACAGCTCCAGAATAAAACCACAAGGGCTGAACAGATGTTGTTTAAAACAATTTAATTCTAGACAGAAATTACATTCCCACCAACTTTAGTGAAAATACAAAGTGCTGAACAAATTACATTCTGACTGGGATTTTTCCTCCCAGTAGAAAGGAAGAAGCTTACAAGTCAATATAGTTTTCTGAGACAAATTTTTTATACAAGTTTAATGAACATAGGGTGTATAGAAGCACAGAATCACAGAACTGAGTTGGAAGGGACTCTCAAGGATTACCACATTAACTCCTGGCCCTGCACAGGACAGCCCCAAGGATCATACCATGAGTCTAAGAGCATTTTCCAAATGCTTCTTGAAGTCTCTCAGGCTGGTGCTGTGCCCACTTCTCTGGCAAGCCTGTTCCAGTGCCAACCACCCTCTGTGGGAAGAATTTTTTCCTGATCTTCAACCTAAACCTCCCCTGACTGAGCTCCAGGCCATTCTCTCAGGTCCTGTCACTGGTCCTCACAGAGAAGAGATCAGTGTAAAAACTGTTTTCAGAGTTAACTGGAAGCTCTGAAATTGCCATACCAGAATGTTATGACTTTATTAGAATAAAAGCTGTTAAAATCATATTTTCAAACTTAACATTCATATTTCCTGATACAGCAAAAACTGTAAAGAACATTGTTAAACATTTAAAAAGCATAATTATACATTGAAAAGCATAATTATACATTCATTTACCTAATAGGGCAGATTTTACATCCAGAAATTTTTTAAGTGAGTTTTGCGTTTTCATTAAAAAAATATACAATTTTTTATTGCCATGTTACTGCACAATTTCATTGCTTGATAAGAGCAGCCAAACACCTCATACCTCTCTGGAGGCCCTTTTATACAGTTTTCTTCTGACTGATCAGCACTGATGCATTAAAACTCATGAAACATTGAAAAATTGCAATTAATTTCTGAAAACTGACTTTTCCCACTTGTTTTAGGAGCACAGTTTCACCTGAGAGGCTTGCAGCTTCTTTTACTCATTTTGGTTTTATTTTGTTTTGCTCTCAGTGCTTTAGGAAGTACCATCTTCCTGGCAGAGTAATGGAGATGGAACTCTGTTGTGTTTAGTATTTTTTTTTACTCCTGAAACACAGGGAGTTCCCACCTTAAGCTTTTGCATCACAGAGAGAAATAATCACTTACATTTTTATATCAATATTTCACCCTAGATCCTCAAGGGAAAAGAATTAAAATGAGTCTCCTTTCTTACTTGGTTTGTTTGAGGTCTTTCATTTAGTCCTCCAAAAGCCTTCCAGAGCTGTGTGTCAGGCATTGTGTGTGGGAGAGGTGTTTCCAGATAGCTCATAGTTTGGATTTATCACCTTCCTTTATTTTCCCATAGTCAGAGTACCCCAATGTATTAATGAATAAGTTTCCCTGATGCCAGAAAGGATTTTTTTTCATGTTTTCCTTGCCATGGACACTTTCCTATATGAGTTAATTTTCACCCACAGAAAGCTGTAGAACTTTTTGAGTCACCTAAATCAGAGGAGATGAGTCTTTTCCATGCAAAAGGCTAAGCAGACCTTTCACACACCTTTCATAGGCCACACATTAACACACAGATTAGTGTTATTTTATAAACTGTGAGGGTAAAAAAAACCTTCAGGTCCCATAAAATAAAGTCGCAGGGTAATTCTGCCAGCAGGCCCTCAGATCTTCTACACATGGCCTCCCTTGCATGGTGGACTCCCATATTTACACAACTCCTTGAAAAACAACTCCTGGATGCTTTATTAAAGGAAATATCACATATACAGCATTCCAGCTCTGGAAAAATTCACAAGGAATGTCTTTGAAAGTAAACGAAAAGTGCAGCTCATCTCTGACTAGATGTTCGGTTAGGTTAAAAAGATACCTAATGAAGCAAGAGGACTACATGCGTTTTCCTTTGCTAGTTTCTCTGGCAGATGTATTCCCTAACAAGAGCCTGGACAGCAGCACTCATGGACTTCTGTTCCCACAGAACAGAATGTGTATGTGTGTAGGAGGAACAGACAGCATCTCCCACAGTCCAGGCACCATGGACACCCACCATTCACTGCTGAAGTATGCTGTAGGTAAAATTGATACTGGCATTTCAAGAGAATCTCCAGAGGAATTACTCACATCTGTGTTTTCTCCCAGTCCATCCTAAGAAGGGTTTACAGGATTGGGTGCAGTTGCCCAAAGCTGTGTTCCGGACAGCTGAACTTTCCTGTCCCCCCCACATCTCCTCTGTGAATCGATGCTCTTATCTCTCACATGTCTAAAATTTTCCTTATCTCAGAGAAATTCTCCCACACCACATGAAATGCCTTTGTTCTCTCTGCAGTGCTTGTTGAGAAGGATGGATTGTATCCACAGAAAGATCACAACGGGCATGTGAAAACATACCTAAAACTTAACTTAAGCCTACATTCATTTATGGTAGGATTGAAGTTTTTCTCTTGTGGATTTCAGGACTTCACATTGCTTACATGCAGCCAGTTATGAAACTATCACATGAATTTGTGAAAGTCCATATTTAACAGGTTGTGTCACTATGTGGGGGTACTAAATGTTTTGGGTTTCCTAGAATATATCCTTCTCCTTCTGCCTGGAAATGTTCTCTGGGTAGTAAAAGATAATTTTTCCCATTTGTCTGGGTAAGTGAGCCCAGAGAAAAGGTAGCTCTCTGGCTGCCAGATGTACAGCAGCCCCAGGCAAATGTGTGTGCAGATCACCAGGTGGATGTACTGCTTCATGTAGTGAGTCAGATGGACCCCAAATGCACTGATTCTCTTGTGCACAGCATCTGTGCCACTCCTCTGCTGGAAAACTGGAACAGAAATATTAGAGCCCTGCTTTGCCTTTATTAGCTATAAGTACTTGGGTTTACATTGTATTGTAGTATAGAAGTGGAATCCTGTTCCTTTTGGTCTTAAAAGTACTTGTGCCTGATTTTGTCAACATTTCTCTTCTACTTGAAACTCTTAGGCTCATCGCTCTGTCTTGTATTTGAGAATTTTAGGTCAGTCTAAGGGTAAGTATTAGATTCCAGCGATCCCAACAGTGGGGAAATCCCAGCCCATGTGTTGGGGCATAAAGAGGGGGTCTGGTAGTGTTGCTGGGACTTCTCTGACAGCATCACCTAATCAACTCCATCCATTTAGGTCTGTCTGGACAGCCTGAAGTTGCTAGGAGCTAGGCCAGTGGCTGAAGCACTGAAGGCTGAGGGGTGGAACAGCAGCATGACCTCTTTGCTGAATGAAAAGCTGTTCAGATGTTGATCCACAATCTGTGTATCTATGGACATGGAGCAGGTCAGTGGAATTTGTGATTCCAGCTATCTGTAAGGGCTCTCCTGTGTGTTTTACATATTGCCATAAACCCATTTAGCTTCTACCCTAGCTTTGATTACAAACCCACCAGGAAGTAGCTGGCTAAGCATGTGGAAGCAGTGGCTCAGGAGGCACAAGAAAAGGAGACAAATCCAAAATAGGCACTAGAGCTGCCAAAAAGGACGTCTAAGGTGTGATACCAGGAGTAGTTTTCTGTGCTTTACTGTGACCACACTTACACCCAGCGGGGTGAAGGAAAGTGCCCACTGTCAGGCAACTGCTGTAATGCTCCGGTAGAACCTCCTTGTCCTGCCCTACACAGTTCAGCTGAGACCCCACTGCTGTGTGCTTTCTCCAGTGAAAAACAGAGAAGTGTTTCTTTTCCTTAAAGCAATAGAAGCCCAGAATCTACCTGAGCTTCATTATCAACTGATTTCCTTGGAGCTGTAAATCAAATTTTCTGTGTGCACCAGGAGCTAAATGAGCTAGCCTTCTGTCAAGCAGTGAATTCTGGGACATTTTTTCCACCTTTGCAAACATTAGTCTGTTTAAGTGAATCAAGTACTTAGCATGGCATGATGAAGAGGAACCCTGGGGAAAAACTAGTGAGCTCATAGTCCCAAACTGATGCAGTCATAGTACTCAAAGAAAAAGAAAGAAAAAAGCACTCAAATTTTCCACTATGATAAAGCCAGAAGCAAGTGGTAGAATAAGTAGGTTTTGACATCCATTGTTCAATGTTGCTGGAGTGTTATTTTTTTCTATATAGCAAAACAGTGGCTAATTCATAGCTCTTGGGATTTTTTTTCAAACATAAATCAATATAGTTTTTCTTCCCCCCACTATATCAATAAGTGGTTGTAAAAACCTGCAGGGAAAAATAAACCATGCAAACTGGCAAATAGTTTTAGTGGTATTTAAAACAACTGTGGTAGTCATAAACAGTAAACAAAACATAGTAACCAATTTAAACACTAGAGATTGTTGTATCATAGGAGCATAAATCATTAACTTAATAATTTCAGCAGCAGTGACTCAAGTGCAAAATTAAGCCAACACTACCCCCTGTGGCAATAATCAAGTACTGTCTTTCTTACAAAAAATTGACACAATCAGTGGTCACAGTTTGGAAATCCTCTGAATTTGATCCTTGGAAGAGAGACCTCCAAGTAGCTTTTGCACAAAGTACTTTTAGAAGGAGTTATATTCTAGACATATATTTATAAACACAATCCTATGAGCAATGGAGATGAGGTTAGAGGTATTTCAGGAAGAGACGCACGAATACAAATGTGATGGAGACCACTACTGGGGTTCAGTTCTGTGTTTTAGACAACATTCCAGGCTATTTTTCTGAAAAACTAGTGTTATGAAGCAGGAGATTATAACCTAGAAGGGCCTGAAGATGCAGTGTTCCCTCTGGCTAAACTCCTGTTACGGTAGCGCTGACGGGTTCAGTTCCAAATATCCCAGCTGGCCCTTTACGAAACACTGAAGCATATCTGAGAGGAAACTACACTCTCCTCCCTTCAGCCAAATCCATGCTGCATCTCTTCTGACTGCTTGGAAATGAAGCTCAGAGTGACTAGGCTTCTCTCTAGGCATTAGTCATGGGTCAAAAGTTAGGAAGCTGAATCTCAGCTTTAAATCTCCTTAATTTTCCAAGAAAATTGCAGAACTTCTAGGATACATGAATGCTGCTCAGCCAAAACTGCTTTTAATTTTCATCTGCAGATTTTGATACTTTTCAAAGAGATGAGAAAATTCAAAAAGTGCTGTCAGAGTTGGTAGGGAATGCAGCTCCCTTTCAACTTCTTTGGTTTTTAATTTCTGTTATTAGTCTTTCCACTACAGCATTTTAGTGATAGGTACAAGTAATATATTTCTAATGTTAGATGACACCATGGGGAGGCAGAAAGCATCATGTCATAACACTTCACTTCAGAACTGCCTTTTCTTTAAGGATCTCCAAACCTCTATATGCAGATTTCTACATATGAAAATATACAGAATATTAATCTTTGGTCAAAGACCCGTCAGCAAAAGGTAGGAAAGATCACTGTTGAAAAAAACAAAAGGATAAAATGCAACCAATCAAAAAAGAAAAGACAAGTGCATGACAGGAGCAATCAGACAGAAGTTCTAATCTCCTTTCCCAAGTTATTAACATGTCCCAATTAGGTATTGTCTTCTTCTCCTTGTTTCAGTGTTACTTAAGCAGCAGAAGCTTTTTACAGCATGAAATAAGGCACCTTAATTTCAAACTTATTACTTCAAACAGTGAAGTTATAACCCAACTCCAAAGCAAGATATGAAGAGTTGAATCAAAGGGAAAGGGGCACTTTTTTCACTTCCACATGTACAGTAACAATTTTTGAGTAAATATGGGTTTTCCTCATAGAAATCTCTCAGTCAAACCTCTCTTCCTCAGATGTCCTCTGTGAAATAGCAAGGTCAAGCTCTGTAATTTCAGCCAAGTCCCTTATTTAACAGTAGATTTTTCTTCCGTTATGTATGTGCCCTGGCATACATTAATGCTCACAAGAAACATGATGTCTTTACCCAAACCCTAGGGAAGACACAGCCTGAAAAGTAAGGAAACAATTGCAAACATTCCTGCATGAGAATCCAGGCTGTTGGCTCAGGCCAACAAATCACATATAACATATACGTTAGCAAAATAAAGGTGACAAAAGACATTTGCAGAAACAACAGGCAACAGTGCTGTTTTCTACAGGACCTCCCTCCAATTTCTAAGATTTAATCTTACAAAAAAAAAAATTATGACATAATCATTATCTACAATACTTTTAACAGTATTACCTTATCCTCTCGCCTGAAAGCCGTGGGACAATATGAGGTGTTTTTTCTTGGTGTATCAGAGAAGAGAAGATGCAGCAAAGTGCCTCTACTGCTGGAAAGTAATCTGAGTAACCAGTGGGGACTGAGTCAAGCCTCAGCTATCCAAAAGCTTTCCTCAGAAATCCTTCTCAGAAGGACAGCCTTCTGACAATGATAGCACAGAGCAAGGAAAAGAGACAAGATTCAGGATGGGCACCGTGAAGCTTGAAAGATAAATGTCTGACAGGAAAAGCAGACAATGAAAAAGCTGATGTCCCAAAACCATAGCAAAGCCATCACATCTGCAGGTGATACAACTGCAGTGAGTCCATGCACCTGAGGAGCCCCTGGGTTAACTGTGATGGGCAAGTGCCAATGGCAAACAGGAGCAGGACCTGCCAACAAGCCAAGATGATTGCTAAGGACTGAGGAGTCATGAGGGGAAGGGGTACTTTGGTATTTTGTGTAGCTTGAAGATAATGCCATTTACATACAGGTAACAGAACAGAATCCTTCATCCTCAATGATCCAGAGTCTCAGAACACCTTCCAGAGTGATCACTCAGATTTATATCCATTTAATACTAATTAGAGAGTCACCAGTTGCTGCGTACCTTACCAGTTGTCACTGAATCTAAACTGTATGTGAAATGTGGAAGTGAGATGTGCCCAACTTTGAAAAGGAGGAATCCAGTCCATACACAAATACCATTCCATTGTGTTTACCAATAACTTGATAACAAAAAAATATCAATTACTTTCCTTGGTCTGAGACTTTCCACTTTCAGATTTGCCTTAGTGTTTGCTTTATTTCTGAAGTTGCATTCACCACAAAAATACTGACAATGGCCAACCATCATTGCTGTCTATTTAAACTGAGGATTAAAACTACATTTAGGCAAAAGCAGAAGGTTTAAGGATATTTCCTAGCTAAAAATATTTTCAGGTATAAACCACTGTTATAGATCTTTGCACACAGAAGTATTATGTTGTATTATGAAGTATTATGATTTTCACTCACTGGAAAAATCCCATCACCAAGAAGATTACTTGGAGAAGACTGAAAACTAAACAGATAGCCTGGTCAATTACTCAGCTGTAGCTACTAGTAAAAAGCTGCTTAAGAGGAAGAGGTGGTTTATGGCCCTTTGCACTTGGACAGTATATTCTGGGCTGGGATGAGTTTGAGATTGTCGGAATCTCAAACTGGTTATCTAAAAAATCTTAGATAATAACCAAGACTCCAACTGTGATCTCCTAGGGACACTGGGAGAAGTAAATAATGCAGAATTAGATGCTCCACCTCAGGGCACACCTTAGCCTCCTGGAATAAGGGGGATTTCTTTCATCAGTGTAGACTATCCATTTTTCACAGGAGAAACCAGCTCAGCTCCCACAGCTATTGCTAGCTAGCACTGGGGTAGCCCACTGTTTACTTAGAGGAAAGCATTAAAAAAAAGAACTTCCTTGAGTTCACAGGTCAGTAAAGCATTGTAAATGAAAGATGTCCCTTCAAAATGTAGTCTAATGAGGATCACAAAAAAAAGGAGGCCTTATTTTGGTGTACATAGGCAGCAAACATCTTCAGACCCTGGGCCTGGTTTAACATACGTCCTTTCAAGAAAATAATTAGGTTGCTTAGTGTGAGTCAAATGTCACATTATGAATAGTGCATGTCTGTGTGATGAAAAAATGCTGACTACTTATGAGTTCAGCCTCTTCAGTAAATTTTCAGGCAAACCTTCTCAAAGTTACTTAATACATGTCAACAGCTTAAACTGTAAGCAAATTCAAAGAGGGAAATTTGGTCTCTTAAATACATTCCTTTAGGACCCAGATATTATTAAATCAGCGAGTTAGGTTTATCATTAATCTTTCCTGAATGAAAGTAGTCTATTTGTGTCCAAGTATATGAGATAATATGGAATAATTCAATAAGCAAAACTGGGTTTCAGACAACACTGTAAAGGTATGATAAAGGACATGCTGTTGTTCTCTAGCTCCTCTCAAGAAACAATTATTCTTCTAAGAAGACTTATATTGGAAATATTGTGCGAGATATTTAACAAAATGGAAAGCTAAATGAGGTAAAATTACAAGGTTGGTACGGGACAAGATGAAAAATATCTTCATTTATACAGTTCCTTATAAATTTCCTTAAATCATGTTAATTTACTTTAGAAAATCATAAATTTCCTTGATATGCCACAGTACTTAGTCACTGTACAGTGAGTGTACAGACTGGAAACAAGATATTGTTCTGTAGGACCCTTCTGAAAGCACACTCACGTTTCTCTTCCAAATTTTTGTCCAGGTTGACATCTCATTGCAAAGCAGTTGCATAGTCTTCCTGTTCCCCTTCATTTTTCCAAAGAGAATGTAAAGAAAATGTCACTTAATGAAAACTCTGCTGGAGAACTACTAGTGCAAACACTCAGTCTTGGTTCAAAAAAACATTGTTCTGATCACCTAGAAAAAGAGTTTGCCAGCAGAAAGGGGTAACACGACCCCTGGTTGCAGTTCATGTGCTGCCATTATTTTGGTCGCGTGAGCATTCTGTTGCAGTATGCCATTCTTTCACATCAACACATCAACTTGTTTGAGTTGCTTTTACTTCAAGCATCTCACTAAAATTTGTACAACCCATATTCCATCTCTCTATTACAGATATAATGCCTGCAGGAAACAAAGAACAGCTATTAATAAGCATGTACCCATTATTTAATGTTACCTTTTGATGCTGTTTTGAAATGAAATTTGAATTGATTTTTTTTTTGGCATCAGAAACATCCAATACAAACAGAATGGAAAAATAAATCTAATGGTGTTAGACGCAATCATTTTCTCGAGTGCCACAATCCCTATGCTTTAACATTCAGCATTTCTAACTTGCTTCTCTGCTGAAACACTGAAATACTTCACAAACTTAAAATGTAATCATGTATTAGCAACACTTGTCTGTGCTCACAATAGAATTTGCACTGATGTGGCAACTGGGAGTGCCCATGCAAGCCAGACCCCCTAAAAGCCACTATTAAAAGGAGAGAGAAAAATCTAAAACAAGTTACCATAACAGCATGAAGAGAATGGTGCAGCAAAGATAAGAGAAGCATT
Organism: Serinus canaria; assembly: GCF_022539315.1. Taxonomy (NCBI): domain Eukaryota; kingdom Metazoa; phylum Chordata; class Aves; order Passeriformes; family Fringillidae; genus Serinus; species Serinus canaria. The sequence continues at coordinate 19,445,490 of NC_066316.1, read as the reverse complement.
ATGAGAATCTGATTTTAAGAAATCACTGAATGTCTACAGTTAAAGAGGGGCAATCTATACCATCCTCTCCTACTCCAGCTTCATACTGGAGGCTGATGTCAAGATAGGGAGATAGACCTTTTCTTGAGTAAACTGCCTTTTTTTAGGGGAAAAGCAGCAACTTCTGTATTCCATTATATTAAATTTTTGTCTGAAAAGAAAAGGTATATTGATGATGCAAACATTCTATGGGCATTTATACTGTGAATCAGAATGGGAGAGTACACTCTGACACAGTCTAAGGAGAGAATATTGCCCTGCAGTCCTTTAAGAAATTAATATTGAGCCAAAGGCCCTGATTATCACTTGCATAACTTACCTGTTCCAAAGAATTTGAATTATTCCATAACCTATGCCTTGGGAAGTCATGCAAATTTTATTCAAGTACTTGCAAAGTTACAAGAGTTCTTTAGCTTCTGTTGTACTCTTCAGCCTTCTTTAATGTGAAAGTATTATGGTCTATTATATTTCTAATATCTTAATATCACTAATGGCTATTTCATCACTGAAATGGTTATTTTATGTAATTGAGCAGAACTGACCTGGATCATATTATTCAGAGCTCATAGAAACTTCCTCTTTGAGGTCACTTCCCAGTCCATATCTGGTCCAGACAGATCCTGACTGATATTTGAAAGCATAATGACAACAGAGGGTCTGACATAGGATGGCCAAAGGACTGATCATAGCAATACTGCTCATAAATGTAACATTGGCTACAAGGCAGTTTTGTTACTTCAGGATCTCTGTTTCCATGGATCATCTCCAACTTACTCAATCACAAGACAGTATTTACCAGTCATGCTAAAATGCCCATCCCTGCTATGTTCCCTTGCATCCAGTGGGAATGTCTAGAGTGGCTTGAGAGCATCTTCTGAACATCCCATTCTCTGAAACATGGAGGGATTTTGTAAGTATCATAACACAAAATAAATATAGTTTTGGTAATTTTGCCCCTGGCTTTCTTGAGGGTGAATTTGGAGAACTCTTTTGTCCCTTACTCCATTCAAGAAAGACATCAACAAACCAGATTTAATGCCAGGGAGAGACACCATAGCCTGGAGCATGAAAGTAAGAGAAGAAATCAAGAGGGTCAGGAGGAAAGGAGACTAAAATTGGAATTTAACTCCTGTCTGCAGCTCCTTATGAAAGGCTGATCATAGAAGATACAGAGCCAGACCCTTCTCAAGCCACACAGCCAAAAGAAAAAGCAGCAACACAGATCACAGGGAAAAAAAATGTACTTGAATATTAGGAAAATAAAAATCACAGCGAAGGTAATGCAGCACTGGAAGAATCCACAAGTATAAAATTAGACATCACTATTGTGCGAGGAGCCCGGTCACAGTTCACCAGCAGATTCTGGACTGCAGGGCCTGATTTTCTCAGAGGGAATAAACATCAGCTGTTTCCACTGAAGTCTGTAATATACGTCAACCTTTATTACCTTGAGGAAATTAAAGGTAGGTCACACAAGATTCAAGGACTAGATTTTCAAAACTCCTTTATGGAGCATACTGGACATTGAAGACAATTGCAGACACATCCCTGAGTTTAGGTACTCTAAAACTGTTGCTAAAAGCACCATGGAAAATCAGCCCCTCAATGTTTGATGTGTCTCTTTTGTTAGTTAGGTCAGATTTCTTTTGCTATCCCACAGTGCTATATGCAGTGCTGTGTTTATTTTCCAGGTCAAGGAGTTTCATGCGCTGGAAACTTAACTTTGAAGAAATAATATGAGGGGGAAAAAAAGATAATCTTAAATCTACCAAGTTTAAAGGGAAGAGAAAAAAAGTTCAGTTCACATGATTAACTGTCATAAGCACAGTACATACCATCAGAGGTGCCAAAGCCTGACTTGAAAGGTTTTAAATGTTTCAAGCTGTGCAAGCATGCGTTTCTTCAAACAGGCAGAACTGATTATTATGATCACAGGCAAAACCTTAGTTAAACAGAGGATGTGCAATTTTTGTAAATTGTTATACAGCAATTACTAACTATTGAAATAAATGGCTTGCGTGTTTATTAGCATTAGAGGCTTTCTTTCTTCCCTCTGTACCCCTGTGAAGAAAAGGGAATGCTGCAGGTGATGAAGACAATTTTCATCATCAATACAGGACAAGGCAACAAGTCTGGGGAAAATCAAACTTCACCAAGTAGTGCTATTTACATTTTAAAAAGCTTAGTAAACTTTGGGATAGTTTCAAATAACTTTTTTCTAACAGTTAAGGTCAAATTTTCTTTTCATCGCTTTATTACCAAAAATAGATATACATTCTGGTCATACCAAAGAATGAACATCTGTTCATTAATGTGTCAGGAGCTGTACACACTCCTGTACATACAAAATTTTAGAAGAATGAATGGAAAGAAGCACAAAAATTATGAAAGTAGGGATAAGGTCATGCAATCCTTATTATATTTTACTATTTGTGTTCCCAACTCTGAACAAAATCTTACTCAGCTGAGCTTTATATACTTTTGAAAAGCTTATTTAAACTGGCACAGATGGTTGTTTGGACACTCCTAAATTTTATTTAACTTGCACAAGAGCCTGATTTGACAAAAAGGTATGAAGAAAGATATGAGTTGAAACAGAGCTTTGTAAGGGGTCAATTTTGTCAATTTGAAACTTAAGTTTAACTGGCATTGTTTTAAAACTGTAGAGAACATGTTATTCTAGACATGTTGTACCTTTAGAACAGATAAACACTCCAAAACACCCTCCAAAACACCAAAATAACATCACCAAAATACCATATTCCCCAATCACCAGCAGATAAGAGAAATGGAAGCATCTGGAGGCAGAAAAGGAAAACACCTGAAGATGGAACATCTCTTTACCTAGATGATGACGGGAGTTTACATCTTCAGTTTAGGTGAAGGCTTGTTCTCCTCTTTGCTGGCAGTCTCCATCCTATTACATGGCCAAACAAATCAGTAGTTCCCAGGAACAGAATGTCTGCCTGGGCAGATCAGGTTGCAAACTGAGTCTTAAAACATGTGCTTGGTGTGTTGTGCATGTCAGAGACAGAAAATTTGGGAAGAATATTCTTAATGTGAATCTATGAAAACAACAAAGAATCAATCAAACTTGCTTTCCACAGAAAGACAAGGTTTTTTCCCCCAGAGGTTGTTGCTTTATTGTCTTATGATTTGCTCTCACAGCTGGAGATAACTGAAAGAGGACTGATTTTTAATAAATGATAAGTATCTGCCCTGGTTATAGCCAGATTACAAGGCAGCCCTCAGGTTGTGATTCACAGAACTGTGCCTTGTTAGGCTGGTCCATGGTTAAGTCAACTGAAATAAAGAGGTGTTCAAATACTATACTCATTAAGACATGATTAATGCTTTGCTGGAGGAATTCCTGACCAGTTAGTGCTAGAGCACCTTGAAGAAGCTGAGATATTTGCCCGACTTTTTTTGGAAAATGAGCAAATTTTATTTGTTCAGGGTGACAAAACAACGTGGTTCAAATGCCTGGCTCTTAGTCACAGTTTCTCCTTTCTTCTGTTCCATTATTTACTTAATGAAGTAGGATCTATAACTGTCCATAAAAGGTGGTCTGGGTTTGTTTTTTTCTTCCTGTAGGCAGAGAATCTCATAATGAACTGATCCATTAGTTTGCCAGTATCTGATCTACTCTCTACGTACAGCATCTGACCTCCTCTTTAAATATAGACATACACTCCCATCTATCTATACTCAGCTCTTTACCTGTACCCTTTACACGTATGTATCAACCTCTGCATGTGTTTTTTAGGAGAATAATATACAACCCATGGTATATTGAAGTTGTCATTCCACAGTATTCTTAGATTTGTAATGGAAAAAGTCAGATCCAAAAGGAAATCTAAGAGGTTGATTAGTACCAGAAAAGGAATAAATAAGATTGGAAACAGAGTGGATGCTTGAAAATCTTACTTGCTTCTACGTAGGGTCACTAATTTAATTTTCTCCTACCGTCCATGTGGTTTTTGTTTTTTAATTTCCAGGAATTCCTGACTGTTTATTCTATAGTGAACCAATGGGGTTTTGAGGCCATGCTATGTTGTGGGAAATGTCTCAGTAGTATGTGTTCTTTGTTAGAGTTGCAGAGGAGCTGCGTTGGTGTAATTGAACAAACACTAACTATTTCACTTTTAAAAGGGAGCATAATCTGCACATCAATTAAAGCCAAATGTCTGCTTAATGGTTAAGACACTGCTATGTGTCATCCTCCCAGTATTCATCAAAGAAGTGTTCCATAAATGCTTTGAAACCTAATTGCTAGTGCTAAGAAAAAAAAATCTGCAAATAGATTTGTGAAGGCAGATGGCTTGTTTATATCCAATATTAATATGAACAGCGTTTTTCTAATAAAATGTTGTGTGATTTAACCAACACGTACAGCACAACAAAGGCAAACAAGGACTGGGCTATACACACACAGCACTGGGCTCTGATTACACAAAATGCACTCTGCCTGTCTGGAGCCTGGCCAGGGCTGTGGTCCCTCCTTCCCATCCCAACATCTCTACTGGATGAGGAGGGAAGCTGAGGCTTCAGCCTCGTACCTGGTAAGATGATAACCACCCTGTTCAGTTTTGCCCTTGCCACATCTCTCCCCGCTTCTAACAAAATTAGAATGCTACATCAAGATGAAATCATGCAAGAAGCAACAGAGGCGCTGCCAGTTGGTAAATGTCAGTCCCTGATCTAGGTCCAACCTAACTTGTCCTTCCTTGCCTCCTCCCATTGCTAATATTCCTCTCAGTGCTTCACAGATGTTTTCTTATCATGCTACTGAGTGGTTATTTTTCAAGTGGCTTCTCAGAGCAGATGTTCTACAGACACGTGCTGTTTAGCTTTCTGTTGACGTTATTTCTCTTATAAAAGAAGTATTACTGCCACATTACCTTAAAAAAAAAAAAAAAAACCGAAAAAGAAAACCCAGAACTCCAAAATAAAGAAACAAATCATTGGGGTTTTTAAACACTTGCTGATAATCTGATAATATTCTGAGAGAACCCTGGATGCTGTAGTTATTACTGTAAATTTCACAATGCAGCTCTTTCAAAATGTCTCTTGCTCAGAAACATCTAGTCCTTATCCAGTTGCAGGACTGCACATTTAATACTTAGCAATTAAGGTTGCATAAGAAACAAAATGTAGCACAGGTATACTTAGACATGCACTATTTCAGAACTACATTTTGTTTATTTGTTTTAACACATGCGCACACACACCCTACAAAAAAAGGGTCCCAAAATAAACAATGCATCATTTGGTTTTATGACAGCTGGTGAACCCATCCATATTCTGTGAATCTTATCTCTGCCCCTTCCATCAAGTTCATACACTGGGGCATGCTCTTCTATTTACTTGGTCCTAGAATCTTTCTATTCCCCCTTTTATAATGTGTTTCCTTCCCGTTACTATTACAGATATATTTACTTGCTGCAGTTCTTCTCAGGTTTTCAAAGGGTATTTTGAAGTGCTGCACATGCAACCCTCTAGTTCTCAGGTAAACACCTGTAAATCAGCAAGGAACAACTCATTGTAGAGAAGTATTGTTGGAAGCTGATTTTCAAAGAGAAATGTACAGCACAGCAGTCATGTGGAAAAAAAACTACATTGGAGACATTATCTGGGTGGAGAAAATAAACAAATAATATATGAGTTTGGGAACTACAACCAGTAGCCAGATTTCCCCCAACAAGTATAAAACTGGAATTGCTCCATGATTTAAAACTTTGGTTTCATGGGAGCTGTGCCAGTTCAAACCAGCTGAAGAGCTAGCCCACAGCCCACAGCTTTTGGCTTTGACCAACTGCACATCCTGTCCACTACACATCCATGATGTGGAAGCACAGCCTTGAAGCATGAGCACAAGAGCAGAAAATCTTTACTAGAGCCACCTTTTTCCCCCGCTCCAGCTGGCCTTTCTATACAACCAGTTCATTAAACAATACTAAAAGTGCCTGATTCATCCTCTTTTTGTCAGTGAAACTGCTGGATCTAAGCCAGCATAAAACTGGAGCCACACAGAGCTCAGTTAAGCCCAAGGATTTTGAATGGGTTGATCAGCTAAAGCTTTTACAGTTCCTGTTACTATTAGGCATCAAATGTGTTTATCTTGCAGAAACTTCTTTGACTTCCAGAAATTTGGGACATGTAGCAGTGGGATAGTGGCAGTATGACAGTGACAGGTAACTCAGTGAATGGGTTTTGAGACAGTCTATCCACCAGGCAGCCTTCTGTAATTCTCTGACTTCTGCTTTTAAAAGGCAACTTCAGTTCTGCACTCATCTGTTTAGAAAAAAAAAATCCAATGTTTTCTGTTTACAGTCTCTCCCTCCTTAGCTCAACATCACTCCTTTCTCACTGTCTCACATACCACCAAAACATCTGGGGTGGTGGCCCGTGCCAGAACTCACACCAAGTTGTCCAATTAGTCAGATATCCCCAGGGATTGGACAAATGCCTTGTATCAGATGTCTCTCCTTCCCACTAATAGTTCTTGCTACACAAAAAAAAAGAGCGCAGTGGTTTAAAAAACAAAATCCACCCCAAAACACAACAGTGGGATATGAAAACTTTGAGAGCTGAGGTGAGGAAAGAAAGAAAAAAAAGGTTAAATATAGTTGCCTCTGTGCATACATGTGCATATTTACTCACACACATACACACAATATAATTTTTTTTCCAAACATTTATGAGGGCTGAGAAATGTCAAAGGGGGGCACAAAATATTACCAAAAAGCATAAGAGAAATAAAGTAGCTGACTTCAAAAAGAATGGAAAGTACTTTTGATTAGGGTTCTACCATCTGTGGGAAAGCTACTAAAGGAAAAGTGGGAAATGTTTAAGCAACTGCTGGAAAGAGTGCAGTTGAAATTCTTCCCACTTCAACCTTAACAGGGAAAAGTGCAACATAGGCCATTGTGGTTAGGTAAGGAATGAAATGCAAAGAGTTTACAAGCAGAAAGCTGAAAGCTTTTAAAAAATATAAACAAATCTGGTGCAAAGGATTTGGAGGAACTGTATGTAAAAACAAGCAGAAGTAAGTTAAAGGATCAAATTAAAGGAGCAAATGGAGTTACTGAATGCTAAACTACATAAATATTTCAACTGACAACAATGAGCTCTTTAGATAGACTCACATTAAAGAAAAAAGAAAATATTATAGTGGTCTCCTAAAAATGCACAAAAAATGAGAAACAGGGACAAAGGTTTAATAATAATAAGGAGGAGGAAGGGAAAAAACAAGAATTATATTACTGTTCCTGATTCAGAGCCCAGTCCTACAGGAATTGAAATGCAACTCTTTTGCTCTTTTATGGGTAGACATTCATCTGCACCAGGCAGACAACAAGACACAAAAGGCAGGACAAAGCACACCAGTTTTTCCACTTTTTCTCCCAATTGTGACTATGGGGCTGGCTCAGGCTCCTATGCTTGTAAAAGAAGACATGAAACTCCTACCAACTTCACCTGGCACAGTGATCCTAAAGTTGCCTTTCTGGTATCTGTGAATCACTTGGACTCACTCTTTTCTGATCACTTACAAGATTCAGCCCAACTTGATGCCAAACAGCAGGGCACTCTCTATAAAGCCATTACAACATTATTTAACAACCCATATTCTAGAGAAATCCCAAGGCAGCTCAGGAACACTTAGGTAACTCCCTACTTACTTTGTTTACACCTTTTGTCTATGAAAGGAAAAAAAATAAACCAAAGCATGAATAAAATATTAAATATCAGTATAACATAAAAGGCTGTGAAGAGCAATGAATGGCAGATAGACAGTCAGTGATTAGAATTGTTGGAGCTGGAAGACTTCCTTATTTTACATGACTCTCTTCTGTCATATGGACCTTCAAAGCTAAGTATTTCTGCAGAGGATTTACAGAGGGAGTGGGCTCTGAAGGTGACTGCCCTCCCTTTGCATCAATATATGCTTGTGCTGTTCGATGGAGACAGACCCTGAAGTGGATAAACCATTATTTTTCCTTCATGCTCTCTCTCTATCTGGTTCCAAACCAGTTGTGTGTTAAGTATATTTTCCTTGAAGACAAAAAACCATCTAGGATGACCTAACAGATATATACAAAACAATGAAGGAAGTGATAATGATGTATATGGTAAAATATCATCCCATCCAAGAAGCACAACAGCCATGAAACGTGGCAGAAACATTCTAAACATAAACACAAAATCCAGTAAGAACCTGGTTCACTAAGATAATGAAACACCTGGAATAAATGGTGGCACAGGACAACAAGAAATTGCAACCATGTTCCAAGTATTTTTGTATTGTAAATAAAAATATAAATCACTGAAAAGCAGAAATCAGATAAATATGACCAGAAAATGAAAACACTTGAGCACGTCCATGAGCAGGCTGCATATGTAATAAAAGCAACTGTGAAAAGGCAACTGTTCATAATTATTAATTATTGTTACTTTATTCATTCTTCTGATACAAAAAGTATATGAAGCCAAAGCCAGATACTTACAGTGGAATTAAGTACATCCATGCTTACAAGGTCTGCAGGAGTGATTCCTATGAGCTATCATGTTGAAGGTGTTGGCACACATTATGCCTGACCACTCAGGAAGTAGGATAACCTTTCAGAATAAGACCACTGTTGTCAAGAATATTTCCTAGTTGGAAAAACCTGCCTCACCTCTCAAAACTAATTTGCTCTACTTAAAGTTATCTCTGAAGCCCAAATCCAAAACCTGAAAGGAGTGGTTCTGTCCCTAATTTTGGTACTCAGCCCCTTCTCTGAGCCTGGTTCTCAGTTTTATTGGAGCCACATTGATTTACACTTGCTGCGTGTGGTTCTCTAAAGATGAGCTGAAAAAGCACACATATCCCGTGCCCAATATACATACATTTTGACACACTTTTGAAAGGAGTGTTAAAGCCTTAATATCACTTAATATGGAAGTTTATTTGATTTTTTCCTTCAACAGCTCCATGCTACCTCAGTTCTCCTAATTTCTGCCCTGAAGCACAGTGCTCACACGTTCAGATACGGCCCAAGCATGCTGGACGACAGCCCTCTGTTTACAAAGAGGACAATCCTCAGCCCAAGTTTTCTTCCCAGTCTTCAGAAGATGTTTTCATGTTGTTCTCAACAGACTGTGTCTCGGGGCAAGAAGCAACAGGGTTTCATTAGTGCTTTGCTTGGAAGAGTGCTGATTACCGCCCACTGTGGATGTGGGGGTTTGGGCCATGTTTTGGCCCGAGGGTGCTCCAGCTCTGGCCCCATGTCCAGGAGCCAAACCAGTAGAAGATGGTGATGGCTGTCACTCCCCACTGCCCTCTGCCAGCTTGGAAACCATCCACTGAGAAGCTGCATCTCATTACTGCTGCCGGACAGTGCTGGGCCGTGTACGCCCACAGTGATTAATTCAGTGAATTCGGCATGCAGAAAATAAATCTCTCAAAATTGCATTATTCCAGTGAAAACACCTGGATACCCTTAAGAAACTAATATAACAACACTAGTATTGAGAAAAAATAATCACTAGGAATTTAAAAAGGGGGAAATAATTTGCAGTTAGAGATTTCATGGATCAGAACCAGCTTGGTAAAACAGATCCCTTTGTAGTGTTACCAAATGTTCTGGTACATGGTGACATGCAAACTGTAGGTTTCCTGTTCTGCTAAAATGTTAGGGTGTGACTTCATTAACCAAAAGCTTTGCTTTAATATTAAAAATGTTGATAGGTGTTTTCTATGCCACTATGAAACACAACATATAAAAAAGATATACTTTTATGCCCCATAAAGTAGATCAAAACTTACAGTTTTGACTCACAGTCCATTATGTTTCTTCCCCCTTCCTCCCCCGTCTTTTTAACAAGAGAAGGCAGCAGAGAATTTGAGCATTACTCAAAGTTGAGCATTACTAAAGTTTTCTTGCTTTTCCCCTAATAAAATATAGTATAAAAATTGAAAGCTTTAGTAGATCTACATGCCCATCTTCATATATCAGAAGGCGGAAAGATGCTGGCAAAACTTGGAAATCAGGGTGTCTAAAACAGCAACTCTCCCACATTTTTATCAAAAAGGTTCTAATATTGAATACTTCAGCTGATTCAAAAGTATAATAATTTAATTGTGGCCCAGATTTTTGGAGCCTTTCTAAACTTGAAGTTCAGAACTATGAAGTATCATACAATGTAAGAATCAGAAAAAACCTTTGCCAAACAGTCCCATTTAGTATTTTGAATATTTCCCATATGGAATGGCAGTGACCAGGACAGAGAGGTATAGAAGAGGATTTCACTCCAAAATCTATCCAACAGGACTATATTTATTGTTTCAAATAAGAATAAAAACACACAATGATTGTGTGTACTCGACATCCCTACTCTGTATCTCAGTTACCCATTTGAGGACAATACAATCTAATTTCAGCATTCTGAGCTAATTGAATCAGGGTCTGAGAGACAAGTGTTTCCAGTGCTTTTCTGCAAAAATGTCTCACAGCCCATTCTATTGAAAAAGAAAAATTACATTTAAATCTTTAATTTCTTTATTCAGTCCAGTAGAGTCAAGTTCACACATGATCTCATGGAACAAAAGTAAGCAAAAGTCATGATGTGAGAAAGGTATTTTTTTCCATGTTCCATTGCTGTGAAATCCTATCTTCTCAAGCTCACAGCCTATAATACCAATTTAAAAGAGATATAACAGGACATTTCATTCTCATCTGAAGCTTTTACCTGGTTTGTAAAATCATTTCAGTACTTCAAACTCCTTATTTACTTTTCTGAAATAGTTTTTAATTCACCTGTTTCATGAGAAGAGCACCGTCTTCACACCAAAGGTCTCTAGACCACTTCTCTACCCATTAACCAATTACCAAAAATCACCTATGATAAGATTACAAAGAGTTCAAAACCTACAGTGTTGCCTTAAGTTAAGCACAAGGGAAATTTGCACTTACAGTCACTGTGTCATGTGTACATAATACGTGTACAAAGTACACCAGAATCTGAGTTGCACCAGTCTTGCCTACACAAGGTAAATGTTTGCACCATCTTATGGGCCTCAGGACTTTTTAATTCTTTGTATTTGAATAGCAAAACATGTAATATAAAAGCCACATGATGATTAGTAACCAAAACTAAAGTGAAATCCTTACAAATTCAAACCAATGCTTGAGCAATTGTAAATCAGGATTTGCTTGTGCAAGATGTAACTGCAATATTTTGGGCAAGACCCTTCACCACAAAATGCTGATTTTATTCATTATAATACAAAACCAGGACAAAAATTTCTTACTTGATCCTGTACTGAACTTTTGCTTAGTTTAAAATGTTAAAGCAGTCACATCTGCTTCCACAGTATCTCTAATAAACAGATACACTCATGAAAAAATTTCACCCCAAGTTCATCTTGGTCCTCTTTAAAAGAAAAAAAGGGTTATTTTTTCTTCCTGACCTTCTTCCTAGAAAAGACAGATAGATTGTGTGCAGAGTTTATTACAAGATCGATCAAGATAATTGAGGTATAATTTTCTTAGCTATTTATGTCATCATTTTTAAAGGCAGAGATGATTATGTTTCTCTTTCACCCATCTGGGAAAGCACACTGTGTTCTCATGTAATTTGAACATTTCAGCAAGGACGTGAGACCATCTTTTTGGATGTAGCTAATAGCTCTGCCGTTAGGCCATCCTCTCTTGAGACTTCATTTTTCCTATTAATAATTGTCAACACTATCTCTTTTTCATAAAAAAAATAACAACCACACCTATGTCTTCGCTTCCTGTCCGGCACACCAGCCAATTTGAAGTTCAAAATGTTGTTACAGTTCTGAGGGTCCTTAAAGATTCACTTGCACCTCCTAAGAATCTTCACAGATAAAACCTTTCCTACAGCGCACATTTTTTCATGAATGATAGCTGAGCATTTATGTGAAAGAAGCATGCTCTTTTTATAAGGTCACTGAAAAATGAAACTCCAAGTCTCATATTCTTGCAGGAGTGACCATGCATAAATCCTCCATTCATTTATGCCAATCTTCCAGTGCCATAATTTAAGTGAATTACTTTTAATTGCATCTAACCTTTCAGAGAACAAGATCCTGTCTCTCTGCTATGCTAGTTTTCACTCAATCTTTTTTTTCTGTTTGCCATTCCATTATTCCATTTCTGTTAATTGTGATATCAGTTACCACAAGAAACCTTTCTGTTGTGAAATACATTTTTTTGGTATCCAATATTAAATAATCTTTCCAGTCTGTGTTGATAACACAATGTTTCACTGTGATCTCTTATATTTCAATCTCCTTCAACCACCTGTATTCTTCCCTATATTTCTACAGGTATTTTCCAGTAGTCACCTCCAGTCACTAATGCTTGAATAGTTAAGACTTCCAGTCAAAATTTTTGCTTCTGTTTACCACTAAGGCAAAACCAAGACATTAAATAGGTTAAGGCATGCATGAGTGTGTATTACTGTGTATGTAGTTTGTATTAGTAGCTTGAACCCTGACTTTGCAATTTTTCTGGAACTAGCAGAGGTAAAATGTTCTTACTGGATCTAAACCCAGTGATTTTTCAACTCTGTTGGTGACACAAAATTATCTATGCCTCAGTGTCCACACCTTGTCTAAGCATCTGGTCCTACATTAAACATTCTTGTTTATATACATATGTATACAGGATCTTTGATGTGCATTTTATACCAAATCTAGTCACTTTATAAACAGAGCTGCCTGCTCTGCATTTGACTTAGAGTAATAATGTTAATCAATTTATACTGTTCCATCTTACTCTTTCACAAGTGTTTTTCCTCTACCATCAAAAAAAGGCATCTTAGTCAATTTTTTTTTGTTAAAATAGTTATGAAACTGAAGAATCAAATCAAACTAAATAGTAAGTTTTGAAAATTTGCATCTTAATGGTAGATTTAGTCAAGCAGGACTTTTTCAGGACTATCAAAATGTCTTTGAATAGGAATCACAAATTCATCACTATCTATCTGGGAAGTTCAAAGAACTTTAACATTTTACCCTAGAGTTTGCCTGCTCTGACTGGCAGCAAAGTAAATATGATGGGTGGTCTGTTTAAGGCACCTGCCCAAGCCCAATCACGTTACATTTTCATAGTATCGAGATTTGAAAACATTATAGCTGTTGCATTTACAAAAATGCATGGGAATATCTCCAAAGCAGATGGCAACTAGAACATCACAAAAACATGCGGATTCCTGAGCCAATTTGTATAGCAAAACAGCATCCACCACTGAGCAAAAGGAAGAATAATTAGCATATTCAAACACTCAGAACTTCCCAACATCCCATGGTTTAGGCAAAGGACAATGAAAAGTAATTGCTCTCACATAATACTGGCTTTCACTTGGACAGGACCTACTTACAGCAGGATTTATTCAACTGAGTAATTCCCTTTGAATCTGAAAGAATACACAATTAATTTGAAAATATTGGCTAAATTTTGCATAATGGAAAACACAGGAATCTAAACAAGGAACTTCTTAATGAGAACATTTCATTATTTCTGAGTCAGTTCTTATAAACCAGTGTGGTTCTAATGTCATGAATATATTAAATTTTATTGTAACTCACAGGTATCTAATACAGTCCACATTTCAAGACAACACTTAGCAATCTGCACCCACATAACACAGAACACTTTGTGCCAAATTTCTTCATATAATGCATGCCTAGGTCTCTTTGCAGTTGTCTCTAAAAACACTGAAAATGTTATGCAAACATAATCTACAATGTTTCCCATTGCCTGAAAATAGAATGATTTAATTTTCTACATAATCCTCTCTGTGTTAATCAACTCAGAACAGAGTTATCCAGAGGTGGCTGATTTTGCAGATTTCACGTGTGAGAATTCATTCAGATATGTAATGGAAAATCTGCCCTACAGCTAGGTGTGCTTAGAGCAGATCCAACACCCCGTGGATAACCCTTCTACAGTGACCTGTTAATATTTTTCATACTCCAATTCCATAGTTCCTCTGCTGCAGGAAACAAAACAAACCCTTGTTATTGCTAGCTTGATGGTGCTGATTCGAAAAATGTAGGTACATTTCAGATATGACAGAACTGGCTCTTAACTATTTTTTGGCCACTCAGCCACCACACTCCAACCAAGAGTGTTTACAGATCCAAACTGGGACCCAATTAAATTTCTGAGTGACATAATTTTCAGTGGCCTGCTAATAATGCTATGCCCATGACATGGAATCCAACAATACAAAACCAAAGCCGAAACTTAGGATGTGTTTAATCTCACCTAACTTAAGATGTGCATATTTTGGGTGGATATAACTTAACTCATGCCACAGCTGAAACCAGGATTCTTTACAGACCACAGAAAAGACTCACTGCCTCTACTGACTACATTAAAGGGACAATGTTACAGATTCAGAAAAAGATATGTGAAGTCCAACTAAACAAAAGAGTAAGGACCAGCCACAGATTTTATCCTCAGCACAAAGAAAAAACTGTACATACAGAACGTGTTAACAGAGGTTACAGAACTACTCTTTAGGGATATTTAATTTTACAAAATTAAATAAAATATAAAAAATCCATATATCATAGTCATTCTTCACCCTGCTTTTGTATTTAAGCATAAAATCATATGTTGGAAAAATGTATTGATGCATAGTACATGTCCTTCTGTTACTTCTGGTCTGTGACAAAACAGACTCACCAGAGTGTTTTACTCTAAAGCACCATAAACATTACCTCAAAAACATTTCATCCTACCTTAGTATTACATACCTATTTTTGTATAAACAAGCTGCACACTTTTTGGAAGAACTTGATGCAGTGACACAAATTTAAAACTGAGCACATTAGACTTAAAGAAACAGGGGCTCCATTAATGCACTGTCTGAAAGTGGAACGGTATCTTAAGGACACCCTCTGATTTCCAGTCTTCCAAAGGTCTTGGTGGTTGAGCTTGTCAAACAGTCAAAACACTGTACTGGAAATGTGAACAAAATATCAATTTTCCCAAATGAAATACTACAAATTTAGGCCAACATAAACCTGTCAGAATTATCCCTCTATAAATTTCACCCCAGGGTGTGGTGCTGCACAGCTGAGGAGCTGAGCTAATAAGTGTTAAAAAAAAGGAAAACACTGCTTTACAGCATCATGTAAATTGGCACCAAAAATTGCTCACACCTATGCCCCAATCTTTACAAATAACAGCCAAAATGTGGAAGCCATATAAAGTCCCACTGGTATGAAAGCAGGAAGAAAGCAGCAAACAGTTCTGTCAGGGAGTTCTGTGGTATGTTTCCAGTGTTGATATAAATTTCTAGATTTCACCTGCTCAGGCTCAGAAAAGGTAAATTAACCAAAACTAATGTGAACACAATTATTTTCTACTTGCATATTAAAAAAGCAAGTTTTGCCATTTCCAGGTTCAGTGGCATCACAAGACTGTGAGTCCAAAAGACTCTTTTGTTGCATTCAACTTACCTTTGGATCAACCAGAGACTTACTCTAGACTGACAGTAAGGTAACCAAAACCAGATTTTAGCATTAAGAAAGCAAATGTAGATTTTCTTGTGACTGTGTTAAGTCTTGCCAATATATTTATATGAGCAAAGCTCTCTTTCAGACTTCCAATTTATACTGGCAAAAGCATTTCACATTGGCACAAGATGCTTCAGTTGGATAGACTGCATTTCTATGGAGAAATCGAGAGAGCTTTCTAGCATAGCCGTGTTATTTGAGAGTGTGGCATGTTCATTATGCTCGATTCATCTACACATGAAAGCAAAATGGGGCAGTTCTCCGGGCACATTCATTTATGAACTCCAGTGCAGAAACCTCACTAGAATATTCCTATTAATTTCAAGAATTTCTGTTTCACAAATCAGAACTTAAAAAATTGAACCCAAATTTTAGGAGTTTTAAAACAGCAGTCTTGGGAGTATTTTCATGCATGTCTGGATTTTAAGGTTCATGTTTTCACAGCTTCTTTCTCCACTTATAGTGCCTATGTCCTTTTAAGGGCACAAGAACATGAGATTTGTCTTCAGTAACACATATGCAAGAACACTGGTCCTTGAGAGAAATACCAAAACCCAACAAAATTATGAGGTGTAACCAACTTGCTACATAAACAGGTTAAACGGATGAAGGATCTTTCATTCCCCATGGAACCAAATCCTTCCACAGCCCTTCAATCTTCTGCAGATCTCCCACATTCAGGTGAGTTCATTACGCAGGAGGAGAGTGTTTGAAATAGTTTGATACATAAAGCAGCTCTGCTAGCAACTTTCAAACCCATGTAAAACCTTTCAGAACAACATATTAAATAAAAGGCAGACAGCACTAGTCCACATATTAATAGAAAGTAGCTCCACTATTTGCTGAGAACACTGTTAATACGATTTTGGTAAGCCTTGAGCGTGTCTGTGAAATTCTTTGGGGAGGTCAGGTCAAGGAACATCTCTCCAGGCTCCAGCAGGCTCTGAGCTAAACAAGATAGGCCAAGGAGCTTGCCTGGAAGGTGCCTGAAGATGCAGCAGCTGAGTGGACTTCCAAATGAATCAGAAATAGCAAACCTGCTGCAAAAAACAAGCAGAAGAAACACACAGGCACCACAAACATAGCCAAGCCTGGGCTTGTTTTGGCAGCTTGTTGGCTAGGTGCAGGCTCAAACTCCTGAAGAAGGGAACAGCCTCCTGTTGTCCCTGGGACAGAGTCCTTGTATGTTTTTAAACAAATTGGATGGCATAAAGTAAGTATCTGGCTCCTGCTAGCAAAATTCTCTCAGGACCCTAAATACTGATTGTCTCTTAGGCCAAGAAGAACATGATCTACTTATTTATTACTTGTTTACCTTGCTCTGGTAACTAGAAATATTGGGTCAAGACCTCATGTTGCCAGACAGAATTCATATTTGCTTTTCTCTTGTGGACTGATAACCCTTACCCAACTCCACACTAAATCCTACCTATGATGCACAATATTATTGATGTAGCCCAACCATGGGGTCTTTTTTTTTTCTAAGAAACAGCAGAATGCAGCTCCAAGACATACTCCTGACTGGACAGAAAACAAAAAATCTATGTATTTTGAAAGTTGATCATTTGCTAAAGACTCAACTATTTAAAAAGTATGAATGGAAATACATTTTTGTTTTGTTTGGTTTGAGTATGACTAGTTTTGCATGATAAATGGACCACTAGGTTGTGTGCCTGAATAGTAATTTCTGCGGCATTTCCTACCTCTACTGTGAAAGCTGTGCAAAGAGTTCTTGACAAGAACTTTTCAGAATAAACTATGCCAAGATGTATAGTGAAAGCAGAAACATAAAAATATAAATTCCATGTCAAAGCACTGCCACTGAGTTCAAATACATGAAACCACCTGCAAATTAGAGGACAGTTTCTTGTTTCTATCGGACCACAGTAACTGGCATGAAGGTCTAAAAATAGGGGACAGACCCTTGAGCCCTGGAAGAAGGGTAGGAGAGGGAAGAAATGTACAAAAGAGTCAAGTTGAGCATTTAATTTTAATGCTCAAAAATGAAGAATACAAGTAGCTTCACTCAATTATGCCATCTCCTGATATGGTGATGACGATAATGCCACACTACTGAGAAAGAAAACAAAGGGGGGATTTGAAAAGCTTCAAACATTTGATTTTTTTTCCACACTACAATTCCTGCTTCTGTCAAAATCACTTAGATATATAATAATTACAAAGTAATACGATCATAAGGATTCTATAATAATACAACCAATTAGAAATCAGATATAATTCTCTGTAACCACCAGTGAAGCATCTTTGGATTAATTCACCTACTAAAAAACCCAACAGTAACTGTACAATACCTGAAAACTATTTTTCAAAATTGAGTGCAGGAGTCTTAGCTCTGCATATACAGCTGTAGCAGTTTTTCTGGATGTTATATATGTACACATGCTGAACATAAAAATTACTCTGCAGCATACTACTTTCAGCAAAAGTAAATTCTAAAGTGCAAAGTCATTTTAAATGAGAAAAAGTATCAAAATGGTTTCAAGTAAATTTAAATCTTCTGGTTTTTTTCTGAGCAGAGTCTGTGAGAAAACAGAACCTAATCAGTGAGCACTTAGAGCAAGGGCCTACCTAAGGAACAAAACAAAGCTCACACTTAACATGTACTTTCTTGGAAAACTTAAATAAGGCCAAATATTTACATTTCCATATTTATTTCACATTTAAGTCACAATGTAATCCATTTATTTCATAAAGACCAGAAAAAATAAAAAGAGACGCAATTGCAACAGAATATGGTTTTTAAGGGTATGGGATCACATTTTATTAACGCTGTGAAACACAATAAATTCCTTTTGGAGATGTTACATGTCAGCAGTGAAAGACTTGTAAAACACCACAAGCATTAGAACTTAAGCATATGTTAGTTTAACAAAATTTGCAAGGTATTTCTATATTGCCTATAATCTTCTACAGTTATTAACATACTATTAATTCATTCAGGAGAGTCCTTTCAGCTAGTAAGGCTGGTTCTTAGGAGCCATGATTTCCATGGGCTACATCTCTCTGCTTCATTGGCTTTACAGGTATGGTCCAGGAAAAGACTTATAACCCTGTTCTAGTTCTTACTCCAGGCATATTTCCTCCTGCCACTCCGTTAGGTAGAAGGCAAAACTGGCAGGGAAGGGAGCTCTTATTCCTCGAACAACAGAAAACTCCCAGAAACAAAAGAATCATCTACTGGCTAGATGATTCAGACCCATTACCGTATGAAGAGTGAGTTTGGGGAGTTTTTAAAAATTTAATTAATCATAATTCATAAATCATAAATGTCATTTAATATCTTTAATATTCAATATAATTAATACACTTCAAAGAAACCCAAGAAAACATTTTCCTCAGGTATAAATAACAAGTTATTACAGTATATTTGTTGTCATTTGAATTGTAACACACCACTTTTCCATTTATGTTTGTTCAGAGCTCCGACTCACAAGTTTCTATGAAGATCTCTGTTTCGTCCTTTTTAAAAAAAATATTAGTCTTTTCCCTGAAGCCAGCCCTGCAGTCCCCTCTATTCAGGAAAAGATAAGTTAGCTTTTTCTTTGTTTTCTGACTGGAAAAAAAAGGACAAATCTTATGCCTGGACTGTTTCTCTTAAAAAAAACCCAAAAAACCAAAAAAACAACAACAAACAAAAACCAATACACAAAATCTTCCAAACCTTGAGTACTGTTTTTGCATAGTGTGATATTTCATTCTTTATTTTGTTCCTGGCATCAAGGTTATTTGTTGGCACAAAGAAATCTTGTACCTCCAAGCTTGTAACTCAGAGGCAGGGAATGAATTTATAAGCTTTAAAAAAACTTGACTTGGCTTGTTCCCATAACTGTGCAGAAGAGTGTTTCCAAAGCCACACATCACTCATGTACCTTTGTTTAGCAACTCTTCACAAATAATAATCCTCAAAAAATTACATTGTTCCTGAAAGATCGTAAGACAAATTAAAAAATTGCAAATAAGCATAATTAAATGAGTGATTCTGTCCTATAATAAAAACAACTAAATTTCCTTCTAAGCTAATAAAATAAGTGAGCCATAATGGCTCAAATACCAAAATTGTTTTTGTGTACTGGAAGTCAAAGAAAAAGAAAGGTGTGGCTTGGCTACTAAACACCATCAATACTGACTTGTTCATTTTGGCACTACACTGCTGAGATTTTGTATTCTTCAACTGGACAACTGACACTATAGAAAGTTTTGGATATACCTTTCATTTCTTCCCACCAGGCAACTTATTCATTTCCCCAACTATCAGATTTTTTTCATTCTCTTACTTCTTGGCCTGACTGCAGAACACTTTCAGATATATTAAAAATACAGCTGCATACATTCTAGAGGGGCAAAATAACCAGTGCCCTAAGATTTCATGGCCTAAATAAACAGGAATAGAGTAGTCAGGACAGTAATTTGAACAGAAATACAAGCACAGCACGCTCCTCATACTACACACACACACCGATGTTTCATCTTCTTAACCCACAGGCCATTCTGAAGGTAATAACATGCTACCTCAAGAGGCTAGGGTTTCATTACATTTTTAAGAACTAGCAGGTGCGCCCCTACGGCTTGCCAAAATGCGTTGTGATGAACTGCAAAACTAATCCGTGCACTCGCCGCTCACCCCGGGTCGCACTGCACCTGGCCAGTGAAATGGCAACAGTGCAGTTTATGGCCGGCCATCCTTGTCCCACTGTCGCAGACCTCAAAGTGCTAAAGCAGGTGGCTAATCTGCACAGCACTAGTGGGGGAGAAAAAAATAAAAATTACGACCTTGGACAGTGTAGGTTACCTAAAAGTGCAGAAGTAAGCTCCTACTCCTTATACCCTTATGGCAGTTCAGTAGAGCCTAGCGAGAGCATCAGGATAGTTGTGCTTAGACGGGGATTAAGTCGGACAAGTTGTCAAATGTCGGCGGGACCTTTGGCATGGTGCTCCTTGCCAGTCCTTCAGCCTGCGCAGCGGCTCGAAGGAGCCTCCCCTGCCACCGCCTGCCCTCGGCTCTCCCGCAGCCGGGCCTTGCCCTTGAAGGGCTGCTCCTGGTGAGCTGCAGCCCGACACCTCCCCGCAAATGTGTGCCAGGAAAACCCACAAACACCAGAGGTTCGTGTCCAAAAATGAGACAGAGGAGTCCTGCAACTTTATTCGAATAAAGGCAGGGAGTCCACGGGGGGAGAGGCCCGCAGGGCTTTCTCTCTCTCACGTGTGACACCCAAGGGGCGGATCGGTCCCTGTCACAGGGCACTGCTAAATATCGCGTCTGCAGCCACTCCGCGTTACCTGTAAACAAGTTTTGCTAACCCAGCGCAGCGCCTGGAGTGACAAACTTCCTAGCCCGGTGCCAGGAGAGCCCGGGGTCCCTCAGCAGAGGAGCGGGGGGCGGAGACAGGGCGACGGCAGGCCCGGAACTGGCAGGGCTGCTCCGGAGGAGGAGGAGGAGGAGAGCGCTGGGCATGGCGGCGCCAGCAGCGCTGCAGCGGAGCGTGGTGTCCCCCGCGGGCAGGCACACCGCCTCCCTCATCTTCCTGCACGGCTCAGGTGCCTGCATTCCCTCCCTTCTCTCCCCGCTGCCCGTGGGGACGGGGCGCTCCGGGGAGCCGGTGAAGCGGGCAGGGTCGGCCCCTCCGGTGCTGCGGGAGGGGGGCGGCGGGGCGGGCTGGCCGCGGCGGCCGCCAGGACTGGGCAAGGGCTTTGAGGTGACCCTGTCCCCGCGGCTCTGCCCTCCTCGGGCCCGCAGGGTGGAGGCGGTGGGCGGCCAAGCTGTGTGCGGGTGCCCGGCCAAGGTCCCACAGGGACGGCGCCGGCTCACACCAGACCGGCTTCCGTGAGAACACGCGCGTTCCGGGAGATCACAGAACGGGCTCAGTTGGAAGGGGCGAATCAGGATCATCACAGGCCAACTCCTGGCCCTGCACAAGACACCCCGAGCACTGTCCAAAGGCTTCTTGGACTCTGTTGGGCTGCCTAGTGCTGTCACCACTGCCCTGCAGAGCCTGTTTCAGTGCCCAGTCGCCCTCTGGGTGAAGAAACTTTTCCTGACACCCGATCTTACACTTGGTTCCTCGAGTGCTGTTACTCCCTAAATTGCCCTTCTCAGAGAGGAGCCACATTCGGAGGATGACTTTTCACAGTTAAAAAGTGTCTCTTTCTGTTTTAGAATCGGCATGAGGGTACTGTTGGCACCCTTTAAAGGCCAGTGTTCATTTACCTCATTGTTCAGAAGGGCCCTGTCCATGTCCAGACTGGCTTCACGGCCATGCTCTGCAGAGGGGAGCCACCTACATCAGTGACTGGTCTGAGAGCAGGAGGGGAGCATGTGTTTTGTTGGGTTTAATTCCTTAAAAGCTGTTTCTGATGAGCTAAATACCAACAAGGTACATGTGACATAAAAAAAAAAAAAAAAAAAAAAAAAAAAAAAGAAGAAAACCAGTAATCATAGGTCTTTACTAGATCAAGGCCTTGAGAATCGATAATCCTGAGCTGGCCATGTGCAAAAGACTTTCCCTGTCTTTTGCTTCCTTTTGCTTTTCGCTGGTGCTTCTGTTTAGTTTAACAAAGATGTGTGTCCTTACTAAATTAGCTTCATTTTTATAATCTAGTTTAATTTTGTCTTTTAAAAATTCTGTGAGTAAAAGAATGAAAGTGAAAGAGTTTATGTGTTCAGCTCTCTTGTTAATGCTAATGCTTTAATGCTTGAGGAAATAATTTTCTGTAATGTTGGAGGAGTAAGGGAAGATTATGGTTAGAGGTTGATTCCACATGTGGTTAAAGTACTCTACAATTTTATTTTTTTAATATACATTATTTTGTTCATAATGTTTGTATTGAGGTGGTTTTATTTGGTTTCCAGCAGTTCCAGAATAGAATTCAAAACAGAAGTCGCCACAGTGCTGTTGCTGTGGGCTGGCCTGTAAACCTGAGTTGTAAACCTTTGTACAGCGCTTGGGATGGAAAGTGGTGGTCAAATGAATGGCATGAATCCATTTTGTACATAATGCTTGCTCTAGACAAACTGTAACAAGTGCAGAATGCAAATGCAAAATGGTATAGAAAAGTATTAGAACAACCCTGGTACTATACATCAGAGTTAGGTGGAGGTTCCATTTGTAACTTGGCAGGGAAGGCAACTGGACATAGCAAGTATGTAATAGATTTTTAGTCTGAGGATTACAACTTTGCAAGTTGTAACAAGCACACAATCATAGGCTGGAAAAGACCTTTTAGAACATCGAGTCCAACCATTAACCCAACACTGCCAAGTCCACCACTAAACCATGTCCTTAAGTGCCACATCTACACATCTTTTAAATACCTCCAGGGATGGTGACTCAGTGACCTTCCTGGGCAGCCTGTTCCAGTGCTTGAAAGCCCTTTTGGTGAATAAGTTTTTCCTAATGTCCAGCCTACATGTTACATGTTAAATTTAAACTTTGCATAGAAAGAAAACTTGGAAATACAGCCTATATTTGAAAGGAAAGAAAATCATGTTTTACTTAAGAAGGGAGAAGAAGATAATATAGCTGCCATCAGTTTTTTTTAACTTTGTAAACTGACTCAAAGCAGAATCACCCATCATTTGCTATTTTTTTGGTAGTGTTCAGAACATATAATGCTGAAGTTTCAAAAGAGCCTGAAAGACTACCATTTCAGGAGGTTTGTTGGCTTTTATTTGATGTCAGTCTCCTCTTCTCCTCCCTCTCTTCCAAGTTCTGTTCCTAGCAAATCAAAATACATTGTCTGAGCATACAAGTGCTCACATTTGAGTAGCATTTGGACCATGACAGTTCTTGACACAGAAGGTCATAGTTAAATTTTCTCTTACTGAGTTTTCTTTTTTTTCATGGACAAATTGTCTTCAATAACAGTAAATGTTTCTGAAGATCTTAGTGAAGTTTAAGAGGTGGGAATAAATAATTGAATAATGATTCATCCTACATCATTAAGGAATTTGTAAAGACCTAAGTCCCAATTGTGTAAACATTTAGATAGTTGGTTGACTGCCCTGAGGTTCATTTTGTGCAAGTATCTGCAAGGCCTAGACCTTGGCTTTCTAACTGAAAAAAAAAAAAACCAAAACCAAACCAAAACAAAAGCAGTGTATAGGAAAAAAGTTTTAGTTCAAGCCCCCCTAAGATACATTGTTTATAAATGAGGTGACAAGAGTTTTGAGGAAACTGTTGTGTGTCAGGAGTGTCTGAGAAGAATCAGAGGTGCTTTTGGACTTCAGATCACAGTACTTGCATAGGCCAAGTGCTTGCGGGAGTGTGTTCTGAAGTATCTAGTTAAGGAAGTAAGTTTGATTTTACTGTTTAACTTAGCACAGGGTAAGATTTGTGTCAGTTTTGCAACCTTGTTTTTTATTTGTCATGTGGAGTATTTAGGTCAGAGAACAGTTAGTTCTAGTTATGCTAATTGTGCTTTACAGAAAGAAAATTGTTGGGTTTGAATCCTTCTTGCCTTCTATTTTAATTTTGAAGATACATTAATTATGTTTGTAAATAAAAACCATCTGAATTTTGTTAGAGTGCTTAAGAGCAGATTTTCTCCATTGGAGAATTTTAATAATTTTAACAATGGATTGGTATATTCATGTGGCGCTGTTCAGATGAGCCCATGTAATGTGCCAATAAGCCTGGCTAAGGGCAGTGGTTTTTTTTGGCTTGGCCATTTTATTGAAAAGAATGGAGTGAGTTCTAAAGTCAAACTAAATAACTTGAGCTAAAATAATAGAGAATTTTAGCATTTTGAGTTGATAATATGTGGGAACCTCAACTTCAAGCAAGACTGAAGTCCTGTGGCATGAGTGGCAGTAGTGAAATTCCAGTTTGCTGAGCTGCAACTCAATTTTTTAGGTTGAACATCCTTCCTACTGTAAAATATATTCCTTGGTGGACCAATTTGCTTAAGCTTGAAGTATTGTATTACACTAAGGACTTATTTGTGCCTGCCCTTGATGGGGGTGGCAGTGAAATTATGGCTGAACATACCAGTGGTGCAAAGACAAGCTGTAGACACTGTCTGGTGTATGCATGTATATTTATTTAAAAGGAGCAAATGCTATCTACAGAAGAATTCATCCTGTTTGTAGTACTTCAGTCTGCAGGGGTTTTGGCCATAGGCTGTGTTGGTAAGACTAGGAAAAAAACCAGATTGGGAGTGGATCTCAACTAGTTTTCAAACAGAACGGTGTGGTTTAAGTTTCTTTAAGAGTCTGCTAGATATTTTAGCTGAACCTATCTCTTCAAATTGCGTTTTCTCATAAAGCCTATGTGCAATGTTAGCATAATTAAATGTGAAGATCTTTTTTACTGGGTTCCAAAGTGGGTTAACATAAAATTCTCTAGTAAAAGTAATTAACTTTTCTAAGGAGAGCAACATTTATTTTACCTCACTTTTTACATTTTCATCAAGATTTTTGTTTATCACTAAAGAGCAAATATGGTAAACTGTAAGTAAGAGAGTAAGACACAAGTAACCTTGTGTCTGCTTGGGAGATGCTTAAGTCATTGAATGTAGTAAGGTACTGATTAAACTTATGTTGTGGCATCTCTTAAGTAGTCTTTTTCTAGGAAGTTTTGAATCCCTTGGAAAGGGGACTGAAGTTGTTCTAGAAAGTCCTGTTTTAGTATTTTAATGTATTCATAATTTGAAATTAAGTCAATCTGAAGTATATTTGACATTGTATAATTTTCTTGCTAAATGCACAGAATAATTCTTGCACTCTTCTGTGTGATACAGGTGATACTGGCCAAGGAGCAAGAACATGGATAAAACAAATTTTGAATCAAGACATGGCATTCCAACATATAAAAGTAATTTACCCAACGGCTCCTGCCAGGTACCATTTATTGGATTGTAACTGTAGGATTAAGTTTGTCTGTTCCAGTGCTATAAAATAGAGTTCTGGATATTAGTACAAATTGTCTTAACAATTCTTTCTTCTGTCTCATGTATATGCTTTTTGACAAAACCGAAACTCAACCATGCATTGTTGTTCAGGAACTGTGATTTTAAGTGGTTAAGACTCTAAATGATTCCCAGAAGTCACAGCCTCTATTTGAAATTTGGGTATTGTCCTCATAGTAGCTTTTCATTTCCTTCATATAAGTAGAAGATGATCCTGCAATGTGTTTTGTAGTGGCATTAGAGAGTCATGATCCAGATCGCAATCCTACCCATAATAGCTCCCACATATTAACTATTAAAATATTATTTTGTATTTAATGCCAGGCTTCAGTACTGAAGGTGGTCAGTCTTTTTGGCAGGTAGGATGTCAAAGATCCTCAGATCCTGGAGAAAAGACTGGGAATTCGAAAATGCACATTACATCTTGTTTGAATCCTAGCCCAACTATTCCAAAGAGATTTGAGTTCAGCATTTGCTGTGAGCTCAAGTCTTGTTATTAAATGACAATGTGTATTCAGTAGTATATGGATATATAGATAAAAAATTTTTCCTGCAGGAATTTGAAAATTTGTGCAGTCAAACGTAGAGAGTAAAAGCTGGACACATACCCCCCTAGCTATCCAAAGGTAATATTAAATATGGAATATATAATTAATTACATATATTGTGTATGTAACATATATTAAATATATAATACTAAACTTCAAAAGTGTTTAATTTTTCTTAATGCAATTTTTTTTAATGTATCCGTGGCTCTAAATTAGGAAAACGTTTCCTTGAAAGGTAATGGGATTGAATTTCTTTCTGAATTTTTGCATAAGTGTGGATGAATGCTGAATGGAAAAGGAAATTGTGACATAGACTTTTGAGGTACAGAGGTTTCAAAGTCAGGAAAAAATTCTTGGAGGGTATAAACAAGTGAAAAAAAAACCCTTTTCCTTGACCATGTATTTTTTATGGTCTACTTGGGCAGGAAAAGCAACTGAGAGATTGTGGTGAATGTACTTGCTGTTTTACAGAAAAATCAAGCCTGTGAGTGGAAGCTTTTGAAGCACTGTGTTCTGGGTTAGCAGGGAGTCAATCCCATTTTCTGTAAAGGATGTACTTGTTACTTCACTGATGACAGGCTGAAGTGATGCTGGAGTTATCAGCGGCACATCACACACGCTGAGTGGCTCCACTGCTTCCCTCCCAGCACAGCAGATACTGGGGAAATACAGGAGGAGCTGCTCCCCTGGAGAATGATTTTTTTTCCCTTCTGTTATATGCAGCCAGAGTGCCTCAGACCGCATCTGCTGGGCCAGTGCTTGACTTTTCCATCCCTCTGCACTTCTGAGGTCCAGTCCTTTTCTTATTTGTTCTGATTTCTTTGGGTAGCTACAGATGTAAACGATGTATGAATGATTAACCAGCAACATCTCCTGACTCAAATGAAGGAATTTGTTTTGTCTTAGGACTTAGAATTTCAGTACTTTGCTAAACAGATGGGAAGATACTGTTGTTATTAAAATATGTGAATAAGCAGTTTATTTCACTCTCTTTTTTTCTTTTCTAAGTTGGGGTTATTCTTGTTCTTTTCTAGAGCAGGTAGAGTAATGCATGAGCAGATTAAGTGGCTTTTAGCAAAACAGAAAAGTAGTATATTCAAAGAATATAAAACACCCACAGTTTGTCTTTAACTGGCAAAGCAGTCTTGTGTATAGCCCTCTGTTGCTGATGAACAGCCCTAGCTGACACAGTAAAATAAAACAGATGCTCCTAAGCAGCTTACCACTGTTTGCAGCAGTGCTGAAGTTGGTGATGATACATGTCATTGGTTGAAACCAAAATAACGAAGCATTTACAGACCTATTTAATATTGTTTTAGTATTCAAGAACAAACCACATTATGCTTTTTTGAAATAGTTTTGTAACAGTTGTCTTCCTTTCTTTCACAGAAAATAAAAGCAAGGCCTAGGACTTCCAAACTTGAATGGCTGACATTAAAGTAATTAAACTTGAGTATATATGTTGGTTTTATTTATGTGTATATTTATATGCATATATATTTTGATAAGAATTCAAAATATTTCTGGCAGCAGGGAAGGAATTCAGCATCCTTGTTAATGAGACCTATAGCTGGGTGGTTATGGACATACAGATCGACTGAGAAGATTCTGAAACCAGGTTCTTTGCCCACAGAGGCTGAGGAATGTGCTGGCTGAAAGTCAGGCTACTGAGAGAGAGCCTCTGTGGGTCTCTAACCTGCCACTGCACTGTCAGTGCAAAACTTGCCTGCAGGTTCTCGTGCTGATGATGAAATCAAAGAAAAGCTTGAAGCTTGGCAACACCATCCTAAAATTGGCTGATGTGCTCTTCTGGCAAAATAATGTTAATATGGCTGTACTTCATACTCTGAGCTCCTGTCTTTTCTGGAATAACTTTGCACATGCACAGTGAATGTTCTCATTCACAGTCAAGGCAGCCATGCCACTAGAAGCAGGTTTGATGGTACAAGGGCAAAGCTGGAGGCTTTGGCAGGTTAAACTGCACGTCAGGAATACCTCCTGATGGAAATTAATATATCCATAGATATACATTCTTCACGTCTGTTCAACAGAGTTTTGAAAAGCAGTGAAATTCACATTTTTCAATACAACGTTGAATTTTTTTTTTTTTTTTTTTGTGAAGGATGGATTTGGGTTATACTTATGTTTTGTTTAGATTTTATCCCAGGTGCTGAAACATGCATATTTTTAATTTTTATAGAATCAGAGGTTTAGACATGTTTTGATTCAAGAGTCAATGTATTTGAAAATTATTTTGGAAAACCAGTCCAGCATATAATCAGGAAGAATTCTGAAATATGTTCTTTGGCTTCACTAGCATTGATTTTGACAAACAATAAAGATTATGGATAAAAGCACTGGAATGTTACTGAACTACATTTTATAAAACTGTTTTTTACTCTTCTCTATAGGTCTCTGTAAAAAGTCACACTTCTTTTTTTAAAAGTGATTTACTTTAATAATTTTTAGTGAAATTCAGAGTTTGTGCAGAGAATGATCATCTGATGTCCCCTGAACAGGTAGTGTTTATAGCATTTTGTCTCACTTATTCCCCATCACATTGGAAAGTGCATTGAGACTCATATTTGCTTGTTTCTTGAGCAAAAATAACAGAACGTGGATAGTGAAATTTACAGTTATAAAAGACAAATTTGCAAAAATACTAAGTAAATTGCATATGGCAAAAAGCATGCTTCAATAAAAATGGAAAAAAATATGTGGATTCGAAGACTTGATGTGATGTATGAGAGTTCTGACACCTGAATTTGTATTAAGTTTGGAAATAAGGTGCATTTACCTGGGGTATAAAAATTTTGCTTTACAAATTAAAAGTTTTACACGTTGCTTGGAGGTTTAGGGGTTTTTTTTCTGTAATGCACTGGGATACTTAAAAATTAGTAGAGAACAGTTTTAACTGTGTCTAGCTTTCTGTCAAGATTAGTGCTTCTGCACACAGATTAAACTTTTAAACAACAGAATTCTATTTTCTTTCCATTGTAATGCTAATATACATCTTTAAAAAAAAAAAATCAAGCTCAAATTGGAGCCCCAGTAGCTGATGCAATCCCTAAAGCCACGTCTACACTAATAGTTTTAAAGGAAAGGGTTTCTTTTTTCCCTTTTTATTTGGGTCAGGATGCCTACAACTTTAAATACTGTTTCAGCTGCTGCAATTGTGACTTAAACATTAGGTTTCTATTGAGTTTCTAAATCAGAACTGAATACCACCCAATTTAAACGTTTTTTTTTTTTAATAGAAAGTGATAGTTTAAATTGGCATTGCAGGAGCTAACGTGGTAAATCTAAAACCATTTAGGCTCTGCTTGTTTTAATACATATACCTTGCCTTCTATAATTCCCTGAAAAAATCTAGGCCAAAGATTCTTTGTGTTGTCTTACATTCCATTCTGACAGTCCTTGTCTTTTGCAAGTCAGAAAATCAACTATAAATACTACTTTGGCTATTTTATGGATCTTTTTGACATTTGCTCAACAAACCTTTCTGTGGGATGTAAGTCTCTGTGCAGAACTTGTTGTCTGGGGTGCGGGGGCCCCAGTTTATTCTAATTTCCATTATCATTATGTAGCTAAAAGGCTAAAGGACTAAACGGCCCACTACTCCATCTTTTCTCCTAAAATTCACATCTTTGCTCAGCTTATGGGTGGAAATGAGCTTCATCTCACCATAGTCCCCATCTGGCTCTATCACAAAACCACCAGACAGTTTGGCACCACGCAGCTCCTCTGGCAGCCTCTGCCTGTGAGAGGCCTTGGATTGGAAAAGCAGCAGGGGTACTTTAGCTCGGACTTGAGATGGATTGGAGGGGAGCATGCACAGTGCCTATCATACTGTTTTTGGCTCAAGCAAATGTTATTAATCCTTGACTTTTGTAAGCCCTAACCTCATTCATAAATGTAACACAAAGGAGTCTTTTTTAAAGGTGGGAGTTAGAGGGAGAAATGGGAAAGGTTTGGTATCATGGTTCTTTCATCTCCTTTAAGTAGAAATTCAATATGTTCTGCATAATAATGCTTGAAGTATGCTTGGATGAACTTTGTCTTCTCCTTTTATTTCTACTCTGGAATTAGGTGAGGAAAATTGCATATATCTAATGCTCACATCAGATGCTAAATAGCACATGGGATGCACTAAACACTTGTCAGAGATAACTGTTGTCATGCTTGGGGAAAACATGATGGAAATAATCTTGGATTTCTAATACCTTTTACTGCATTGTGCTCTTAGGCATCCTTCATCTTGTTTTTCTTCTCTCAACTCTTTTCCAGTACAGAAGAATTGGAGACAGTCGTTTTTATATCACCCTTCCTGCAAGCAGTTGTGGATTCTAAGTTATCTGCCATTCTGTGCTCTTGCTTTACAGTCTTTTCAAAGGTTTCTGTGCTTAGCAAGTGTCATTCATCCATCCTCAGTGTTGTTTGCCACCAGCTTGTGAAAAATGCCACTTTGAATCCCAGAGTGCCTTTCAGACCCCATAATGGAGAACTGATGCAGATTGGACCCTGGTTTGCCTCTTGCCACTTTCTTTCAGTGAATTTGTAAGGCAGCCACTATTGGTTGCTGAGGAACTGGCAATGTGTATTAAAGGTCTTTTATGGTCTTTTCCACCATAAAATTATTGCTGTTCTCTGATTAGTACCAATCCCCAAAATTTACACCACTCTCTCCAAAAAAAAATCCCCCAAACAACAAAACTGACCCAGCAAAACCACAAAAACAAAGAAACAGAAACACTTAATTTCTCCCACTGACTTTTATGCCAGACTCTTTTGCAGCTCCCTTTGTCTTGAATGATTAAGATTTGTCTCAAGTAACAAAAGCTGTCAGCATAGCATTTCTTCAGGTAACTGTTCTGTACGGGCTCTGTCAGCTCTCCTTTCAGACAATGTGCATCCAGAACAACTCTATCAAAAGCATTTGCATGTGGTTGAGTGAACAGGCACAGCCTTTTCTGGAGAACAGCCAAAATTGCTCCTCATGGAGATGACTCTTGCCTTCCTTTTGGTAATTTTTTTTTTTTTTTAAGTATAGTTCTAAGTTAAATCTGCTTGAATTTTGGCCACATCATATGCTCTGTTACCATACCACAAAGCATCATTTTTAAGATATGCTGACCCTCAGTTTTAACACAAGATGTGCCTTGGACTAGAGTTTCTGATTTATACTTCTTATTTGACTAGCTGGATTCTCTGCTTTCCTCCCCATTTCTTTTAAAATTTGCTTTTTACTTCAAGCAGACAGTGGGAATTAAAAAGCATATTTTGCACATAAATATTCTATTGAAGTGTAGTACTAAAATTCAGCAGTGACATTATGCTATAAGAGAATTTGGGATTAGGGAGTAATATGCTTTCATTGTAAAAACCTGCCATCAGCTTTAGGAGAGTCAAGACTTGCTTCTAGAACCACTCAATATTTTGGATTGGAAGCGACCTTTCAAGGTCATCTGGTTTAACCCCCCCAACAATGAGCAGGGACATTTTCAACTAGATTGTGTTGTTCGAAATCCCATCCAGCCTGTCCTAAAAAGTTTCCAGGGGTGGGGCATCTGCCACCTATATTTAAACTTTTTTGGTGTTTCAGCATACTTCTTGTACAAACCAGTCTTCCTTATATCTTGTCTTAATCCAACCAATTTAAATTGAAGTCATTCCCCTTTTTCCTATTGCAGCAGGTCCTACTAAAAAGTGTGCTCCCATCTTTCTTATAGGTCCCTTTAAGTACTGGAAGGCTTCAGTAAGGTCTCCCTGGAACTTTATCTCCTTCAGGCTGAACAAACCCAACTCTCTCAGCCTTTCTTTGTGGGAGTGGTGATCTCATAATTTTTGTGGCCCTCCTCTGGACCTGCTCCAACAGGTCCATGTCTTTCCTGTACTAAGGATTCCAGGACTGGATGTAGTAATCCAGCTGGAGTCTCAGCAGAGCAATGTGGAACTACTGAGGGGTGCACAGTGTTCTGAAAGACAACATTACAATTTGAGAGGCCCTACCTCCTAACTGAGAGGAGATAGGTTAGGGAAGCAGGAAAAATTGAGGATTTCAGTAATTCTTTATCTTTCTTTGTCTTTATTTCAATCTTGAATCCCAACTTCACTATAAATTTCCAGTTCTGTCTGAGATTTCGGGAAGTTCTGTCTGGAAGCCTGGAAGCCAGCACCAGAGGTCTGGGTTTATGTGTCTGCTAATGCAGAGTGATCATAGTGCTGAGCATGAAGGCAGTGATACAATCGTGCATCAGGAGAAAGAGTTGGGGGAAGAATACTTGCCATTTATCAATGTGCTGTCTCATTTAAAACAGCTAGAAGTGCTGGCTTGTCTTCTAACTTAAAATGTTGGATAGGGACAGTGATTTATTGGGTAATGAACGAAACCACCTGTCGTTTTATGTGAAATCACTATGCTAATGGCATCATTTTGGAGATGGAATTTGCCGTGGTTTGAGATCTGAATTTGAACCTTGTGTAGCATCATTGGGTTGCTCTCCACTTCTGTTAAGATAATTTCAGGCTATTTGGCACAATTCTAAACATGAGTAAGAAGGTCTAGAGGATATATTCGTGCTTTGGAAAGGTGGAGATAGATGGTGTTGCTCCTATCTACTTTTCATCATGTTTTCTTCATTAAGATGGTGTTGCTCCTACCTACTTTTCATCATTACTACAGAACTCAGGTTAGCAGAAGCTAATCTATCTTGAGTTTGTAAAATCTGCAATGATATGTATTGCTTGGAAGCTTTGCAGTGAAATCAACAGTGAAAATTACTTTTGTCTGAGATGGAAAGGATGGTAAGTACCTACAAAGATATTACAGCATATATTTTCCTTTTAAGACATTGAAGTGTTGTGTAGGATCTTTTTGAGACTTCACTCTCATGCAAGGTGTATTAATCTACAATGACACCCTTACAAATAGGAGCTATAAAGTTATTAGAAAATATGATTTAGAGTGATTTGGGGGTGTTGGGAAGCAATTTAAAGATTCTAATCCTCCTTATACCTGCTGTTTCTTAAACAGTGTTTGATACTAGCCATGTCTCCTTTGCTGTCCATTCTCCTAACTTTTAAATGTTAAGAAAGAAATTCATACAAATTGAACTTTCTTTCAAGTGTCTCTTAAAAATGGATACACGTTTGGAAGCTTGATCTACACAGAGAGAGGATTCTTGATTCTTATTTTCTTGTATGGATTTGAATCTTTTATTTTATTATCAAGAACAAGCAAAACATACTCACACACACCCCTTAAAACCAAATAAGAAAAAAAGTCCACACAGCTTGGAGGACTCTATATTTTTGTTTCTACTTTCAACAGCACACAGTTTTAGGGACACCAAGCTTTATTTCTAGTATAATTTTTAAAAGGGAATAAAGAAAGTGAGGCACAGGTGGACTGATGGTATGAGTTTTAATTAAACTTAAGAGAGCAAAAAAATTCCAAAGTTGAAGCTGATTATTTGGTCTGACATTGTCCTTAACTGACCATGTTGATCTTGTTGGATGAAGTTTCCACTGCACTCTGTATTTTTTTTTTGCTTTTGCATATTTCAGTCCAGCTTCTCATGTCACTGTAACATAGGGATTTTTATTTTTTTTTGTGGTTTAATTGTATGAAAAAATTTGGTGCTGTATTCTTCTTGGAGCTGTATGGATGGTTCTGTTCCAAACATATTTGTTTACCATGGTAATGTCTGAGTTGTAGTGTGCCAGCTAATAAAGGGATTATTTAAAGAAAAAAGGTGAATGACTAAAACAGATGTGCCAGTTGGGTGAACCATTAAAAGAATCTTACTTCTCAGCTTTATGTAAAGGTTATTTTTAATGCATTTCTGAGAAATCAAGAGTGCTTGCAAGGATGTTTTTGGGGTAGCTGAAAGCCACTTTTCTGTTTGCTAGGAGGTCTTTTCCTGTGGTCTTGAAAGATGTTGGTCTTTCATCTGTCTTAGGAAGAATTAGCAAAGACAGCAGGTAGAAGTCCTGAGTTTCAACATCTGATCAAGTATTATAATCTCATGATGTTTTAAATGTCATGAGCTCGTCATTTATTTGTGGGGAAACATGTTTTAATATTTATGGAATGTAAAAGTAAATTGCTGTAATACAGTATATGTATGTATCTGTGTTCCCTATAAATCCTGGAGGGTAACCTGCTGTAATAATAAATCTAGGTCAACCTGCTGTAGTAATACTAAAACCTTTCACATCTTTTCTTACACAAAGATTAGGTACTCTGACTTTACTAGAAAATGAAGCACTCTGATTGCTAAGCATTTTAACCAGGATTGATGTAAAAGTGTTTGAGAGAAGCTAAAATAATGGATTAAATGCTGTTTACTGAGGCATTTCATCTATTGTATGTCACATTGTCCAAGTGACTTCCAGAAACTCCCTTGATTCTGCTCTTGATAGATTTGACTGGAATGTCTGCTCTTAGAAACTGACTTTTGTGAATTAGATATTTGTAATCTTATTTCCTAGGTATTGGTCAATTCATTTCTGGAGACAGAATTCTGAAGAAAAGACAATCAAGAAAGCAAATAATTTTAATACTATTTTTTAAACACAGCTTTAAGTTGCTGTGTGTACAAGATTTTTCCACTGAATTTCCTTTAATTTTGGAGTTAGCTTTTTAATAGACAAGTAAGGGCTACCTTGAGAACAAATAGCTCAATTTTTAAAATTCAGGTGGTTGAGTATACAGTTTGTTTTGAAGTAAAGAAATGAGGGATTACTTAAGACACTTGACCCCCTACTGTGTGGCACTTTCAATAGCAGTACATTTTAGGTACACTGAAGCTCTGCTGAAAAAGATGAACCTGTGTTCATCTTTTCAAGTGTTTCTGTTTGTACCTATCTTTTGCTGTTTGTTGCCTCTTTCAGTATATTTTTCTTACCAATTTTTAAGTCATGGGCTTTTTTTTTTTGTGTTCATGACAACAGGCAGAAGAAAACCTATGTTCTCTCATTTTTTACTTTTATGACTGAATAGTCCAAATAGTATTATCTTCAACACTCATCCTAGTGGCAGTACTGGTTTAGAAATAGCTGTTTGCATATGTGAGGCCTCTCTGGTGTTAATAAAGGCAGAATTTGTTCTTTCATTAATAATAACTGAATTAGTGGCTTTCTCATTGTAGGTTAGTTGTGCCTTTGTTTAATCCTAGTATTGAAAAAATCCCAGAGACAGCACAGAAGTCAACTTTAGCATTTTCAGTGTGTTCCCATCCAGAAATGTATCAAAAGCTGTCTGTTTTGTGGATGGTGATTGTAATCTGATCTAACCTTAAGTAAAAGTGAAGAATTTGCCTTGGTTGAGCATAGCAAATAAGGGTTTCAAGGGGCTTTGTTTGAGGTGATCGATCTCATAGCAGTATGTTTTTTAATATATTGTAGAGCCATTGCAAGGCAATTAGATCACCTTTCTTGGGATTTCAGGGCTCAATTAATCATCTTTATTTAAAACCAAAGAAAAGGCTTCTTTGAATTGAAGGTTTCTTGATTATCTAGGATTTGGGCAGCATGTTGTAGCACTTAAAATAACATTCTGACAACACAGCATTATGGTGAGGAGTATCATAACTCTTGTTTGTGCACCAGTCCAGTAAGCACATGGCATTTCTTTCAGTTATGTTTGTGAGATACCTGCCCCATTAAGATGAGGATGGCTATATTTATTTGACAGAAAGAAAAATTGGCAGGTTTTTTTAATACCTAGAGGTTCATAATACCCATCCCCTGTCAGCTTTGTCAAGCATTAGGCAATTGAATTTTATAAAGTTAGCTCCTTTAAAGCTGTCTTGTTTAGAAGTTACTTCAGTTTGTCATATTCCAGCATGGATTTCAACCCTAACTTTGTTTAAGATTAAGAACTTTTTGACAGGTTTAAGGTTTAAAATGTTTAGCTGACCTAACTGACCTTAACCTTGAACTGGCTGAAAATCGCATTTTACATAGCTTCCAAGTGTTGGCTTCATTCTACCATGAGTTCAATGCAAGGAAATGCAAGAGACTGGATGTAAATGGAGTTGGACCTCAGAGGTTTATTCTGTCCTTTGCTGGAGATACACTGATTTTTTTTTTTTTATTTAATGCATATGATCAAGTCATTTGATCCTGTGCTTGGTTAATCTTTGTTTTCTTTTGTTCCACCACTCTAGGCCATATACACCTATGAAAGGAGCCTTTTCCAATGTGTGGTTTGACAGGTATAAGATCTGTAATGACTGTCCTGAACACATTGAAAGCATTGATTCCATGTGCCGGGGCCTTACAGACCTGATCAACGATGAGGTTAAGAATGGCATTGCCAAGAGCAGGATACTCATAGGTAAGAGATTTGTTTATAATGTCTGTATTCTAATGGTTTTTTTAATGGTTAAGAGATTATCTTCTTTGAATATGCTCTATCCTGAAGGGTCATGAGCATGGCTTGAAACTGCTGAACAGCCTCTTTAGTAGCCTATCCTCAGCAATATTGAATCCTTATTTAAACCCGTATCAGGTGGAGAATGTGGCTAACTATAAGCAGTATCCTTAAAATGTAAAACTGTTTTTATTTTCAATTGTCATTTGTAATCATTATTTAAAATAGAATGGGCAGTGATTTACTTTGAGTAGTACATAGTTTTACTATTTGCTTTAAGCCCTTTTCAAGGATGGAAAAGTACACTTTCCAAAAATGACGTGCATTTTGGAGAATGGAGATGTAGCATATAAATAATCATGAACTTTTCCTTACTCCTCTAATCATTTTGGGTTAAATTAATTCATGCAGGAAAAATGTGCATGTTACATAGAACTAAAGGTTGACACTTGATAACAAATGAAGTATTAGCTGTAATAGTTCATATGTGTCTATCTTTATTTCTCTTTCCACAAATTTCCAGTAACTTTCACAGTACTTCAGTGAAATAGAGGGTGAGATATTGAGGCACAGGAGTTGAGGGTGATGAAATAGCCTGTGTCAGAGGTGAAATGAGTATTCACAAGTCCATGGCTCCTTGTCCCAGCTGGAGATCACAAACTATTTTGGGTTGGGAAAAAAACTCCTTAAGTGGGATCTTATAAATGTATGTCCAGCTAAGTCATGCCATCAAGATCTTGTGTGGCCAAGCCACTACCATTCAGCCTGTTGTGTTTTCCTGGTCTAGCCCCATGTTGCTCTGTGAAGGCCTGTGTTTCCTTTCCCTTTCTGGCTCATTGTGCTGGCTGCAGAGTGCCTTGTTTTGGATGGCTGTCAACAGAGTCCCTTTGATCTGTCTTTCCTGTGTTGTTATACCTGCTGGCTTGGGAGCAGCTGGAGAAGTGCAGGTGCTTTGCTGTTGAGTGAGCTGAGAGATGCTCTGTGTACAGATCCAGTGTGCTACTAGGCTGTTTTCCTTTCCTCTCTAGCCTTCAAAATTAGTAATAGCCAGACTGCAAAGT
The DNA here is from genome assembly GCF_022539315.1 of Serinus canaria. Lineage (NCBI taxonomy): Eukaryota > Metazoa > Chordata > Aves > Passeriformes > Fringillidae > Serinus > Serinus canaria. The sequence goes on along the minus strand of NC_066316.1, from coordinate 19,407,999 downwards.
ATGAAGGTTGTTTTCCAAGTCATAAGCAGAGTAAGGAAGCTGGCATGTACTGAGTGTTTCATCCCGTAGATTCTTTGGAAGTCCCCATCTGTGTGTGTTTGCATTCCTCACATATAAATCAGAAATAACTGTACTTGTTTTGTCACTCTTGAGAGCTCTGTTTCCCCACCTGACAGAGACTACAAGCCTACATCCTTGTGGTTCAGTCCAATGTTTATGCAGGAAGCAAAGTAAGGCAGCCCTGAGTTACTTTGTCCAAAGTACAGAAGGGGACTCATGCGGATGCATAAGGAACTTGGTAGTGGAAAGTTGTATCACTTGTGGCTGTGCAAGATTAAGTGTTCTTCCACAAGAACTTTTTGCCTTTTCTGTGCTGTTCTTGATGATTAACCAGTGTGTGATGCAGTGAAGAATGAAACTTAGAGATCCTCTCAGGTCTCTATGCATAAAGATGACATTAATCGTCCTAGGACTTTGTGCAAATAATTGCCCAACTTCTGGCATTCTTTCATAAAGGAAATCAGGACTTTTGTAAAGGTACTCTGCAGGCTTATAGTATTCAGCCTGGAGAACAGAAGGCTATGGGGAGATCATGCAGCACTTTCCAATACCTTAAGGGTCCCACATGAAAGCTGAGGAGGGACTTTTTACAAGGCCATGTAATGATAGGACAAGGTGGAATGGCTTTAGACTGAAAAAGAGTAGATTTAGAATAGATATTAAAAAGAAATTCAATTCTTTGAGGGTGGTGACACACTGGAACAGATTGCCCAGAGAAGCTGGAGATGTCCATTCCCTGGAAGTGTTGAAAGCCAGGTTGGATGGGGCCCTGAGGAACCTGGTCTAAGGGAAGGATTTCCTGCCCATGGCAGGGGATTTGAACCAAATGACCTTTAGAATTTCTTCCAACCCAAACCATTCTGGGATTTTTTGATCAAAAGAAAATATGAGGCCAAGTCAGTATGTCTGCACCGTAGTGTAATGCCCACTCAAAAAGGAGAAATGTGTGGCCTGATTTTTTTCTGAGTTTAGAAGATTGGTGTACAGGAGATAATGGAAGGTTTGGTTACTTGCTCAGAATGTCAGATAACTAAGTTCTCTCAGATCTTTTTAGATTTCTCTTGTAAAATGTCAAGAATATCCATCTGGTACAATAATACGAGGCCTAAGGTAACAGATGGTCTGCAGACAGTAGGTTTGTCACTGCTGGTACCATGGAGTTGGAGGAGGCAGCCTTTGTGAGGTAAAGGGAGAAAATAAGGCATTTATAGCAGGGAAAGCCAGGGTGAAATTTTGCTATGAATTCATAGTGCATTCAGTGCTGTTGAGTCATGTTGGAGATCCATAATGGTACATGTCTTATTATGGAAAGCAGAGACAAAATAGTTGAGAGAAGCAACTGGAGAACTTGGGAGTGTGTGAAGAACAGTGGGGGCCTTTTTGGAGAGGGTCACAGAAACCAAAGAGCAGAGCAGTCGTATGAAGGTATTTACAGGCAATGAAATGCTCCTTAAAGGGTTAAGGAGAATTGGGTTGGGTGACCATTTTGTAGTAAGTGGGAGTTTTAATGACTGGAAAGAAAACAAAATGAGTATGAGGAGCATAACAAGATTGAAGGTTATGGTTTTATATGGAATAGAAAACTAGAAATTACAGGCTGAGGGTGAGTGTCAGATATTGTTGGATGAGGGTGAGCAAGGTGTTAGGGAAGCAGGAAGGTGGGCAGCTACTGACAGCTCAGAGGTGTGGGATAAGAAGGCAAGATCTGAGAGAGCACTGTGCAAAGGTGAGGGAGTGGGAAGAGACGGGGAACAGCAGTGGGGTCTCAAACATGGAAAATGAGAAGGCCAGCACCTGATGTTCTGGGGGATAATTCCCCTTCTTGATCCATTCAGACTTTCCTCAAAGCTCAAGACAGTGGGACAGTAAGAGCATTTTCTCTGAAAGAAATTGTAGCCTGCGTTGTTTGCTTCAATACCTCTGAAATTCACAAGTGACTGCTTGCAGATCAGAACTCTAAAGCTGAGGATGGAGCCCAGGTTGTACAGTGCCACTCCTCTCTTCCTTATCAAGGAAAATGTTGGTGCAGCCTTGCTTTTAACAGCTGCTCTATGAATCTACTTCTAAAGAAATAAATTACTTAGTTTGCTGGATCTAAAGGAAGTCTTATTTTTAAAATATCCGTATTAATTTTGTGACATGGCTTATCTACCCATTCTTATCTCCTGACTGTTTCATGAGTTACTTTCCTTTTAACACAAGTCTTTTGAAGGAAGTAAACTTCTGGTTAAGCTTTATTTCCCCTGACCTTGGAGGAGGAATGAAAGGGAGACTAGCAGCAATACATAATTATTCAAAAAATAATTATATCATCCCCAGAATTTGATAATGGTACTTAGTTTTTAGCCAGACATTCTTATTGAGTTACTCTTACTGATCTTCCTGGCTAAAGCACTCCTTGTAAATAGTGCTGTAAGTAGGTTTGTATTGACTTTGGAGATAAAAGAGTGTTATAAATTTAGTCAAATTTTGACACTTGGAGCTTTGATAATATCCTTTCTTTAAAAACAGGATGTGTTTCTTCTTTATAAATGCCTGAATTCATTGCTAAATTGGCCAAACAAGCCACAGTTTAAAATGTGGGACAATAATTTCTTTTTCTGTCTAAAGCTAAGTTGGGTTTTCGTGTGGTGCTGGTTTTGTTTATTGTTTTCTTCTGCTGGTTGTTCTTTTTTTTGAGGATTTTTTTAACTGCTTCCACAGTGACAGTGCTCTGTAAAATAAGTCCACTTCAGTGGAAACTTTAAGATTTCAACAGTCTTATTCAAGAACATGTTAGAAGCTCTTAAAAGAAATGGCCCTCTCATTTTTTGAGCATTTTGTTAGGGGTTACTATAGTCAACTACACTTTGGTGAAAGGCAGTCTTTTTGTTCTTTTTTTGTTCTTAATTTAGCACTGGTTTCCTGCTTTCACAGGTCACTTTTTGTGTAGTGCAGAAGTGCTGATCCAAGTGCGTTGGTCTTTGCCACCTGTAGTCACTCGTGTAAGCAGCCAGTGAAAATAAACTTTCCATAACAGTCCTGTAGATTTGACTAAATGCCAAAAAACACATGCATGATTCCTGACCCCTTGTGCTGTAACAATAACACAAGACACACAACCACTTTTTGTTTATTGCTAGTCTTCTTACATAGCTACTGAACGGTGGAAGTAACATGAAAGCCCTGCGCTTCTTGTAAATATTTGCATTTCCTTCTCAGTGTGTGTGAGAAAGGGATGGGGGGAATATTTTGGCTTTGACACCCCAGAGAGCGGATTCCTATAAATATGTGGAGATAAAAAATTCCAACACTAAATTGTTGAAGTGTTGAACCATCTATTTCACCCACAATCTTGGCACTTTATATTTTTGTCTTCTAAGCCTTTTGCTGTCACTCATCCTGTCTTGTATCTTCTGTCTTTATTAGGAGGACAGTCTTCCATTCAGAGGTACTACTGCCTTGTTCTTACAGAGGAAATTTATGGGTTTATTTTGCTGTTTGTCTCTGCAATTGAAATGAGATTTCTCTTTCGGTTCCTCCCATTTCATGTATTTGTGGTTCATTTAAATTGTGCCTAAAATGCTGGGCTGAAAGCAGTACTGTTAGTCCATCTGCCCCATAATACCTGCAACATTTTAATAATTTTCAGAGCATCAGTGTAAATTAGCACTGAATTTATACTTTGGGGTAAATATTTGCTACTCTTGGTTTTGGGTTTGTTTTGGTTTTTTTTTGTATCTGAACTGACCATGTGTCTCTTTTGGTCCTCTGCTACTCTAGCTCACACATCAGGAAGTAAAAAGAGACATTGACAAATTAATCTTTCTGTTTCCTTCGTACATCTTTCGGTAGGAGGTACAGTGCTAATTTTAACCAAGAGTAGACCATTACTTGTTACTTTGTTTCCCAACATATGATGGTGTCAATATTAATGTATCTGAAGATTCTGAAAGATGACTCATTTCCAGTATGGTGAATGTCAGGTTTAGCAAATGATAGTGAAGATTAGGAGTAAATAAGACTCACAGAAGTAAACTAATATAATAATTCAAAAATTATTCAAAAATAATTCAATCATGATATTTTCATTGCATATAAGATAATGACTTTGGTAAGAAAATAATTATAAAGTGAATCAAGTTCTGATCTTTTCAGCCTTACTAGGAACTCTGTTGACGACATGTCCTTACTCATCTTTAAATGCCTGAATTCAGTGCAAAATTAAATGGATGGATGGGCTTTTAGAATGCTTGAGAGTTGTGCAGACATGCCACAGGGTACAAATTAACCTGTGCTTTCTTCACAGTTGTGCCAACAGAATCATAGAAAAGTGAGACTTCACAACATTTGCTATTCCATTGTCATGTGCCAGTACAGGCTCAGCTCTATTTAGGCAAATCCTTTCCATTGCTTTTCTGAATTGTAAATTCTGAATTCTTCTGCTAACAGAAGGTTCACAGCTCTGCAGAACAGCAGCTTGTTTCTGTGCATCACTCTTTACTTTAGAGAGCTAATTTCCACTTTCCTTCCTGTGATTCAGTTTAGAGTCACAAATACTGTGACCATAAAGGATAGGTTGTTCTCGTCTTTTTTCCCCATGTTGTGCAATTATGCTGACTGTAAAAATGACAGGCAAGTGTTGCAGCAGGATGCTGCTGTCCTCTCTAGAAACAACCAAGAAACACACTGGGTAAATGAAGCAAGCCATAGATTGGCAGAGTAACATCTCACTAAAAATTGTTTGAGATTTTCATGGATTTTATTTTTCTTCCAGTGCTAAAAATTACAACCCCTCAGGTACACATGTTGGGTTCCCCTCTATTACCTGTAAGAGTTGAAAATAAAATGTAAAATGTGGTTCTGGTTTTACTGCCAGTTGATATGTTAGAAACAATAGTATACTTGTTTTTACAAGAAAGTGGTAAAACTTGTACCACTTAAATATGCATGTGAAAATGTGTTTTGACTGGTGAGAAAGTTGGGGAGCAAATTAATACATGTTTCTAACAAGAGCAAGTGGCTGAGCCACTCAGGGGAAGTTGCCTTTGTTGTAAAGACTCTCAAGTTTGTTGCTCAAACTAAGTAACAACCAGAATAACAAGGCTATCAAAGGTGGAAACCATTCATTGCAGTTCTGCTGGTGTGCAGGGTTTGGGTTTGATGAAGTTTCATGAAAAGAGTAAAAGGAGAAAATCACTGCTGTGAGGAAATTCACTTGAGACAAACCAAGTGTTTGAGTACTTAACACAGGAGCAGTATTCAGGGAGTTCTCTGGAGAAGGGAGTTTGCTGTTCCACTGGCATTTGTACTCTTTGCTGATATTCATGTGAACACTGTTAAATGTATATAATACTTCCATTCATTGATGAAAATGGAAGGTCAAAACAGAAAGTCAGCTTCTTTGCAGATGATGTGTAAAACAAGGTTGTGCTGCTACCATTAGTAGAAGGTAAATCACAAAGTCCCTAGGGAGAGGGAAAGTAAACTGGAATGTAGCTTTAGGGAGAAATTCTTGATAACAAACCGATTAAAACAACTCTAAGTTGAAATACTAAAAAAGGAGAAATTGAGACTGAAAAATGCTGTGAGAATGGAATGAAAAGGAGGCAAGAGTATGTAATGTATTGCAATAATATCAGAACAGGCCAAGACAATTTCTGACTGTGCTGGTGTAGCCTTATGCAACAGAAGAGTGTTTGTCTTGTGCTGTGCTGGCAGAGGCACTCTGCGCTGGAGGATTCATTTCTTGCCACTTTGTTACCAAAGCCATACTGACAAATGGGAAGAAATACAGGAAAGATGAAGAACAATTAGTACAGAGAAACTAGCAAAGAAATATTGCTTAAAACAAACACCCCAAACTACATCCCTACACCCAAGTCCAAATCCTAATCTTGTCAAAATCTGGGATTTAGCTTCTCCTGTTCCTTTTTTTCTTCAAAATTTATGCACTAGATATAATTCATAACTATTTTTCCCCCGTGGCTGTGATTTCTAGTATGGCAAGCAGCTTTGAGCACATGTTAAAGTTTTACTGAAAAGCATGAAAAAGTGATGTTTGTTGTTTTCTAATTCCATAATCATTATAACAAATGGGCATTTTACAGTCAGGTCTATATGATGTAGGATGCACTTGGCAATGTCAAATCTGTGTGTGCTAGAGAGCTGTTTTTTCTATGAAGAAGACTGAACACCTAAAGAACTTCCTGAATTCAGGAATAGCTCATTGCAGCCACTAAAGTGATGCATGGGGGAGAAAGCAGTTTTTTGCATTCTCTTATGTATACAGGACAGGAGATACAAAATAAATCTTTGTGCTGGATAATAAAGTTAGTCTTTTCTGAGATGCAAACACAGACATTGTTAGACAACATATAAGAAACAAATAAAGCTAAAGTTTGACTCTAGGTAAATACTTGATTTCCTGAACCCCATATAATGTTCAAGTGTCATCATGGACCAGACTATCATTTCAGGCAAATACAAATGGGAAGCAAATTAATACAAATTAGGATCTTTTACAAAAATGACCTGGAGTTTTGTTTAAAAGGTTCCTAATACCATTTACAAATAAATATTTTATCACTGAAAAGTGGCAGCTGTGGTGAGGATTTCTGTTTCATTCAATCAGGAATAAATTCCATATGAGAAATTCAGTTTCTGTTCACATTGTGTTACATCATCCTATGCCTGAGATTACCTGAATTAAGTTACAGATTATAGTCCAGAAAAGAACATTTTAGTTTTAGTAAAGTATTGCATGGGAGTTTCTTGCTGATTCAGGTTCTTTAATTTGGAAGTGTGATGATTGTGTGATTTCAGCAGATCTTTCTCAGCTGTCAAGGTGAGCCACAAGCAGCTTTCTTCTTATTGCAGAGGAGTATTACCTAAAAATCAGCACTACACTGAAGAAGATTTGAGGTCATAAATGCATCCTTGAGTGAACTTTCTCTGCAACGGGAAGTGTTTTACATAATTGAGCCTTCTGTGTGTGCTCCCCTATTAGTCTACACATAAACCTCCTTTGTGAGTCAGGGAAGTTAACACAAAGAGTTAGGTGCTTTCCTGAGCTGGCATCCTGAGCATTGTTGAGCTAACCCGGTTTAACTGTTGTGAAGCATTAATCACTGTTCTCATTAAAATAGGCATGAGGGGAAAACTGAAAGTGAACATACTTCTAAATTTAAGACCTAATGGCAAACTGAATTTTTGTGCACAGTCTTTGTGTGTCTTAGAAGTAGATTGGTTTCAAGTAGAGAAGTAGATTGGTGAAGACCTTGCGGTGTTCTGCCTATCTAAGGATGAAATGTTGCTGTGGCATTTTGATTTTGTCTAACACTCCTGACACGATCTGCTTAATGATGCTGTACAGTTTATGCATTCTTCGTGCTGAGATCATCTGTATACATGTACTTTTGTGGTTTGATTACACTCTGTCATTTCATACATTTGCTTTGTGTAATATCTTTACCCACCTTTTATATTTCCTTCATCCAAAATTTGAATTCTTTGAGAAGTTCTTGACTGAGAATGTCTTTTATGTTACGTCAAGCATGCACTTATACTGAAATGGTTCTTTTAATTGAAAAAATAGTCTGCATCTATAAACGCTTACTCAAATTGTTGTTTTTGAAGCATTTAGCATATGGCATTTACTCAGAGATTGTTGTGGTATCAGGTGATAAACTTCAGGTATTCCCATGCAAATCAAATTCAAAGAGCTAGTCCTTTGCATTGCGTTTTCTTGTAGTAGTATGAGCCACATAAAAGAACCATTACCTAATATTCTTCTAAACAGAAGGTGACTGCATTGTCAAAGACTGCTGGTGAGTAATTGCAGACAGTGTGCCAGATTGTGACTAACTGGGTACAAAATTTTAAGATTAAATCATTTACAAACTAGTAATGACTTTTCAATGCAGCTTTTATTTCTGTAATCTGAAATACAGATTGGACTTCATTTGGAATGGACTTCATCTTATTTGTTGACAAAGCATTGTCTGTATTTATTTGTAAGCAAATGCAAAATGGTCTCTTGGAGTACAAGTGCTTCTTTTGGGGTTTGAGGATGACAGCATTCTTCACAATGATCAAAAGGAAATTAAATAAGTGACCAGATTGTACATAAGAAAATAAAGGAAGCTTCACTCCATTATCTGGATACAGTCAATATAATGGCCTGTGTACTGTGTCCTTGTGAAGTAATGAGGTAATCTGGATTTCTTTACTACTGAATAACCATTTGTCACATAAAAATCATCCCTGAGGAATTAGTGTAGTTGAAGAGACATATGGACCAGAGAAGGCCATTCATTCAGAGCTGTACTCCCCCTGTCAGAGCTCACGGGGAGTACATTGCATTTGTTCCCTATTTATTATATATCCCAAGGTATAACAACAAAAATATCCTCAATGCTAGTTTAATGTGAATGCTCATTGATTATGTAAAATTGAGATCTTTCATGTGTGAATTCTGCTAGCCTAGGGACGAAATAACTTGAATACAAAAAGCAGTGAGAATTACCTGTTCACAGAGTTTTACTTCATTAATGTCAGAGTATGCATGGCTACAGTATTCAGCTACCTGGGAGGGACCATACAGAAATGGCTTCTGAAGTAATGGAATGATGGCATTTTTTGTCCTCTCTCAGTAATGAATCTTCAGCACTGCTTTAGCTATCCATTATCTTAATTGCACCATGCTTTGATTTAAACCTCAAGCTATGCCACATAAGGTTCAGGTTGGATGTCAGAAGGAATTTCTTCACAGAAAGCTTGTTAAAATTTGGGGTGGGCTGTTCAGGGAGGTGCCAGAGGCACTGTCCCTGAAGGTGCTCAAGAAATGACTGAATGTGGAACTTGGTGCAATGGTCTACTTGACAAGGTGGTGTTGGTTCATAGGTTGGGCTTTCTGATCTTAGAGGTCTTTTCCAACCTAAGTGATTCTGTGATTCTAAAATCTTTGTAACCTTTATGATACTCAGGATGAGGTTTTTTGTTGTATTATGTATAAAACAAGTCTGAAGATAATAAATTGTACATTGGGTTATAAGGTCTTATAGAAAAATCTTTGTTTATTTTGTTGCATCCTAGGAGGCTTTTCAATGGGAGGTGGAATGGCAATGCATTTGGCCTTTAGGTTTCATCAGGATCTGGCTGGAGTCTTTGCCTTGTCCAGTTTTCTGAATAAAAACTCTGCTGTTTACCAGGTAAGTGTGTAGTACATATTATAGAAAACATGCTTAGCTACATGGGTAACATGGTGATTAAAATTCAATATACATGTCTATATGTCTGAGGCAGTTGATTCACATTCTAAACTTATGCCATTTCCAGGAAATAAACAATCAGAATATTAGGAAAGTGAGGCTTTAAAGCTGTCTTTAAATAATGTTTTATTGCACTTTTTTGCACAGACAGTACAATATTAAAGTGTAGAAAGAGATTAACAAATGAAATGCTTTACTAGTTGTCTTTAATTGTTAAATAGTCTGTGTAAGCATTAGTATTCTTTTAAAATGTGTGATGCATTATAATACTCACAAGCTCCATTTGCTGTCATGAGGTTTTTTCTGTTTCTCCTATTTGGAGAGGGCTATAGACCTTAAAGTAAACCCTATCATTTTTCAAGAGGTATTATATTGGAACTTGAAGGGCAGTTTTTTCCAGTATTTCCTTGTTTACTTCTATAGAGATAGTACAACATGACCCCTAAAATGTAGATCAGTAAGTGCAATAATTGTCAGCATGTAATTGTAAATATTCCTTTTAAATTTTTGGCAGTATGTCTGACAGTGTCTCCTTTCCATCTAGGCTTTGAAAAGAAATGAAAGTGCTCTTCCAGAATTATTTCAGTGCCATGGAACTGCTGATGAGCTAGTTCTCTACTCATGGGGTAAAGAGACCAACAAGATGTTAAAGTCTCTGGGAGTATCAACATCACTTCATACTTTTCCAGACCTCAATCATGAGCTGAACAGAACTGAAATAGAAAAATTAAAATCCTGGATTGTAAAGAAATTGCCTGTTTAAGCACCAAAGGCAAATGAATAAACAAAGATACAGCCTCATACTTTCTGATTTTTCATAGTTTTAATATCATGTGTGACATATATGTGGGTGTCCCATATCCTTATATAAGCACAGCTTCAGGCACACTTCTATATTCCATAAAGTTCACCTAAGAGGTGAAAAAATGGTTCTGACCACTAAACTTCATTTTATTATATGGATTTCTTTTTCTGTTTTCTTGTCCAGTTTTTAAGCAATGTCAGTCTATAAAAAATACTGACTGATAATATTAAAATCATTCTAGAATAATCAAAGCAGTATTCAGGAAGCATTGCTGTGAATCTCCCAGATAATTTTTTTTTTTTTTTTTTTTTTTGTGGGTGGGGGACAGTGAGCAGGAAAGTGTTCTAAGATGGAAAAATATACAGTGGCATGTTAGTTTCTAATGGCATTGCAGCAACACAAAGGCCAATTATTAAAATAATACAGTTTTACTTGTACAAATGCATGCATCTATTCAAATTAGTTTAATGAGAGACACTGTATTGGCTTCAATTGGATTCTCAGCATGAGGGAATGAACTTGCCTCAAAGCAGAGCTGCATGTCCCCTGCAAAAAAAATCAGGTTTGTGTTATATTTTAAAAAGTCCTAAGTAGCTGTGTCTAGCTATACCACAGGTTCTTGTTATTGCCCTTTCTCATTGTTTTGTTACTCAGAGATCTAGGTTTGTGTGAGGTTATTGAGCCCTCTGTGGTTTGCAGTGTAGATTTAAAAAAAAAAAGAAGTACCATCTTGATTGCTAAGATCTGTCCTGTTTTTGAAGAAATCATTCTTTGGGCCCTGTTCCTGTAGAAACTTATTTTTGCCAAGAGTTTTCTTTTGGCCTGCATGACCACATTTTAAATTAAAAGATGAGGATACTTGACTCCTCCGTGAATATTTAAAAGCTGTAAATAATGATTGTGATATAAAGAAAACTTGTATCCCCTAATTTAAATGGTGGATGATTCATCTCTCTGTCAGTTTGATAAATTAACTCAGAGTATAAATATCTATTCTTATGTAATTGTAATGCTTTTTTTATTTCTCCCCCCTCTGCCCCATTTTCTACTCCCCAGTTTCAGTAATTTTTTTAGCATGACAAGCTATTCTGCCTTTTGCCAAAGCCAATAGATCCAAGTGTCTTGCTTAATCCTCTCTTTTTCCCGTTTTTGAGGAGTGGATCTGGGACACTCTGTCACAGCAGATTGCTGCCAGTACTGACTATGCCTCCAGAAATATCAGCCAGCTCCCAGGGACTAAGTTTTATTCAAATCCTCATGCCCTGAGACCTCAGCCAGCTTTTACCTATCTTGAAGAGTAAGCAAGGGGAAAAAAATGTCACTGTTCAAGTACAAGGCATGTAATTGGCAGTAGCAAGTAACAACTTCCTGCTGCTAAAAATATTTTGCTGTATTTCATTTTCCTAACATTAGCAAGTCAGCAGTCTGTTCTGAAAAACAGCATTTTAAATGGCACATGAAAACTCAGCTGTTTGAAGCAGTGAGTGAACAGCAGTTTTTCCTGGTGGCCTAGGCTTCCTAATTACTGCAAATTAAATTGAAACAGGTGTGTTCTGATGCAGCTGAGCTAACATTGCCTTGGCCTAACTCTAATTGCAATCCCTGACAAGTGAAGTAGTGGCATTTTAGCGATAATGTATCACTTTTGCCCCATTTTCTGTTCTTCCTGAGCTCCTATCACTAATGCAAGGTGGCAATTAATTTTGGTGACAAGTGCATTCACCAAAATGAGAAAGTGACAGGTTTCTGTCAAGGTGGCTTTTAACAGGGTCAGAGAATAGCATAAAACAGTTGTGGGAGTACCATGGAGAAAATAGATAATACTACCAAGCCAAACCCAGCTCTTTTGATTGCTTTTGCAATGTGAATAATTGCAAATACAGTGGATACAGGGTTTGGCTTAGTTCCCTTGTTATAGGTTGAGAAGGAATTACAAATGTCATGACAATCCTTAGAAAACAGTAAGTCCCCAGTTTGCATCTATTTTCTTCCGTCTTCTTGGCTTGTGAGTGAAACGCCAGCCAATCACGAGATGCATTGTGACATATGCTGTAACAGAGTCCCAAATCTCAGGGGATTTGAGGTCACTTTTGGGATGTTGGAGAGCTCAATAGTTTTCCTTCAGTCTGCGGGAAGTGAGCACAGTTGGACTCTCTTGTCCCTTTAGCTGAAGATGGTGTGGTTCTGTGTTCCAGATGGTGCCAAGCTCATACTGGACAAACAGATTGAAGTTTAGCCCAGAAAAATCTGGGTTGCTGGTTGGTATTGAGAAGCAGCCAGAGGCAATATTAGTCTTTGAAGACAGTGGGCCTGCTGTTAGATCTCTAGTCAAATGAAAACCTTAATAGTCAAAAATTAGCCCAGCTGTTTAACAGCATGTTTCAAAAGTAATTCAGACAACTTTTTGACTGATTTGCCTCTTTTTTTAACCAGGCCCTTTCTTACTACACTTTAAAAAAATAATTTTTCATTTAATACTCTAAATAGGGTGAGGGTTTATTCACCAAAAGGATGTCTCTGCAATGCTTACGGCACTGCAACTCCAGGAGCTGCCTGGTAATTTATGGATAGAGTTTAAAGTGCTTCTTAGAGACGTTAAGAATCAAAAAGACTTCCCTTTTGCCTAGATGGTTGCCTGTTGTTGGGACAGACTTCCTGTGCCAGATGCCAGGGCATACAGAGTCCTGAACTGGTATGTCTTACCAGCTGACTTTAGATTCAGATGAGGAGAATGATAAAGAATGCAACCTTTCTGGTTCATCCCTAATGTTTCACTCCTGATCATACAAAAATCTTAAGGCAAAAGGTGCCCTTCACTTTTGGGAAGAATCAATTTGAGATCAATTTGAGGTGCTTTCCTCTTTTTTTTTTTTTTTTTTCCTTTTGTACATGAGCTTTGTTATGTTTTTGTCCTGTTTAAATATACAGTCCTGAACAGCATTTTGAGGAAGATATTGCAAAATTTAAGAGCCATGCCTGGATCTGTACCTACTGAAGATATGAGAACATAAACTAGAAAGAAGGTGTCTCTGTCCTGCTCCAGGAAGAAGGCAGGAGCAATTAGTTGGCAATGTTTGGTTTATGTTCTTACTCTTTTGAGGTACTTTTTTCTTTCCTTTCAAAGTTAGATAAGAGTTTGGCTTTAAAGTACAAACTTTAAAAAACATTTAAAAATGTAACTGGAATAACTGACTAAGTCCTATAAGACTGATATTATTTTCTTGGAGTTTGGTTCGATTTTGATGAAATACACAATGCAGTAGGCAAAAGAAAACTCATTTAATAAAGTCTTTAATTCTTGGGCTTAGTTACTGTGTTCCATAGTGCTTCAGAAAAAAACAGTAGTGTTTGGACCTTTTCTTCTTTCTGCTTTTCTGACACTACACATTTGTATTTCAGATGTTTAAATTTGTGAGTAGATCATTGCTGTGAATGTGGGTGCCTTCTGAGTAATTCATGTGCTTGTATAGATATATAAAGTCAGAGAACAAATATGAATAAGGCAGAAATTGGCTGAAAAATGTGGAAAGCCAGAAGTCATTGGTAACATAATTTTGACATTAAAACAAAAAATTCTCTACTTAAGTTAATCTCTTCTCATGTTAGATCTTTCACTGCTTTTTTAGTAAATCATCTTTAAAGCCATTTTAAAAGGCTCTACAGATGAAGTGAGCCAAGTGGGTGAAAGTAACTTGTATTTATAACAATGAGATCCAGATGGCAAAACATGGAAATGGAAGCCTAGTGGACAAAATTTGTTAAGACATAGATGGAGGAAAGTGGATATGAGTTTACTTTGCAGTTGACACATGTTCTAGAACAGCTGCAAAGATTGTTTGGGAGATCATAGAAAAGAAACCTGTTCCATAAGTTTTCCAGCTTGACTCAACCTTCATTTGAGATGCAGCTGGTTAATGGTGCTCTGGAGAAAGGAAATAATAATTACCAATTCAGTTTCCTACTTCTGTTTCATTTCCAAATCCTCTTCCACTGTGTGAACCTGATATGACTACTCAGAAGAGAATCTATCAGTTCCAATTTCAATATCACATCTGGTCAAATATTTCTCTGCACACTGCACTGTGACTTAGCACCCAGCTGTGCATTGGGTGAGTTCTCTGTTAACTGAAGAGTTAGATTGAAAAATCATAATTTAGAAGAGCCAGTGGCATCAATCCAGGAAGGCCTCTTACTCCCCATGGCATGGCGTTGAGCCTGAGTACCATAGCAAACCTGCTGTCATCAAGATAAGTTTTGTCAGCTCGAAGGACAGAAATCCCACTCTTCTGTAAAGTATGTGAGGGCTGTAGGCACTGCTCTGGTGAGGAGGCACCTAAAACCTTCTGTAGGTTCAGTGTGTGAATATGTAGGATCCTTAAAAATGCAAGGAAAAGTTGGTATCTCCTTATTAAGTGCTTAAAAAAAGTTGTGCAATGAGTGTTAAACATTACTCTTGAACCATTAATTGCTAATGACAAGGAATTTGTAATTTGTCACGATTCCAGACAACAAAGCCAATAAGAATTTTTACAAAGCCAACAAGGCTTTGTAACCTGTGTCTTAATACACAGTGAAGATTGTCAAAATAGACCCAGAGAGTGTACGTAGAACCTTCCACCACTTCAAAGGGCCAGTATTTCACTGGTGGTGAATATTTTACCCTGCTTCTTAGAAATAGTTACTGTGTTAAATTAAATGCAACGTGAAGCAGTAATAATCTAATAGTCTGCAACTCCTAATGAGAGCATAGAAGGATTAATTGCTTGCTTGTGCTCTCTTGGTTGGCTAAAGGTGTTTGTCACCACAAACAATGTACAGTGATAGGCATCAAGTATGGCAGATCATGGTTTGACTCAAGCAAGCCATCAAGACATTATGTCATGTATACAGTAGAAAATTTATAAAAATATTACTTCTGCTGCTTCCTGACTTTTAAAATATGCAGAAATTAATCAGATTGCAAGTGTTACCTGCTACCATAGTTGATCTTAGCAGAAAAAATGCTTTCTGCATTTTATCAGCCAAATACTGATACTCAAACACGTGAATATGAATTCTGCTGCCTTAGAGCCTATGGTTCCCACTGATGGATCTATGTAGAAAGCCTGTCTTCAAAGATGGAGTTTGTTTTGTTTGAGTTTGGAGGATTTGAGGTGAAGTTCTTAATTTAGCTATGGTGTTGTGAGGAGCGGCCAAAATAGTTATGAATCTTAGTCACACTAATAGGCCAAAATTGCCAAGGCAGTGATTTAATGCTTTCAGACTAATAAGAATGGTCGAATGCTAACCATGCTCCCCTTCCATAGTTTCTGTTGCTAATCACTAGTCCACAAAAGGTATGTTTATGTATCAGAGGAGAGACTCTCTTTTGTGTTTCCCTTTTTATGAAGTGGAAGTTGGAATACCTTGCAGGTCAATGCAATGCATGATTTAGGCAACTAACTTCATCTACTCTTAAAACAGAGCTTCCCTTCATTGTCTTTGCACTGCAGAAATATTAATGGCTGACTGATAACCTTCTGGACAAGAACTATGGCATTTTCATCACTAGGATTTTTCCAAATACATGGTAGTTTAAGTCAGGTTTACCCAGAGACTGATTTTGACTTAAGCCTCGAGTCTGCTTTTTTCAAAGAAATTAATGTTTTTCACTGTTTCTACTGAACAGGTTACTCTTAAGTTGGCTAAATAAATGGTCAGTGAGGAACTCGGGGTTCAGAAATAGAATTAAATTTTTCTTTGGTTTGCAACAGAGTATTTTTCAGTTAGGACTTTCAGTTTACTCTAAGACTTACAGGTCTGACTGCCCCCTTTCCTTCCCCACTGGTTTGGGAAGGGGGTAGAGGCTTGTTTAGAAGTAGGTTCCCTCTCCTTTCAAGCAGTCAGCCTGTGGAGAAACATTTCATTTCATGACACATCACATCAGATTTACACTTGGAACCATACAGATTTTTGTACTGTGGTCACTTCCAGCCTGTACAGAGGTGGTGGGGAGTGCTACATGCTAATTTAACATAATTTCCTGAGAAATGAACTGGATGGCAAATAGTGCTGACAGAATTTATAATATTATATTCATACATTTTTGGAAACAATATGGCCTCTGCTTCTGTTTGTATTTATAATTTAGCATGAATGATAACCAGAAGTCAGAACCGTGCTGGTGAAAAGAATGAATATTAATATTGGAAGTGCCAGGGCAGATTTTGTATATCAAAAGCTGACAAAAAAGACAATTTGCAGAGATTTCAGTAAGTGCATCATTAAATCATCCTTGGCTCCTTCTCAGTTGTTGGGTTTTTTTTAAAAGATGCCTCTCTAAGCAAAAATACAAACATTTGAAGCACTGAAGGTGACTTTATTGGAAGAACTAGATTTTTTTCCTTACTAAGGAAATATATTTTTTCTGAAGATGTCCAACTGATTAATGCCAGACCGCATGGAATTACTGAGTGAAATCCTCAAGATGATTTAATGTTTTTATAGCACAACTCGGTTGTCAATGTTTTTGTGTATATGAAAATATTTGGCAGCTTTGTTGACCAAGTAGATGATGGTACGTGAATTTCACATTTTATATAAAGGCCCTTGGTTTCATATTTGCAGTTAGGGGTTTAACATTCACTTAAATGATTGCCTTCATAATTTCTGTAATGTCATGAGAAGTGAGAGCCTTGTGTCATGCTCCACTCCACCAGCTCTGAATATTTTGTTTTCCTGAAGTCATTTTTGGACCCAGCAAGCTGTTAAGCCTGGAATTGCCTGTAGTCCTGCTGGCCTCCGCAGCTCCCCCATGGCCCACAAAGGGACTTAGATCAGCTCTGCTGGTGACAAAAGCAAGTTCCATCCTCATAGTGGAACCCCCTTACTATCTTTGGTATGAACAGCACTGAGAAATGTACATATTGTATAAATTCCCTTCTTGAAGTACTACTAGTATTTTGGTTAAGCTACTCTAAAACTACTGGTATGCATTTGTTCATAGTTTGGAAAATACTGTTTTCATTACAGTAAACCAATATAAACATCAGCAATATTGCTATCAAACAAATTAGTTCTCATATGAAATGTATGGTAAGTAAATTTGTTGTGTAGCTGAATACAGTGTTATTTAATGGAACTTGGTTTGGTGCCAAGCAAACATATGGATCTTTAAATGCGTTTCCCGTGGGGCTATGTTGAAATCATCCACCAATAACATGGGCCGAATTCCCTTCCAGATTTGCAGGCTGGCTGCCCTTATTATATGAGATTTGAAATGCAGCTAATGGTGCAACAATTTCTGTTTTGTCAGTTTGGGGTGTTTTTTTTAAATTTGCTTCACCAAAGTTTTTCTTCTCTCACTCCCTCCCAACAGCCTTCCTTTCACCATGGAAAAGTTTTATTTTATCTTCAAAAGCCACAAAGGTTCTTGATTCCTTTGGGGATTCTTGTCGTCATTTCTCTTCTAGCGCTTTCCTTTTACCTGGGAAAATTGATATAAGGGAAGATAAGTGGAAGACAGAGTAATACAGGTAAATATTCTTGTCTTCGCATCTTTAAAATAATTTAAATTATTTCTTTAGAAATATATGAATTTGGAAAAATTATTTTTTCAGAAAATACTGGCTCTTTTTTTTTTAGTTGTAATAGTCTGTGTTCTTTAACAGGAAATGATATTGACAAAGCTGCTTCAGACATCATATTTTTAACCACAGGACTTTAGTGGGCTGCCACAACAGGTTACATTACACTTACAGCAGAAGTTATAGCATAGATCCTCATCTATGATCTTGCTATTGTGTGTACTTGTTTTGCTTGCTGGATGTCGTAGTATTTTAAATCAGTGTCATTCCCTTCTTGGAGTGAAACTCAAGGTCAAAGCTTAGTACAGTGTTCCTCCATAGTAGTCACTATTCAAGTAGGTTTAAAAAATTACTGTAATTACCTCAAGTAACTTAAATTTAACTCACTGCACTTTCTTTAAAACCTTCCCTTTATACTTAATCAAATTCTGAAGTGGAACTAAGAAGGATGGGCTTCATTTGACTTTGTCAAATTCCCTCCAGTGCTACAACCACAACTGAGTGTGTTATAACAATTTACTTGGACATCTGCGTGTGCCGATGTCTCTTGTCATCAAAGCTGTGTTTTGGCTTACTGAGACAACTAAATGGCACAAACTGTGTTCCTACATTTGTGCCCAACATAATCTCCAGAGCTCTGAACACATTTATCTTCTGGCTGGCCAGCCAGACCTGGTCAGGTTAGCTGATGGCAGCAGGCAGAACTTTCAGGCATTCAAAAGCAGCTTAATATCCAGCTCCAGGCACTGGATGGAGACCACCTTGGAGGGACTTGGTTTTAGGGCAGCCGCAGGAAAATAAAGTGTTCTTTCAATAAATAATTAGGAGGGCGTGTTAATGCTATACAGAGCAGAGCAGAGTTGTCTGTGTCAGTTCCTTCTGTTAATTTGTGGAACTCATTTAGGACCAGTTGAACTGTGCCAAAATACATCAGATACAAAAATACAAAATACAAAATACAATGTCCTTACATGAGTGGAGCTACTGGGGGCTTGACCAGTAGCATGTCATCTGAGGATCTGCTTCTCCTGGATAGTACAGATGATGTCAAAAAGTTCAGTAGTATGTTTTTAATTATTATTTTCTTAGAAGCCTCAAAAGAACGTAGGTGAAATGGTGGCATAATGATGACAGCTGGAGAGGGGGCACTTGTGTTCAAACTCATATAGCCACTACTGGCAAGCTGAAAGATGTTCTTACTCCCTCACAAACAGAGTTAGGGGCTAATTATAGACCCACTGATGTAATCAGAACATTCTGACCCACCATTATAGTCCTAATCATAGTTGTAAGTTTGGTAAATTAGAAAGTCTGTTTTTCTTGCTTCCTGCATAAAAATTCAATTTCAGAATAACATTTTGCGTTATTTCAGGGACGTTGCAGGGCTCTAAAGGTGATTAAAATTACTCAGTCATCAGCAGCATGACTTGTAACACACCCAAAGGCTGGTTTTAATAGTATTGCTTCATTTTGTTACTTGTCTTGAAAATTCCTTTGCTGGAGGTGAGATGTGGTCTAGGGAACTTCAAGTGTTAGACTGAAAAATCAGACTTTGTGTAGCTACTACAGCCTGCTGTCTATTTTGTTAAAATCTTGGTGGGAAGGGGAAAATGAGGAGTGAGGGCAGCCTGGGGGCACTGAGTCCTGTGTGGAGCATGGAGCAGTGTGGGTACTGCAGCACTGTGCTCTCTGGAGCACTGTCCAAAGCAGGATCCACAGCAGAGGAATCTGTGCAGCTCTGTGACTTCACTGTGGAAATCCAAGCTTAGTCATCATGTGTTTGATGGCGCATGGACTTTGTGCACTGTTTTTACCAGGTAAGTGCACCAAGTCTGGCGCCTTATACTTAAACCCATGTTTTTGCAAGAGAACTTTGTTCTCAGAGCAGTTGACTGAACTGTTTCAAGGCAAACCCAAACTTTCACTGTAGTCTGTACTGTCAAAGGTTGTTAAAGCCAGATTATTTAGCTGCTCACCCTAGGTTCCCTTTGGTCTTTTCTGGGAAGAGTTTATCTAGTCCCTTCCCAAAGTGTTTTCTGCTTGGAGCCCAGGTCTCTTCATGTCTGTTTTGTGTGAACAGTGTTTTGGACTCAGAGCAGAACTGAGAATGGAAGGGCAGGAGCCAAATGTTCAAGTTTCTTCGGCCTGCAGGGGCAGAATTGGCACATGGACGACCAGGGCATCACATGTGAGGTCAACACCAGAGTAACATCAGCCTGTTAACATGCTTTGAGTTTGGGTGGTGGTGCAAACATGCAAGTAGGTGGTGATGTTGCCCATTCACTCAGAGATAAGCTGGGCTTTCCTGGCACAGCCCAGATGCAGAGACAAAACCTCCAGGTCTTGAGTGTGTTTTGATCCGGTGTTGCAAACTGAGACCTGATGCACACTGAGAGGTGAGCTGTCATAGCAGTATGCATGGATGGAAAACAGGATCCCAGAGGATTTTACCTTCTTGGAAGACAAATGACATGTACTACTGTTCTGTTTTGTGGGTTAGTTTGGGAGTTGTTTGTTTGTTTGTTTGTTTGTTTGTTTGTTTGTTTGTTTGTTTTATAGGATCAAAAGCAGTGAATAAAGAGGGAAGCCAGAACAGTGTTTGAAGTTGGAAGTCAGTACTTGGGAATCAGATATCAGAGATATCAGGCATGATGCTGGAGGGGGTGAGGGAGAACAGCAGAGATGGTGAATAACCTTCAGAGGAAAAGGCTCTGGGTGACATAACCACATTTCAGAGAAGATGTAATACTTAAGGGGCAAGAGGGGCAGTAGAAAATGTCAGAAGCTTTTGAGAGAGCAGAAGATAACAGTATTTTCCCCAGCCACCACTTAGAGATAAGCTTCTCTTTAGGAAAGAATCAGAAATATTTAAAATTTATGTGATGTGCATTAAATAAAGTGCATTTTCAGCCAAATTTTAAACATGGTCAGAAGCTTTTCAAAGCTTTGTAATCTTTCAAATTATAAATCAGTGTTTTTACACTGTATTAAACTCCCAGCCTTTGTGATAAGCCACCAAATAAAGGACTAGAAGCCAGCAAATATTTCTTGCTTAAAATTTCAGAAGTTCTGCATTCTTTCTCAAAAGACTGAAAAAGTTGATTCCCAAATTCGGTTCAACTGGTGTGGATAACTGCTGTTTGGATCTATAGGGTTTAATTATTTGGTGAAAAGTTGAGAAGTTGGTGGTAAAAAGACACTTGAAAGGTATGTTTGTTTAGCAAAGTGAAACAAAAGATACACTAAAAATAAAAGGGAAACTGCTCTGTTTAGTTGCTCTGTCCCAAATAAAATGTGGAAAGTAAGCCAGCTGCATAATGGACTAAATGCAGAGCTAAAAACTTCTGGCATTTCATTGCAAATGTCATGATTCTGTCATGTATTTCATAAAGCTGTGGCTCATTTAAAGTCATGACTGTGAAAATTTCTACTTATTGTCATTTCAAGTTTTTAATCTGAATTGCATGAAAATTGAAAATATGCTCTAAAAACTCTAGAAATCCAAAGCAAAGGAAAAAAACAAATGCAAATTATCTTCAGTAAAAAAGATAATTTGGGGTTTTTTTAAGTGGTCATAAAACCTTGGGGTATGTATCTGAGTGCTGTATGTGAGTAACCTGTGTTTGAGTGCTACATTTCACCAACAACTTCAAAGTGATTATCCAGCCTCAAGAGGAATATTTGCTAATATGACCAGGTCAATATGAGGGTGATTCCACTGCATGACTTCGCTGCCATATGAATTTCCCAACATGTAACTTAAAACTTCATTCTTGCAGATAAACCTTTTTTTTACTACGCTTTTTGAGGTGAACCTGATCACCATCCTCCTCTCAATTTTTTTTCTGTTTTTCATATTAGGGAAATAGTTGTCACTTATTCCTTGATATTCAGGTCCTAGATGAAATCTAAGTTCTTCCACCTTGCCTTATGTCATGTTTTGTAGGTCTATATAATTTTTATTGCTCAATGTTTAACTGGGTTAGAGGCACCTGGATGAGATCTTGCAATAGCAAAGTTGCACAGAATAACCACTGCCCACTTCTTAGGAATGTTGTTTGCATTTTTAATGCAAACCAAAAAGAGTTTTGCCCTCTTGCAAAAAGTGTATTGATTGTGAATTGTATGTGGTTTGTCATATGGTGTAACTCCAAATCCCCCAAGATCATCTACAGTTTGTGATAGTACTAAAAGTAACAAAAAAATTTACCTTTTTTAAAGTGAGTTGGCTTAAAAATAACAAAATCCATTTTAACTCTCTGCTTTAAAAAAAAGGGGGTTGGGGGCAGGGAGGAGAATTATTTTTTTGGGTGGAGAGCTTTTATTTCTAGCTTCATACCAAAGCAAATTTTTATGGCTGAGTTATAAACCCCTGAAAATTGCAGTTCATAATGGAAACATTGGCAGACATTGAACGGCACTGCTGTAAAGTAGTATGAAGCTTTAAGTTTTTCCACTTTTAGACCTGGAATAAAACTAAATTACAACACTTTCCATACAAGCATTTGATTTTCCCCCCAGTAATTTCTGGTGGATCTGTCCCGTGTTTCCTGACTTCCTATATTGCCATTGGACTTTTTCATATTGACTCTGCAATTGGTTTCGTTCAATCGGTAGATTTACCAATGGAGATGCTCAAAGTGTTTTTTTCTGTGGCAGAGGGTGCTGGGGAATGTAATGCTGGCTTGAGGAAAGTTACACTGAAGATTTATGGAAGAAATTTACAGCAAATGGGGTTGGAATGAGCGTTATGGGACTCACAAAACACGTGAAGTGATAAGGGTTCTTACAATATTGTTCTGCAGAATAGAAACGTTGTGTCAGACTCCATTCAAACCCATTGACCAAGTGGATGAAAAGCACTTCAAGATGGTAATGTCTGGATTGTTGTTCTTTTCAAAGGCAGAAGAAACAGAGCAGCAATATGATTTTTCACAGCATTGCAATATGCTAGAGAATTCCAACAGGAGCAATTTTATCTGAAAGTGGATGTGAAAGCAAAAAGCAGAATGGAAATCAGCAAGTGGACATGGCTTTTTTCTGGAATTATTCCTGGAGCCATTTCTTATACTGGCGCAGGCTGCAGGAAGCTGAAGATCAACATGTGGGTTATTTATAGCCATTTGCAGATGATCTGTTTAGCTACTTCAGTCCTTAGGGCAAGACTTGCAACACCACTCATTTGGCCCCTTGGTATTCCTGTTACAAACTATGGGACCAGGGCATAGGCAAATAATGTAGCCTTGCTTTTCTGGTTTGGGTCCCTCCTTGAAGATGAAATGTTTTGTTTATTATTATTGCTTTTACTGCATTCCAATGGATTTGTGGTGCTTTCTGGCATGAACAAGTCAGGGACATGGCATATTCTTAGCAGGTTTGTATTTAGCTATTTTATATGGGCAGTTTTGCCTTCAGCCCTGTAACAACTTCCCAGGCTCTTGGGGCAGTTGGACTTCTGGAGTTCTCCTTGAGCAGCAGGTAAACTTCTTTGGACTGTAATGGGAATGATTTTAAATCAAGATACAAGAGACAGGTGCCTGAACATTAGCCTTAAGGTCATAGATAAGGACCCTTTTAATAGGATCCAGATCAGAAGATAAACACTCCTGTCCAGACATGGCTGAAAGTTGTACCTACCTTTTGCCAGAAGTTACAGTACCTGTAGGTCTTCACTGGATGGAAGTGCAGGAGAGCTCCATAACCTGCTGCAGGAAAAGTTCTTTAGACCTCACCGAGGAGCTGAGCTATTCCAGCTGACTTTGTAGGTGAATTCCAGCAGCTGCATCTGAAAAGCTGTGTAGTGTTGAGACCCCAGTAAGGAAAGTGATGAACTGGAGCAAGTCCAGAGAAGAGCTGTTACAATGGTTAGAAGGCCAGAGCATGAGAGGTTCTAAGAACTATTGAACCAGATGGAACCTGGTTTCCTTAGTTATGGGTGGTTGAGGGGATCCAGTTGCCATCATCCATTATCCAAGGAAGTTTCTGGAGATTTTTTCAGACTCTCAGAAAGACACCATAGCAGACAGACAAGAGGCAATGATCATGATTTGTAACAAAGGAAATTGTGTTTGGATACAAGGAATGTATCTTCATCATGAGAGTGGCAAAGCACCATGAAAAATCAATCCCTCCTTGAGGCTTTTCGAACCTCAACCAGACCAGACCCCACACTGAAAAAGGTGTTGCTCTGAGGAAGTTGGAGTAGCTGACCTCCTTAGGTCTCTTCCAACCTATTTTTTTCCTATGAACCTGAATTCATTTTACCAAAAGGAGCATCAGTATGGAAGAAAAGAAGTAGCAGAATTGAGGAATTGAGAAACAGGCAGGTATGTATATGACCAAATGAGAAAAACAGGCTTCCAGCTATTTACTTTTAGTGGTTTAGTTTTCCTTTGGAAAATAAAATTAGGAATAATCTGAAAGAGAGAAATACAGTTAAATCAGAAGAGCTTAGTATTTTTAGCTCCTGTTTTTCAGAAGTAAACCATTGTTTTAGAAGAGTATATTTCCATTACAAAGCAGAGAATGATTGTAATGTTTTCTTAATATGCAGTGAAAACTACAAAAAATAAGCTCTGCAAGCCTTTGTGTAAATGTGTGTGTATTAACTATAAATAAACTGATGTATGCATTTTCAGTCAATGTACATAATTTTACATCTTAAAAATTGTGAGCATGGAGATGTCAAATAGGATGTCAAAAGATTATATAGCATTATGAAAACTAGGGTGGGTTTTTTTTTGTTTGCTTCACCTGAAGGACAGTTGTGGAGGGTAAGAAACATGGAGAACTGGGCTTTTGCTAATACCTCCTCACTACAGCAATCAGCCTTGTCACTTTGCATTGGTTTTACTCTAAAGCTTGCCAAAGAGATCACCTGTCCTATAATACAGTCAGACTTGATCAGATTAATAATTAACCAGGGACAGTAATAGTTGCTCAGTGGTGCTCATGGTAGAGTCTGTCTTGTACAGGAAGCATATTTGGGAGCAGAAACCAGGTCTTCTCTGGGCTGGTCCAACTCACTTTCCTCTGGCCTGCTCTGTGTATTTGTTGTTAATACAAGAACCAAAATCAACTGAAAGCAGATAACCTTGTGGTATAGCATCCTGATTGTTTTTAAACACTGATAAGGGCACTTTGTAAGATTAGCTTTTGATATGTAGCTGTTTACATTTGGAAGAGACTGAGAGATGCTAATGTCCCTTCTGGCATTTGTAGATATTTTGTTTTCTAAGATTTGTGGATTTTACATAGCATAAGATCAAGCAATAACAGAGCTGTGACACGCAGGATTGCTGTTGAGTTACAGAATGAGTCTTTAGTCTCCAAGCAAGTTGCTTACTTTGCAAGTCAGTGTCTGCTCTCTTCAGTGACTCCTTTGACATAAAGAGTCATCACTTTGGATGGAAGATTCTGTAAAAAAAGCACAGCGGAGTTGCATCTGTGAGTGGATGAAAGAAGCCTTCTAGTTGGGATTTCTTTTCTGCTCAGGTAAGGCTTCTTCCTGCACCATAGATGTCCTCACAAGACAAGCAAACATAGTCTCTGTTACTGAGCCAAAAGGAGCAGATAAATCTGACAAATTTTGCTCTTCTGCTATTTTTCTCCGTTTATGAAAGGTCACAGTGTGAACCACTTCAGTGCCTTCCACTGTTTTCTTTTACATTTTACAGTGCTTGCATGATCTCAGTGAGGGAGCACATTTATTGTGCATGCCATTCAGTTTAGATTCAACTGCAGCACATGATTACAGCGACTTAGAGGAAAAAAAATGGAAAATAATTCCCTGATGTAAAACTGGTAACAGAGCCAAAACAGTAGTGCCAGTTATTTCAATGCCTTACATAGTGATTTGCGAATTCACTGCAAACACATTTAATGATTTATTGGGACAACTGTGCATATTAACCGGCTCTGTCAAAACCTTGCATGCAAACTTCTTTTGATGATAATTTTTCCTTTTAATATTTTACAGAGAGGCATTAGAAGGTGACAGTAGTGAAAGCTTATGTTTGCATCATACTTTTCAGTGCCACCCATGAGTTTATCCCGTCAGTCTCCACTGTATTATTTTATTTGGGAAAATATATGCAATGTCTCATGCAAGAATGAATACCTACAGGACTGATCTGAACCCTATAAATATTTAGTAGGCTGATTCATAACCCATTTTTTTCACACACACGTATTGCGCATGCATGCACCTACTGCCTACGTGGCTCTCTTAGGCTGCTGAGGACTGTGAGGAGTTTCTAGCTGGAATCACTGATTGTCCTTTAGCCTTTGCCCACTCTTTCCTAATTTGCACAGATTCAATTCATAGGATTTACAAAACAGGCTATGGCTGAATGGAGTAGGATGGAGGGTTGCAAGTAAAAAAAAAGAAATTCATAGGAAATGTCTGTTAGCCTCTTCACTTTATGGCAGCTCACACACAGGTAAGCTCATTTTATTTCAGGCAGGCATTCACTTAGATTTATGATAGTTTCTATCACAAGCCTCTTGTCCAAAAAATGTACTTTCAAACAGCGCTTGCCATGATGGTAAATGCAGAAGCCCTGTCAACCTTTCAAACTGTGTATGAGGCCCCTAATACCTTTGCACAGGAGAACATTACAGCTGTTCCCTTCCTACCAAATCTGCAACAAGGAATGACTAAACGTCACCTGCAGAGAATTTTAAAGGTAAATTGAATTAATGAAAACCCCAGGTTATTTATTTATGTTTAGTTTAGAGCCTGAGAGAGGCAATAGGTCAGATTGTTTCTGATCCCAGAAGTCCCATCCCACGACCTTATCTATGTGCTGGCAAGGTGAAGCAGAACAAAGTGCCAGCACAAAGCAAACAGTGAGAGCTGTCTAAGGGCTGTAGGAGGAAGTTGTAAGTAAAGACTTGTTTCTCAGACAGTGCAAAGGCTTGGTCTTTTTACTCCTTCCTGGCTGGTTATCTGCAAATAAGCCAGATACCATTATAAACACTCTGGGAGATGGTCTTATGTTTTTGTAAGTGTTCAGTGTGGTTTGGTTGGTAACAACTCTAGAAAAGTTCCTTTTATTCACACTACTGCATGTGTCTGGGGCTCAAGTATCTCAGTCCTGTTGCATATCTATTTTTAAAAGCCATATTTTTTATAGCTTACATACAGAGTCTCCAATGCACATTTATGTGCTACAATGAGGTCATTTTTCAGGATAATTGGGAAAGTCAAGTAATTGCTAGCAAAAGTAAACATTTCTTTTCACGTCCATGAAGCAAGTCTTAGAGTTGTTAGATACCTACACTTTTGAAATTAAACAGTGCTTTCCATCCATGTGAAATCCATCTTGAGCTATGCTATGATGTCATCTGGCAATACCAGGGCACGTGTAGGCCACTTCAATGCCCTTCATTCATGATGGGGATCCTCACTGTGATTTCACTTTTCCCTTAGACAGCAAAAAGTGATCTATAAAAGCTGGTATTCATATGATTTATGTGTATTTGTAGCATGCCTGTTGTCAGCTTAAGACACCAGTGGGACAGGCCAGCAGAGTTTTCTCTCTATTTTTTTATTGCCTTTATGGTCTCCAAAGCATGATCTTGTGGCCTGAAAGTATTTATCTGATGACAGTAAGATACTTTGGAATAATCCCCTCTGTTGCATTTATTCCGGACCAAACAGAGCAAACTTGGTCTGTGTCTAGGCCTCCTTATTTTTTGTGGTGTCAGGTCATCATTTCTCATTTCAGCTCTGGTGGCCATTGCAGCTTCTCTGCCGATACACCCAGATTAGTCCAGGACTCCTTAGTACCTTCTTCCATAGAATTCCCCACAAATTTTTTCTTGGTTCATCAGTCTTGACTTAGGATGTAACTATAAGAGCAAGATTTGTCCTTCTATGTCAGAAATGTTAATTCTGAGATTACTCCTTCTAATGCAGCATCACAATCTAAGTTACTTTTCTGCTTCTACTCTCTGCAGTTTTTGCTACCTAAAGTCATTCACTAAACTCTTCGACTCAAGCTCCACCAGGTAAGAATTGTCTTTTGCTATCTCAGAGTCTGGTGACCCAAACTCTGACTGGAATGTCAGTTAATTATAGTAGCTGTGATTATTCCCAGTACTTAGTGGCATGTATTCCAGTCACTGAGAAAGGAATGAATTTGGGTAGCATACAGCCAAATGCCTTTTTGATGAGGAAAGGACAAAGTTTATGGTCTGAAAAAAGGATCAGATTTCAAATTTTGTTGCAATGAATTTGGGTGCACTAATAGGAGAAAGATAAATAATATGGCTGTAGAGGCTAAGATGTTGCATACAGGGGAGCCCTCAGTTACAGAATGAAGGCTGAGAACAAGTAAAAATGGGGGGCTTTGACAGAGTGGAAAAATAAGAAATACAGGATGATTGATTGCTGCAAAGGCCAGAGAAGAAGAACCGTGGCACTGGGCTCAAGTTCGTTCTTGACAACAGGGAGCAAAACTCAAAAGAAACAGAAAACAAGTTCTGGAAGTGCATCTGCAGCAGTAGGCACTGATAAACTCTGCCCTCTGATGTGTGCTTTGATGGCCTGAAATGTTTCAGAAGATGCTTAATATGTCCATTGGCTCCTTAAGATCTTTCACTAGTTTTGAGTACTTAGGTAAATATTCAGTAGATTTTACTTCATCCTGGATGTAACAGAGAGTTGTTGATTTGTGTGCTTGGTGCAGCTTCAATTACTTTCTCCAAAGGAAGAAAATTCTGGGAACCTCACAGGATTTTCAGGCTCTGTGGATCTCTGTACTGGTAATAGAAATCTGTCACCTTCATTTTGTCATTCTGAAATATCAGCAATATCTTCTCTAAACTAAATAAATTTGTGTTGCCCTGGGAACCAGCTGGTTGCACACATTGCTTTCTGACTCCTTTGAAATCCACATGTTCCCTCAAAATCATTAATTAGATTTGCCACTGTACCTTACCATAATTCTGTAACTACTTGGTATGATGCAGAAGAAAGCTTCTAGCACATTGGTTCTGCATGTTTTTGAAACAGACTTACACATAAGTGGTGCAAATGAAGGATAAGTTGAGCAAAAAATATTTCAAATAAGAATTAGAAAACATCACTATAAACACATCACTTTTTTTTTTTTTTTGAAAGTTGTAGAAAAGCAGGGATTATAAATGCCTCAATTTTCCATATAATTTCCCTTTCTGCCATGTAATGCACTCATCTGTACTGGATATTTTGTGTGCTCTCTCTAGCTGCATCATTTGCTTACTGCTGGAATCTCACTTTTTTAGTTGCTTTGGGTCAGCATTAAGCAACTGTTCTCCTTGTCATTGGTCTTACAAATATAAGCCAGAGTCATGGCTTATGCATAGGATTTCTCCAGCAAATAAAGAAATTAGATTGAAATCTAATTAATTGCAGTAGCCATGTTACCAAACAGATGTACATAGGTGAATTCTTTTCCCAGCATTAAGCACGAGTGGGGCAACTCTGAGGCTTGGATGTTTTCTTTCATCTCGGCAAGTGCTCAAGGCCAGGTTGTGGTTTTAAGCAACCTGGTCTAGTGGAAGGCAGTCCCCGCCCATGACAGGAGGGTTGGAACTAAATGATATTTAAGGTCCCTTCAAAAACAAACCATTCTATGATTCATTTCTTGACCAAAACCAATTTTCATCCATTGATTACTGTGGAACAGTGTTTTAAAACAAAACCACACTCATCCACTTACAGCAACCCTTCAAAACATTAAGGTCTGTGGAACAGGATCTTTCCTGGTTAGGTTAAAGTAGTCACACTCCCTTCTGTCATAAAGTTCTGGTGCAACATAGACATGTAAAAGAAAACACTGGCAAGCACAGAAGCATCACCATAGACTGTATAACAGTGATGGTCCTCAGACTGAACTTGGATCCCATTGTTTTCCCCTCATTCCAAGAATGATCAGGACCTGTCCTTTAAAAATGGTGAAGGAGGACATAATTTTAATTTGTCTTGTGTTCTTTTACCTCATTTCACCAAGAGGCAAGCTTAGACATGAGCTTAGCCATGTTTGATTTTGGCTTTCATTTCTCTTCCATTTTTAAACTGTGATAGCCTGCTTTGTGTTAGAGTTTATCATTGAAAGTCTGTGCTTTGTGTTTTCCTTGAGGACCACAAAGGAATATTTAGCAGGTATTTCAACACCTTGGTTGAAGATGTGAAGTTTTGAAACCCATGAAAAGTTTTCTGTGTTGAAATGCCTCTCTCCAAGAAAATAATGGAGATATAGAGAGAGTAGAAGTTCATGGCTCCTGGAGCTTTTTTCCAGTAAATTCAGAAAGAGTGGGACAAAGGGCAAGATGCTTTAAAAAATACAGATTATCAAGAAATATAATTCTGTCTATTTTTAAGCCTCATCTGAGATAGAGATTAATAAAGATGAAGATAAACCAAACCAAATAAGGATGATTTAAACCTTTTTTTCTTAGTCACAACTGCAACTGCAAGTCTTGCCAGTGAGTATTTTCGATTTCTACATGTGTAAAGTTGTGTTCATTTTCCATTTGTTCATTGACACCTAATCAAACCTGAGTTATATACTGACCAAGCAGTTTTCATAAAACCTATGTTTATGAACACGAGAGAGCCAAATAGAAAACTTGGAGGGGGGTAGTTTGGAGGTTTTTGGTTTATTTTTTTGCTTGTTACAGGTTAGGAGTGTTTTTATCATACATCTATTAGAAGAGTGTTAACAAAGGATTACAAGAGTTGAGGGTGCATATTTAACTGAGGGATATTATACAAATTTTTTTCCAAAAGAAATGAGAGAACAAATTGTCTTCCAGACAATTTGGATTCTACCAAATTTCAGACCCCTCCAAATATTTTTAAAGCCCCCAGAATGAACTAAAAATAGAAATCTTGCTAGCTCTCTCATAGACTAGAATTGGCTCTCTTGATTACAGGCTTTGAAGAAAAGCCATATCCTGACTCAGCAGGCAGTTCACTGGTCAGAACAGGAGTGGTTTTCCCATGTTCTCTGGGTAACCCCCAGCTGTGCAGGCTGCCTGCAGAAGCCTGGGGGCTTTGTAACTACATTTGCAAACTTCTCCAGCTGCAGAGGTCTTCAAATGGCAGCAAAGTCAGTGCCTAGAGTCAGGCAGTGTATTCCATGACCTTGAAGCTTGGTTGCGTTTTCCTGCCCTCTTGATAGGTAAGCAGCTGTATTTTTTACACACAATTTAGACCCCAAGGAGGACAGGAATGATTTAGCAAACATCCAAGTACTTCACAATGAGACGTTTTCGAATGCAAGATTTCCTTTGAGAAATACCCGTTTCTGTCACTTTTTGAAATACTATGTATTCTTACATTCCATTTTACATCGCTAGCCACATTTCATGACTAAATCATCAGCAAGGTTCAATTAAATTTTTTTCTCAGCTTGAAGAGGAAAACAATGTCTTAAAAACTTAGCTAAAGAATGAAGCAACACGCATTGCTTCTTATGTGGAGAAAAGATTTTCAGTGGAACCTGGATTATCTTTATGAATCTTCTTTTTTATTTAATACCTTTCTTGATTGTTTTAATATTTTCTTGGAACATATTTGCCTTTTAACTACTTTTTTGTCCTTAATTTCACCTGCTAAGAGGAGAGCTGATGTAGAAGGGATTTTTGAGTATTGCTGTGCAACTACCTTCAGATGAATCCCTGAACTTGTTTCAAACAATGCTGCTGTTGGAGCATTGAGAAATCAGGAAGCAAAACTTGCCTTCCAGCTCCTGGCCCTCTAGCTAAATGACAGGTAAGACTGAAAAAAGGCATTAAATTGCCTGTAATGGGAGTAGTTATTTAGTTAAATACAGGTCTGGGTAGGACCATGTCCCTTTCCTATGCAAAGTATTTTCAAGAAAGTAGGGATTCACAATTCTAAAATTTTCTAGATTGTAAGGAGCTGGATGCTATTGATATCCTTGTTGATAAACTTTTCTGGGAAGCTTCCAACCTTATTTGCTTCACAGGATTTCAAAAATAGAAGAAGCACCACCACCAGCACTGTGAAGGTTTCTGGTGAGTTGACATCAATATTGCACTCCAGAGTTCTGGAAAGATTAATTAAATTACAGCATTCATGTTGTGGGAGGGGAGGGTAAGGCCTGGTTTATCCAGCACAGAAAAATGAGAATGATGACTGATCTGTGAGAGCCAGTCATGGGGATTAAGGGGAAAGGAAAGAATTACTTAGAGGATATTCTTGGCCCATGAACAAATGAGCTTGAACAATTCATGAATAAATGAAGCTTTTGGAAGAAGCTTAAATACAGGGTCTGGAACAGCGTTTTGGTCAGGAGAAATGGGTGAAACACTGACCTACTTTCAGTGGGAACATGGTTAGTTACGAAAGAAGCCGATATAATGCACTTATTGAGTGAGCCCAGGAGGTCTCTCCTCAGTCTGTGGTCTGTATTAAAGAGAGCAGAATAACAGCAGCAGCGTCATAACAGGGGTGGTGATGACTACTGCGTTCTTCATGGTTCTCATTGCTTTTCATATGTATCTTTATCTTTGATTAAACAAAAAATCAAATTAACAAAATTATTACGCTTCATTATTTTACAGTCAAAACTTTTGAATAAAGGCACAATGAACAAAAGTATTTGTTGAAAGAAGGAAGAAAAAAGATAGGAGAGCTGTCTTTCTTTTCCTTCAAGTTTTTCTGCGCCTTGTGCATATTTGTGAACTTGCCAAGAGCCTGTGTTGTTGGCCAAGTGCTCTCAATTTTTAGTAAGGTGAAATTAAAAAAAAAAAAATAAAAGAATCAATGATATTTGCTTGACCTATGTTTTTTTTGCAGAGTGTGTAATGAAAACTTTCAACACTGTGATTACTAAAATTGTATTTGCATTGTGAATGATGATCATCTTCATCTAGTATGGCAGATGCATTCTGTCTGATGGTCCTAATCCTCTTTCTCATCTGCTAAATAGCAGGATCACGAACTCAGTTATCTGCAAAATGCTAATTTATACCCTTCAAAGCAGTTTTAGCCAAAACCAAGCATGATTTGGGCATAGGCAAGGATTAATAAGCAGAGAGTTTTGTCTGTAGCAGTTAGGTCATTCAGAGGAGATCAGAAGTACAGTAGATTAGCGTGCCCATTGTGTGCCTGCCTCCTTCCTGGGAAAGCCTCTGGTCAGGGCAATAAAGCAGCTTCAGTCCCATGTCTGTTCTGCTGAAGCCTGTGTCAGGGCACATATATCAACTTTCCAAAGCAGCAACAACACATTAGCTCATTAGTGGCTTCACACAAAACAGATCTGCAGTCTCTCAGTCAATAGGACATAGCTGCCTTTGTGCAGACAGGATTTTGACAAAGCACTGCCGAGTGTTGCTTAAGCTCCAAGGAGGAGTGAGACAGTGACAAAGAAGAGACAATAAAACATGCCATAGATCCAGTTATAGTATTGCCATAAACCTTTTTCCCTGATGAAATCTTTCCAAAACATCCATAATGTCTCAAGACAGGCACCCATAGGTTTAATTCAATGATTTAAAGAAAAAAATTTGAAAACACCACAGCTCACTTCTCTGGTTCTCTTAGGTTCTAGAGGCTGAAATCACATAAGATTTATGTGAGGCTGAGGTTTTTAAGTATCCCTGTCTTTTTTTTTTTTTTTTTTTTTTTTAATAAACCAAAATTTTTACCCAGTCAATATAAAATAAAGATGAACATCTTTTTCAGCCCAAAATTTCACTCTGCTGGTCACAGAAGCTAGGAAATTTTGGTGGAGGAAGAGAACAGGATATTTTGTATCTTACAAAATATTTTAAGATATTTTATGTGGAGAGCCAGTTGATCCAGATTTTATGGATTAAATTTTATGTTCAATCACTAATAGAGACAGAGATAGGGAAAACTAACTGATGAAACTTTCTGCCAGAGAAATGATCCTATATGGTAAAACACTTTTGAAAAACCTGCTCCAACATGCCTGCATCCTTTAAAAATATTAAAATTTAATTGTAATATGTTCTTCTAATATGTTCAAAATCTAGTTCCCACAAACACTATATATTTCCACGAAAATGTAGTGTTGATTTTCTGTAGGATCAGAAAATTGCCACCTTCCACACAGAACATGTTTTGTTTCAGTGGGAGTATATTTGCTGCAAGCATGTATTTAATGCTTGAAATAATTGTTGGAGCTGTTACAAAGTCTGATAAAAAAAGGAAAGCAGCATCACTTTCATGCAAATCTGACAGCCTTGGCAGGAGTTTAATTCTATAATGCTTGTGGTAAAAGAAAAATCCATTTAGGTGATACAGATTCTAAAACACCCACCCCAGGGAGTACTCTCAAGGACTCTCAAAACGTAAAGGCTGAAACTGTTTGGGTAATGCAGAGCTATGAATTTTCTTACAATGTAAAAAGTTTAAAAAACAGCATTCATTTTCTTTGATTTGTTCTGTCTTCTCAGCAGCATGTCTCAAGGACAGCACGTGAAAGGAATAGTTTACTGGGAACAGGTACAGTATTGACAAAAAATGGATTCATGCAAAACAAAAAACTGCATTCTTCCTACAGAAACTGCAATTTCATGTTCTTTCTGAAGACATTACAGAAAAACAGAGTGATATTTGAAGATTTTCAGCCCCCAACTAATGTGAATAAATTCCTAACCTCATGGGACTGGTTTAACCATTGGAATTTATTGTAAAGGCTCTGAACCTAATTTTTTATTTATCTATTGCGTGCCATGGGGTATTTTGAAAGTAAGTGGTGAGTGCAATGGAAAACAATGTGAAGTGACCACAGCCAGTCATCCAAACCCCTGAAGCTTTGCCCATTGACTTCTGTCCCTGTTGCCAGTTCCTGTGAGCAGGAATGTCCCACTTTAGTCATTTCCTGAGCGTTTGTCTGGTCTGCAAGGCAAGCTGAGTGTCTTGGTTTAGCCACTCACTGCAGACCTTTCCATTCATTTAAAGACCATACCTGAACTGTTTTTCACAAGACTTTCTCTGTTTGAGCTCTTCATAG
This sequence comes from Serinus canaria, assembly GCF_022539315.1. Taxonomy (NCBI): domain Eukaryota; kingdom Metazoa; phylum Chordata; class Aves; order Passeriformes; family Fringillidae; genus Serinus; species Serinus canaria. The sequence continues at coordinate 19,373,318 of NC_066316.1, read as the reverse complement.
TGTCCTTGATCGTGAAAGGGCTCTATACTATTAAAACTTCAAAGTGAATAATGAAGTACTAATGATAAAACATGATTAACACCTTCTACCTCACATGTGGTAGCTTTCATCTGACCTTTACTCAAAATTGTTTTGCCTCATTTTTTATACCATCATTAATCTGCTGAGTTTCAAAACATTTGCATGAGGTAGATGATAATATAATTTGCAGACAAGGAAAATAAGGTACAGATGCACCTCCTCCTGGGAATTACCAGTAACTCAGCTACCAGAGCTGCTGTTAACAAGGGAGGTTTTACAAAATTTCCTGAGGGAATAAAAATACTAAGGGAGGACTTGTCTATGAGTCACAGGAGGAATCAGGTTTTTAAACCAGGAGCTTTGTTACACCTCCATGTACTAACCTTAGGCAGAGCTACCACCACAATTTAATTGCTCAAATAAAATTATTATTCTTTTCCAAAATAAATATCATATGGCTTTTTTCCAAGTGCAGCAGTAATTATTTTACTTCTTCCTACACAGAAATGTTTAAAAAGTATGCAATCATTTCTTATCTGAAGCAAGATTTCATTTAAGAAACCATGTTCACTATTCATTTTTTTTCCTTTTCTTTTGTAATCCAGATATTGACCTTCCAATGGTACAATAGCTAAGCTGAAGCTTTGAAATATAGTTACAGAGAGTTGGGCAATAACAACCTCTTTGGTTCTACTCTTTTGGTTTGGGTTACATTTGTATGCTTTTAATAGCACATTGCAAATTCTGTCTTTCAGAAATTAACTGTTGAATTTTAAGTACATGTTTACATTTTTGTAGAAAATATTATTTTTTTCAGGTATTGTAGATCTCAGAACTAGTGATGAGTAATTCTCAGAGGGTTTTTTAAATATGTGAATATACAAGATTTTTTAATCTTAAAAAATATTCTCATTTTTAATATCTTATCCCTAACCTGAAGTAGTCACTATGTCTGTCACCCCTTTAAATCTCCTTTTGAGTCAGGTGCCCTTAAGCCAGGAATGGATTTTTTAAGACTATATATGCAATTGAGCTAAAAAGAGACTGGCTTTTTCTTTGTAGTTTCCCTTGCCTAAAATAGCTTTAAATTAATTTTACATTTTATAATGGCATCTTTGGTCCTGAACCTAGGTAGAAACAAATTGTAAAAAAACACTTGAGGTTGCAGAAATTGTTAAAACAAGATCTGATCTGCTTCCCCTTATGTATCACCAGTGTTCAGAATGGAACTGGAACATAATCCCCTTATTATCATTGTCATGCAATAATTTCCTAGAGGTGTCTCAGGTGTTTTTACAGAAGTTGTTGCCAGTTGATTCAGAGTGATGTTGGACAGTATGAGACAATGTACCCATGACTCTTTATTAAGATGTAATTACAAAGGAAAAGCCTGATTCATCCTCTGGTGCAGACAGGAACAGTTCAGGAACAGGCAGAAATGAGGAGTGAAAAAAACAGACTGGTGGGAACTTACAAAGGACAGAAGAAACCCCCAAAACTGAACTGTAGTGACTTCTCTTCATCCTACCAGCCCTCTATCAAAAAAATCTGAATGTAAGAGCAAAAGGTCCTCTCTTCAACTCCCATTCCCATCAAGAAAATGTTACCACTTTCAGGAAAGCACAAATTCATCCCAAAAGTTCCTGCCTAAGTGCAAAAGTTGGAATATGTGCCGGGAGCTGTAATTTGTTCATCACAGCCCAGTTCCCTTCCATAAATCAGGATCTGCAACTGGATTATATCAGCCATAAAGCCATTTGCCAGAGGTTCCAGGGTGAATCTCTCGCCCCTCATCCTCAGTGGTGACCTTGCCAAGAGCACTCTGGTGGTAAATAAACACAGAATATGGGTTGTTCAGCTGATTGTCCAGCTTTTTGCTGAAAGGCAGGTACAAATGTCAAGGCTGGACTTTCTGGAGAGAGGGAGGACAGCACAAGAAGACAGAGGTAAGCGTTCAGTGTATTTTCACAGTAGTCAGGGAAGAGAATGAAGAAAGAAAGATTTAGAAAGCAAAAAATCCCACTTGTTGTCTTCTCTGAGAACAGAGAAACACATTTAAAATGGGTTTTTGAGTGTTCACCATGATGTTGCCTGTACTGCTTGTTAGACTTACCGGGCTTCTCACATTCCCTATATGATCATCCAAAGATTGTGGCAGTAACAATCTGTTTCAAACATGTCCTAAAACTGCATTTTTATTTGCCTGTCTGAGAAGCTGCTTTGCCTCTGCCTGTTCCCACTGGGGTGCAGACCAGACCTGCACAGCAGCATGAGAAATGAGAGCTGGGGTTGAAGCCCAGGTCTCAAGGCCAAAGTTGGTCTATACAAAGAGCCTACAAGAAGATCAGTCATGGCTGGCCTCTTCATTAAACCCCACAGAACAGCAACCAATACAAAACCCAACCAATTATCACGTACTGGGAAATTCGAAATGTGTCTCCCCAGTGCTGACATGACAGGTGTTCATTCCTGTGGTCAGAATGATTCAAAGAAGGCTGATTGCAGTCCAAAGTGAGGCACTAAACAAGCAGCTAATCATGACCAGCAGTAATGTGCAGAACCCTGGTGACAAAGGAAGCCCTGAGGAATAAAAAGTCTAGGACAAGGTGGCATGTCATCCAGGACAGTGCAGACTGCTATGACTCCAGTGACACATCTCCCTGTCCCAGCAGTGACTGAAAAGACAAGCCATTCTCCTCCCAGCAGTTCAGTGTGTCTCAGCCAGGGGAGCCACAAGCCAGGAAAGCCATCCTCTGCAGGAAGAGTGTCTGTCTGGTCTCAGCAGGTCCCCTGCCATCTCTCTGAGGTGATGATTCTGTCTAAACTCCAATATGGAAGGGGAAGGTGGGGGGGAAGGGGGCAAGTTAACAATTCTTAATTTTTCTTAAACAGTTTTTCACAAAATAGGTCAGTTTGGAAGGGGCCACAGTAGGTCACTGGTCCAACCTCCCTGCTCAAGCAGGGTCATCCCAGAGCACATTGGACAGGATTTTGTCCAGACAGTTTCTGAATATTTCCATTGAGGACTTGCCTATTAAATTAAATGTTTATGCATTTATGATTTATTTCTTCTCCACAGCTGCATTATTTTGTTAAAATAATCTTCATCATGGCAATTATTCTTATAAAGACAATAGGAGGTTATTGTTATAAAGTTCTAGATAGTGATGGTAGGTGTAGTTAGAGAGCTGGGAATGAAAAGATCACTATGTAAGAAATTATTTCTTTTATTAGTAGTTAGGGGTTTTTTGATTTGATTAGCAGCAGTTAAATAATTTGTTTATTTGACAGCGTATTTTAAAAGACCTTTGAGAGCAGATCACTGAATGAGTTGGATGGAGGCCACCTCTTGTCTCTGAGGCAGATGGATGGATGGGAGGAAATGCATTTAAGACAAGTTTCCTGTGTCTCCATTCAGGAGGGAGGAAAGAGGCCCCCAGTGGACCCAGCTTTCAACCCCTGAAGCATACTTTTGCCTCAGCAGGACAATGCTGAGCATGAATCAGGAAGGTAATTTGAGATTCAGGTCTCTGAAACAAATGTATGAATAACTTTTCTTATTCATTGACCTCTTCTTTTTCCATTGTTTAAAATTCACCTTTTTTTTTGGTTTGCTTATTAAAAGGAGGTGATATTTGAAATGAAAAGCAGTTTTTCTTATCAAATAATAAAATATTTTCATTCAAAAAATACAGGAAAGAAATACATCAACTTCAGAAAAAATCAGCAAGACAAATTTCATAAAGCCAGGACAAATTTGTGGAGCACTATCATATTGAACCTCTGCTTTTATTTCTGAAAGGAGCTCTCCCATAATTTGGCATCCAACTCTAAGGAAAAATTGAAGACTGCTTATTTCCCAACAGCAGCAAAGTGCCCTAATTTTTAAACATCAAGAACACAGGCAATAATCCTTTCACTCAGTTAATTGTGTGTTGATTCCTTCCCATCTTCTATCCCTTCAGAGAAGGGACCACAACTCCACCACAGTCTCTCTCTATGTGCTTGTCTAGAGGTGAATCTTGGTTCCTGGCTAACCTCACTTACCAAGGATGGGTTTGCTTGGTCATTGCAGGTGAGTCCATCCATTTTCTGTATTTGAGAATACACTCCACTGGGAATATCTGACCTCATCCAATTATTTATTCTCCTTTATAAGCCAAATACTTTATTCTGTTGGTGGGGGTTTCTCCTGCTGCTTCTTACTGCAGATAGTTGTCAACTATCTGCCATAAAATCAGAGGCAACCCATATCCTACAAGTCACTGACCTGGAATTCCAAAAGGCACGTATCCCTTTGGATGAAAGCCAGGTCACTGGAAAACTGCCTGTTTTTTTCATGTCTGGGATTTCCTGTGCCGCAGAAATCACTCAGTCTGGTAAGGAGTCCATCCAGGAAGTCCTCACATGGTACTGCTCAACCTGATACTCCTCACATGTGTGGCCTTCACAAGCAGGTGCCTTTTCTTGCTTAATTAAGAGCAACCAATTTGGAATTTTCATTAATCGGTTGTATGCTGCCTACCTGGGACTGTATTTTTTTAAATACAGCTTATTTTATAATTTATTTATTGGAAAAGGATTCCAGGTGTCTACAAATGCAGTCTACACAGTCATCTGCTAGCCAACAGGTGCTGCTAAACTCTAGATTAGAAGAAATTAAACTGCCTGGCACTCACTGGGGTTTGTCTCATTCACTATGGCATGGTCCCTCTTTGCATCGATCTTAACTAGTTCTGTGTCCAGCCCCCCTGTTCTCCACTCCTCCAAGTAGCTGCAACTGTGAACCTGGGAGGGATCTGTTTACATATTTCTTTTAAATGCTCCTCTTCAAAGTGTATCACAGAGTCAGTGCATTGTTGCAGTGTTTTTTGGAAATGCACACTAATGACCTGAGAAAGCAAAACAACCCTCAAAACAGTCGAGGGGAATTTGCAGGAATTCCTTCATGCAAAGCTGGGCACCCTAAAAGAAAAATGCTTTCGAGTTCAAGCCATTGTTTATTTTGGAGCATGTTTCTCTCTCTGCTTTCAATGGTGACCTAGGAATGAGCTCACCATTGGAAGCAAATCTGTCTTCTGTTTCCACTCCTAAAGGATTACCTACTCTGTGAAGCTCATGGGGTTATTGATGGCCTTACACCACAATTATGATTTGGAATTCTGCAAAAAAAAAAAAAAAAATACACACAAATTCACATGTGTGTGACTGACAGATTTAAGGGAGAAAAACCTGTTGAAATATTGCAATAAAAAAAGATTAAATTTGTAATAAATAGATGGCTTCCTATATTTGCAAATATTCTTCTATGAGATTGAGCAGGAAAATACCTGATCTAGCATGACTGTGCAGGAGAACGGCAAAACCCTGTTGTTTTGTAATGTGCATATGAGCTGTGTAGCACTTGGCAGCATCTCAGACTGAGATCCAGCTAACACACAGCCTCGTGCTGCCTTTGTGTGGGGTTGTTTGCAATGCTTTTCTGCAAGCAGGTCCTGCAAGCTGGTGCTGCTGTCAGCTGATCTGTGCTTCAGCTGCAAGGCTGCTGACAAACCAAGCCCAAGATGCTCTGCCCACCACTCTGAGCTGCCCTGCAGGAGATGGTGAACATCAAACACCAGAAAGCACAGATGCCACTTTTGATGACAGTTTGGGACATCGAAGGCAGCAGTGTCTGCCAGCAGAGCCAGCATTTGGAAAAGGCACATGGCAGACACCTAAGGTGTCATTGACAAAGATGCCTTTATTTTGATTTCATCTCAGCACCTGTTCTTCTGATCTTGTGAGGGCACGCTCCTTTGAATCTCATCAACCCAGGGTCAGACAGGTCTGGAATCTGCACTCCAAATGCATCAGGAGCTTTGCATTTCAGCCTCTGCCCGGTGCCAGTGGTGTAGGGGGGAGCTCAAGAGCTGGTGACTGACAACTGCCACATCTATCTGCAAAGTTGGAATCATTTTTTAGGCTAAAAAGAGATTGTTTTACTTTTCCGCTAGCAGCAGTTTACCTATCAAACTGAGTGTTGCCAGAAAGGCAGAGCCAGTAGTGACAGACATGGTATGACACTACTAGCAGAACCAAAAATAACCCACGAAGAATAGGCTCTAGGGTCTCTATTTGCTGAAATGTCTTAGAATCTGCTTTGAAGTCACTTGTTCTGAAATTCCTGGGGAATTACCTGGCAGCTGATTTCTTAAGCTTGCTTTGGTGTCTCCTCATACATGCATACCTCTCCTTCTCCCTTTCCTGCCCTTTTGTCCGTCCTTCACACATTTTAGAGGGAAGGATTATAAAAAAGCCACCCTAAACTCCAAATCTACAGATGCAGGAGAGACATCTCTTAAGTCATTCCTTCTCTTTTTTCACTGATGTATTCTCTCAAGAGTGATAATCATCTTTTTTGAAATGCAGGTCTAAGACGGAAGGAATTTTTATCTGGAAGAGTAATATAAATTAGCTTTGACTGCCAGTTTCCACTGATTATTACTTTCCAGGCGGAATTCCTACAAATTCTTGAGGCATGACCTCTGATGAAAAAATAAACCCCTTTAAAACTTGTTTGAGAAATTCCAGATAACTTTCACAAGAGATTTAATTTTAGAGCATTAACACAGTCTTGGTTGGAAAGATAAAACTACAATGCAGTTATTTGGTAGGAGTCATTACTGAACAGTGAAGTCATTTGAGCTTATTTTACTGCGCTTATCTTTTTGCTCTCTTTTTTCCCCTCTCAAACTAATTTTATTATGCATTACTCAGTGCACTCTAGATTCACCCTCATAAAAGGATAAAGTATCTCAGCAGATATCCAGGCTTTAGGCAGTCAGTTTGAGAGTAAACTCACAAGCCTTAGTTATCTACACCAAAGAGCCAGCGCACAGGGTATCATCTACATATTGTCAGTTAGCGTTCATTTGCCTGTAAATCTTGGGTTTGTGAGGCTTCAGCAACGGTAAAAGCTGCCACAGATAGAAAAGAGCTGTTTGAAATACCACTGCCAAGCACTTACTAATGGCAAAAGCATCTTTGAATCAGATTTCACCTCTCCCAAGCAAATAAATTAAAGAAAATTTGCACTGTCTAATAGAGAAATCCACTCTTCTGCATCTCTATTTGATCTTCAGATGCATGAAAAGGTGAAAAACACATTTTGGAAGGTATTGTCTTATGCTGCAACCACTTTTATATTCATTTTGAAGTTCCAGGGCTAGGGCCCCTAGTTCTTTATTTCTTTAAGGTGTGCAGACACTGCAGTGAGGAGCACTGACTTTTGGAAATATATGACCTTTAAAGGTCCCTTCCAGCCCAAACCATTCTCTTATTCTGTGGCTCTGGAGTCAAGCACACTTGTGCTCAAAGAGCTTTCCCAGTGTCTGTGTGGTCCTGCAAAAGCACCTGCTCTGTACAGAGTCCCCTCTTGGAACTGAAAGCGAGCCTTGGAGTGCTGGAGCTGTGGCACTGCCCAAAGCAGGGCTCCCAGTCCCAGCTGCTGCCAGGGCAGCACTCCTGCCTCAGGGCTACGGGGGGAGAGCTGAGCTGCTGTGAAGGCAACACGATCCAAACAGGTCGGGGCTTCGAGGGAAACAATTTCTCTGTCCTCGCTTGTGACTTCAACCCTGCCAACTGCATTACAGCTGGCTGGGACCTTCCCTAGCAGAGCAGAGGGATCAGGCACTGTTTTCCACTCACCAGAGAAGGAATGAGCAGCTAGCTCCAGTCCCAGGGACACGTCCAGCTCTGCACTCATCTGTACCTGAGGCAACCTCTTTTTTTTATTATTTTTCTACTCAGCATGTGTCTCCTGAGTGCCTCTCTTCCCACACAAGCACTGGGAGCTGGTGCTCCCCAAGGCCTGCTGACAGATCACCCTGGCTGCCTGCACACAGGCACCTGCCCAGTGTCAGTGTGCTGCTCTGTCTCACGTCTCTGTGGGAGTAGGCACTGCCTGAGGAGAGGGAGCTTCATAGGTCATTAGAAGCTTCTTTTATGTGTGATGACCAGCTTACAATAAAGCTTTGGCTTTACAATAAAGCCTAACCTTTCCTTCCTGACAGCTGCTAACAACACTCTACTTCAGAAATTTACTGCCCTGCATGAAAAAAAGCATGATCATTTTTTGGATAGGAAAATAAAAAGTTTTTTGGGGCAACATGTTCTCATTTGGAATAACTCCCTATTCTCCAGCAGAAACATCACATTTAGTCCCCCTTTGAATTCTGAGTTTTGTTGTTTTCCTGTCCCTTCTTTTCCATTAGCTCACACTGTTCATCTCACTGACATAAGAGAACAGAGCAGGGGAGGAAGGCAGCCCATAATCTAACAGCCAAAAAAATCCTTTCTCTATTTTTATGCAAATGTTTTTAGTCATCAATCTTACAGCTTTACTTTTCTGCTTCTGTCTATGCCAGGTCAGAAGCATTTTGCACCTTGACCTCCTGTTGGTGCTTTCCTGTCAGCAAGTGTTGCGTTATTTCTTTCGGAAACCCCATTCATATAAAGCTTCTTTCTTCTTTTCAGCCCATCTCCAGCAGAAGGAATTCAGATAGTTGAACTGGTGGCAAGGTGATTCTAGCTGAACAAGAGGGAAGCGGATTTACACTCAGTGATTCCATGGAGCAGCATTTGCATCCAGCAATACCTTGACATGAACAAAGGAGGGTGTGAGGTGGTTATATTCATACACCTTTTTTCCCATTCAGAGAGGGCCCAGCCTCAGCCAAATCAGCTGTTTTCACCACGACTTAGCTTAATGAACCAGCTAATTTACCATGTGTGGAGTGCAAGTGCATGATGGAAAGTGTCCTTAAACAGGACTCATGCATCTACCTGAAATAAATGCATTCAAAGAGCATAAATTTCAGAGGGGGAAAGCGAAAACTTTCTCAGCTGCTTCATGAGTATCTTCATATAGCACCCACGGAATAGGTCCATACCTTGCTTGACCAAATTCGTTAACCAGAGCTGGACTAGAGCTCACTCCTCTGAGAAATGTAGGCCTTTGTTTTTAATAAAACATATGGGCCAAATTAGTATGTAAATAAATGAATGACTTTCAAGAATCCCAGATAACACTTGCTGAGCAATGGGTCAGGCCAGATTTAATCTAAAAATCTTTCTGCTGCGTGTAAATGGTTATGTCATAGCATTTGTCTTTAATTACTAAACTGTTTCCAAAGGCTTGACTCATGACATGTTCCTCGGTTAACCACAAAAACTTGTACTACAAGATTTGCCATATAGATCCCTTTTTTTTTTTTCCTACAGCATTGTTAAGCCCTGGCTCCTGAAAAAGGAATGTAACAATCTCCCAGAGATAGACACTTGATCTTTACAGTAGTGAGAGCTCTTTTTTTAAAATGAATTTTCCATATAAAGGAAACAAGGCACTTTTGACTCATAAGGAACACTACATCTTTTATATTGACAGGAAAAAACCCCACAGAAGTGAAAGCCTTTAAAATACAATTACTTATATATCTCTGTATAAATCCAAATAGGAAGGATCACTGTAATAAACTGATGTATAAAGATTTCTGCAACAAATTTTACCATTTTCTAAATGCCATGATAACCAACCTTTGGCAACAGCAGATATTTTGAGAAAGGCCCTGTCTCCTTGTTCCTAGTTGTGTAAAATTTCTTGGTATCCATGAGCCATTTCCTATGTATGACCTAAGGATGAGGTCATGAGAATGAAGTGTACCGGCCATTCTGTGAATTGAAAGTCTGATCTGGGAACCTAAAGAGTGTTTGATAAAGTAAGAAAAATGGAACTTTTGGTTTTGTTATAATGAAAGTGTTGATCTGATCACCCAGATCGAAGAAGGACATTTTGAGACTGACTTGGTGGCTTTCTACTTCCCAGAAAAAGTCAGAGGAGAAAGATATAAGCAGAACCAGTTGACACAGGTAAAATACAAATTCAAAATATCTTTTACCTTTATCTCTAAGTTGAGTCTGAAGTAGGGGAAAAGTGTGTACCAAGTATTGCAAGCTGATGCCATTTAGAGCAGAGGAGAAACGGGCTTCTTCCATCTTTCAAATGGAAATATAGCAGTTTGGAAACTGTTAGGAAAAAGCACATTCTGCCTGTACATTGATATAGGGCTACAAGTTGCCACCATGGGAGGTGTTCAACTCGTGCACTTCAGATTTTGGAGAAGTTACTGGTAGAAATCTGCCACTTACTCAGCACCCTCAAGACCATCTCCAACTCTTCCATTCCTTTGACTACTGGCCTTGCCCTGCTCCCTCATGGGCAGGAATTCCCACAGAACACAAATAACCCATGGCAAAAAATTCTCTTGTCGGAACACACAAGAGTAGACTTGCACTGAAATTCTTCAGTTCAAACCATTGAGCAGAAACATTGAGAGAAATACAGGCTGAACTGAACTGAACACCAAAGCAAGTAATACCTTGTGGGTTGAGGGAGGTGATTTTCCCACTCTGCTCTGCACTGGTGCAGCCTCACCTTGAGTACGTGTGCAGTTCTGGGCACCACCATATAAGAAAGATATTAAACCATTAGAGAGCATCCAAAGGCAATTCTGTTCACTTCTTAATCCTCTTATTTCTCCTTTGGCTTCTTTCCCCCAGCCCAGGGGACAATTCACCATCTATAGCTACTAGACCTTGCTGGGTGATATTCTTGCCTGGTCAGACATTTCTGATTAAACCGGTTTTCTTTCTTAAAATTGCCTACCCCACCTCTTCTACTCCCAGTCAGTCATGCCTATGTGTAACTGTCTCCTCAGCATATCAGGCCATTCACTTCTGCTTGCAGGCTTATGGTATTTCTCTAATGTGAGTCTCAATACTAGCTTCTTACCAAAGTCCTGCATTTTGAGATGTTGCTTTTGTTTTTTCTTGTATTCTTATGCTCCCACCACCTTCTCCTACATTTTGCATTTTTTAACTGTTATTAATGAGGGTGGATTTGTTTGCCAGCAATGGTAGCTCATATTCTGCTTGAATTTCTGTAGTATATTTTCTATTCAACCAGATTCTAATGGTCCTAAAATGTAAATGGGCAGTTTAGCTTTTGAAAGATAAAGGCACAGCCTTTTGATATTGTACTTTGTGTTGTAAAATATGGTTTGTGTAGAATATAAGGTAGTGATGTACTTTCAATGTTAAGATCCTTGAGATGAGGGTCAAATGTGAGTTTTAACATCCTGGGACCAGACTTTAAATTTTTGTGAAATGTCTGTAAATCGTTCTAAGTATGCAGGCTAACCAACAAGCCCTACAACAGCAGAGGATTCACATAATGCTTTCCTGACTCTCTGTCCCCTAACTGCCTTCCCACCTGGCAGACCCTGGCAAGGGAAGCACTGCCCTGTTCGAAAGCATGTGTTTCTAGTCGGATTTTTAAAGATTAAGGAAACTTACTATTAGGAGCATGTCTTACACTGTGAGAACCTTTTTTTGCCTTCCTAGAAGCTCAAAAGGGCTCACACCCTCCAGCTAGAAAACAGTTCCCTCTTGAAGGTTGAAGCTTTCCCTGAGAGCATTTTCTAACTTCAGTTGAAATGTCTTGCTTTGCAACGGCATGCTGCAATTATCTCTTTAACAAAAGCAAAGCAGAATAATTAATAGCTTCCATAGAAGGGGAGATTACCTGATTTGTTTGTGTCTTTGTTTGTTTGTTGGTTTGTTTGTTTAAAATTGTTGCTGAAGCACATGAATGCTCTTTCCCTACCTTGAACAGACTAAATAATAGAAAGGAAAGTCCAGTGAGGAGAGTTTAAATATTTCACTCATTTTAATGCCCTCTAAATTTGTATTTTATCAACTGTTTTAGTGAAACTGCCAAGCACACAACTTTATTTCTGGAGTCTTGCACCAATGTAACCTACAGAGGAAGGATGACACTTCACAAACAATATTTATGTATTTGTTTCCAAAAAGCAGATTCTGCCTCTGGGTAGTAATGCAACTAAGTCATGCAATACTAGGAAAGAGATGGTATCTGCATTGAAGCTGTCTCTCCAAAAAGGAGGATTCCTTGGGCTGTCCTTCTCCAGCAGCAGAATGCTTCAGAATTTGAGGAGCAGGTTGTAAGAAAGGTTTTACTGTATCAAATCCTGCCTTGGTTTTAATGAAATGCTCTGACTAAGTTGTGCTTCCTTATTCTTTATTCACTCAGGTGGTTGCAGAGGAGAAGGGGAATATTTTGACCTTAATCTGAGATATAAAATAAATACATTTACGTTGCTAAGCATCTACTGTAACTTGTGAACTGATTTTTTTTATCCATTGTGTATGTGAACTGAGCAAACCTGGCTTGGATTCAAGTGAAATTTGGCATGGGTCAGTGGCCTACTGTCCTCTAGGATTTTCACAAGAATGTGATTCCACATTTTATGTGGCTATGTACTGGTGATTGGAATGTTTAAATAAATAACAAATTGAGTCACTTAGCCCTGAATCAACAAATGCAGTGTCCCAAAAGGGATTCCCCACAATTTATAGCCATATCTTGCTGAAGATTCATACTCGACTGATTTAAAGATGTTCAAAGTTGAAGAGTGGTAAGATGGCAGGAGAAGTCCTCTCCCAGCAGTTCATGGAGCAGCACATACAACTCCCATTTCCTGGAACCTTTAGAGGGGCTTTAAACCAGGGCAGCTCTGCCTGAACAGGGAGACATATATGTGCTGGTAACAAAACCCTGAACTTGTGGCTGTGGTTTTCAGAAATTCCTTTGCCTCTCTCTTACTTTTTTCTAGTAAGAGGATGCATTTTTAATTAAAAAAAACCAAACCCCAACAAAACAAACAAACAAACCAACCCCCCAAAAAATAGCAAAAAAATTTATCCTCTGTGTAGCACATTGGTTCATTAGTAATGGGTTAGTCACAGATTTAAAAAAAATGCTACAAAACATTTCGTCTGTTTAAAACAACAAGCAAACAATGGGGTGGGGAAACCCAGAAAGTTTAGTGGAGAAGCACATATCATAATTCTGCTAAAAAATAACAATTTAAAATATTGCTCAGTCTTTGTTCTTCATATCATAACTGATCCATTTGTACATCTTGGACAAGGATTCATAGGTTTCTTCCTCTGCTCACCTACTTTTTTTTAAAAAGGACTAGCTATTTCTGGCTGAGGTATATGAACCTTATCCCACTGGACTTTGGAAAGGTCATCTGCTTTTCTTTGAGTCTTAAAAAAAAAAAAAGTCTAAAAGGTACTTTCCTTTCTGTGATTTAAGTTCACGAGCATTTATCATCATGTCGAGTCAGTTTGTCTTTGAGAAGAAGCGTTCCAGAAAAAAAACAAAGATGACTTATGGATTAGGACACAATGAACTTTTCCTGCTGCCAGAGTTAGCCACAAGGCAGTTCAAATGCCATCCCCTCCATGGTGACCCTGCCCAGATGTCAGTCAGGATGTGGATGTAATTGGAATCCACCAGAAAAATACATTTTCTGGAAAAACTGAGAATTTTTATAGGAACAAACAAATTCAAATATTTAAAATCAGTGGACTGGAGCTGAAACACTCCAGTTTCTATCCTTAGTTTGAACCTCAGGTCCCATAAAACACTGTTACTTCTAATGAAAAAACAAGATGGAAACAGGGTGGTGAGTTATGATGTCTCTCATGAAAACTGAGAATTTACATTGCAAAGCAAACGTCTACTATTTTGAAATAAAAGTTGGTTAAAGCTTCCTCAGATGTAACCTAGCTGGGCTTTTAAGGTGGCAGTAGCTGCTTTGTGGCTGGAAGGGCAATTGAAAGGCTTTGGCCTACAATATTGTAACCTAAAGCAGAAATTGCAGAGCAGCATTTGCTGAGCAGCCAAGGAAACCTGCCTGAACTACAATGTGAGAGAAAGGAGAACATTCACATTTTGGTCACTTACAACCTTTTTGCTCCTATTGTAAACATTTCACAGCTCCCAGGAAAATGCATGCTATGTTTGTGACAAATCTTACCCTCACCATGACACTGCCTCTGTGTTTGAGATACATCTATTCCATGGGTGGAATTCCTTACTGTCACTGCTCTTCCCTTTTCTCTTTTAAAACTCTTTTACTCTTTCTTGTTGTTTATATTCTCATGCAACCTTATATGCTGCCCTTCAATTTCTCTTTCTTATGCTTGTGAAGCAATCCCCCACAGTTTAAGCTGAACTTGTTACCCCTTTCTGGTTGAAAGGATTTATTAAGAATTACTCTAGATTATGTCAACCAACTTTAACAAAAATGGCTTTTGATTTCATATCAGTTCAGATGCTGACTAGTGCTTGTGGTTTTCTGGCTTTTATTGGATGTGACATAAATATCCACACTGTGATCCTTGCCAGCATTTGTTTTCCCTTTTGTACAAAATGAAGAATACAATAATTTTGCCAGTAGATTTTGTGATCAGCAAAGTATTTGCACAGCCCAGTTTATTTTTCTAAACAAAAAAGGTGGGGCTTGAATGATTCAGGGAATGCATTCCCCCCTCCTAGCTCTCCTGAAGACACAGTGAGCTGAATGGTATCAATCCTACCTGGAGGGCCCATTGCAGAGCAGGGAAAGCTGCAAATGTACAAGGCAAGCTTTTCCTTGAAAACTTATTTCAACACAGTTCTTGGGGGTTCTTACTAGTGCTCAATAAAAAATTACCAGGACTATGAGCCCCCTCCTAATACACAGTCGTGAAATATGTCCTTTGGCAGAGACAACACTTTCTTTTCCCACAGAAAAGGGGGGAAAAGATTTTTTTATTGCTCTGCTGGGGCACACATCACTCTCCAGGGAAGCGCTCTGGAGCAAGGGGGGTGTGATGCAACGTTAATAAATGACTGCCACGTTAATAAATGACAAGCAGAAAGTGCTTTGATGGAGTGAGACATCACAATTAGGCCAGAGTGCAAGTGAAGGGTCATGCTGTGCCTCTGGGCCCTGCCAGAGCTGGATAAGCAGCTGTGGTGGCTGAGCAGGGACAGTGGGAGCTTTGCATCTTTAGCACAAGCCCAGCCGTCACAAAGAGGGCAGCTGCTGAGATGGCACCACCCCCGGGGCTCACTATCCCTGCTTTAAAGACCACTCCTGTGGCTGGTGGGTATGAGGAGCCATGAAGGAGGGATGCTCATCCCCTCTGACCTTCCCTTGCACCATGTGGGCTGCATGGATGCCTGGTCCTGACCTGGCAGTTCTCTGGTTTGTGTTCTCGGGACTTTGAGTGGGCCAAGGCAGCAGTGGAGGGAAAGGAAACTGCCTTTCTGTCTCTTTTCTCTCTAGAAAAGCCCTTGTATGAAAATCAGGTCATCCTCCTTGCTGTCTGTCTGTCTGCATTTGGCTTTGAGGTCACCTGTGGCTTGTAGGGTAGCCAAAAAGAGAAACTCCCCCAGGAAGACAAGGAAGAGGCTTCAAGTTCACCGACCAAAATATCATGCAGCTGGCAGGTTTGGGGCAAATTACTCACCTTCCTGAGGAGGAAGGAAATATTGAGACACAAATTGGTAACTAGCCCCAAAATGGCCCAGTTTTGCTGCTCTTTTTCTGGGACATGTGGCAAAACCACAGTCTTGGCTCTACTGGTCTTACCTAGAGTGAAGGCCAAAGGCAGCTTTTTATTATGAGGACACTTGTCCAGGCTTTTGCAGTGGAAAATTTTGCAAACCAGTGCAGTGAGAAGATGGAGGTCTGTCATGCAAAGCAGTTATCACTACCATCCTCACCTGATTGTTAAACAACTGCAGCTTCTAAGAGTTGCATTTGAAAACATTTATTCCTAATAATTGCAGTAAGTAACCTACTGCACTTCTGGCCAGAGTCCTGTATCTGGAACTAAAAAGATTTTTTGTCCCAGCCTTTGAACCCAAGATCACAGCACATGGTAACCCAGCAGAGCTACAGTGACTCATCACCACACTGTTGAGGCTGAAAGGGACCCTTTTCCACCCATCCATGAAAACAGAATGAATCTATCTGGACCAAGTCACACACTTTTTCCTTTCATTTATAGAAAACAGAAACTGTGATTTTTTTTTTTTTCTCTGAAGATCATAACTGGTTTTTATGATTAAGCTCTGTGAAACAGATAACCATGATCCTCTCTTGTATGTCTCTTAAGAATTTAGCATCATGATTCCCCAATTCTAGCACAATACAACTGGTGATCAGATATGAAGAACTGTTATCCTGATATACAGTAAAAAAAATGCAATTTAAAAAAACCTTTCTTCTCTTAACTTTGACCTCTGAAGTGTGGGAGAAAATGCTTTTTTACAGATGATCCTAAAAAGGTCCTTTTCTTCACCTGTGTAAAAATGCAGTACTGTGGTATACTATCCATTGTATAGAATTGACTTTTTTTATACCCTCTTAAGTTTTTTTTTTTGGACTGGGTTATTGTTGCAGGCCAAGTCTCAGGTCTCTTCAGCTGACCTTCTGATCCTGCTTCTTTGGAAAAGCAGCCCATCCTGCAGCTAGCACAACCAGCCATCCACCCTGAGGAGCCAAAGTTCATCAGAGTCTCTGGTGCCACTTCCCTGTTTCCAGAAGAATCACTGCAACCCCTGTTTGTGTTCAACCTCTTCATCTCACAGACTCGAGCCACACATGGAACAAGGTGGGCCACTGTCAGCTGCTGCAGAGCCAAGCATGGAGAGTAAGCAGTTACACATGTTTTCCTTCAGGCTTTCTCAACAACTTTCAGTGGCCCTTGAAAGAGTTATCGATTTGTGTGAGTCAGGAGGCAGCAGGATGGGACTGGTCCCTGCCCACAGGCAGCTCGGGCACAGCTGTGTCACAGAGGGGTCACTCCTGAGCACAGCAACCACTGAGGTCACATGCTGAGAGTTTTGTTTATAAAGTGAATTCCGTAGGTACAAGTCATCATCAGAAGAAAAAGCCCCATGGACAATATTATATAATCCAGACAAATATACTAATAGGGGATTTTCCAATGGAAGAAAACTTACATCATGCCTGAGGAAGTAAAAATAAACCTGGCACTTGTATTTGTTCTAAACACAAGAAGAGCCTTGATGAACTACTAGTTACATTTCTTAGTCATGGTGAGCATTGTGATGTTGGTTTTAAACTTATTCCATAACTGCATCCTAACCTCAATAATAAAATACACTAGACTTTCAAAATCAGTTTCTTTCTAAGGCTCACTGTTTCCAGAGAACGGTACACTTTCCTAATTATTGCTGATGTTTTAGCCATTATTGAACCTCCTATGACCTTATTCAGTGAAGAAAATAGCGCTGGGATTTGAAAATGAACAAGTTACTTGTGAAGTAAAATAAATCAAAAAGTAAGGTTTATATAGCAACCTCCCCGAATGCCAGATACATTTAAAAAGATTTCTCATCATTGGAAAAACAATTACTTTCACTGTATTTTACATCTGAAGATCACAATTGAGAGAAGATGTGCTTTGTTGTCAATAGCCTGTTCTATTTAAACGGTGCACTAAGAGGAAAAGTTATGCACCATGTTTATGGCAGATTCAAAAAAATGAAAGAGGAAATGTGTAAAAGGATATGAAGTGTGGCTCAAAAGACACACTATGGCCTTAAGAACAAAGCAAATACATAAGATGCAAAACTAAGTCTGTAATCTGTAAACAAAGCCTTTCTTTTTGAGGAAAAACCAGAAGATCTGTATCACCATTTTGTGTTTCATTCAATAAAAATGAAATATTCAAGCAGACCAGGGGATTCCAGTGATTCACAGCATGTCATTTTTTATCCATGAGATGCATGATGAGGTGTTCATGACTTTCCATTGCTGAACAGTAGAATTACCCAGGGAGGAAAGTGTGTTTGGTTTTGGCAAAGCCTCACTGGCTACTTTTTTACAGAATCTTACAATTAGGTTCATCTGAGCAGACTCAAGTTAGTGGCAGAGAGGTGTTATTTGGATGAAAATCAAAGTCTTCTTGACTTATGCACCAGAGAGAGCCAAAACCAAGTTGGGTTCACTTTGGGTGCCAGTTACAGCTTGTATGTGCTGATCTTACACCCAAGATAAGTCACAACAGCTTTAGACCCACTGTCTGTGAGTCCCAGGGGGTGAGATAAGAATGAGGGAAGTGCAGATGTTCCTTCTCCTTCACACATCTTTTGCTGGGGGTGGACAGTGGATCATATAGAAATTGGCAGGTCTTCATTGCAGCTGTCTAAGTTTGGCCATTCCCTTTCCCTTTCCCTCCACCCCCACCTCCTTCTCTTTCCAAGTAGCAAATGGAGCATCTCAGGGAAACAGCTGACCTGCAAAAGTCCACATCAGGTACACGGGCTTTCTACTGGGGCTGCTCATTCCTCTGCCTCCTTCATCTTTGCCAAATGAAATAATTCCTGTCACATCTGAATTCTTCTTCCAGCGCTGAGTCTTGGCATTGCTAGCCTCTTAACCACTTCTTTCAGCTGTGAGAGAATCAACCCAGCTTCTGAAATTCTCAGACTTGCTCCAGGTTTTTTTTAAAAAGGGGCTGCTCTTGCAACTGCTATTTCCAGGCAAGCAGAGGTAGCAAAGTTTATTCTCTGAGTTCACCCTAGGTCCTGGGCTGGCTCAGAAATGGAAGTAGGGAATTCAGTCCCATCATGCTCGTCTATTACCAGCTGGCAGCCAGAAGAACTGAATGCAGCTGTGGGGCTCCTCACAAACATTCCATCTCGGCAGCCCTGACCAGAAATCTGGAGAAGCCACCTCAGCTGTCAGGCTTCCTCAGAGGAAGACAGCACATCCACAGGCTGAGCATGAGCCAACCACAGAGCTTTAGGGAGACTGGGCTTCTGTGGTAGGAGATGGACGTGGAGGCAACTGCCAGGAAGTCATTAATGCCCCTCAGCACTTTCCTGGGCACATTTGTGTTGGTGCTCCTTTCTCAGCTGCACTTTGCAAGTGACTTCCCTTCCAGGTGACCTGGTCCACTGGAAGTAAAAAGCTGGAGGTCTCTGTACAGCTCACTTAGATTAGGCAGCTGGATAGAGAGGTCTCATCCCAGCTGGACTTCCACTCACTGTGAATTCTGAAGATCATTTTTCTTTCCTTTCCTAGCAAAGGTGGCTCTGTTGGTACAGGTGGAGGCAGTGTGCATGCTCTGATGTAAAGGGAGGATGGTGTGGGCTGTAGCACCTGTCAGTTGACATTAAGCATAAGAAGACAAGAAGTTTTCCATCTTCCTTAAACCTAGCCTGTACTCATTAGGCCACCTCTCCTCTTAGAAAAAAAGACATTAACATGGATGGTTTTCAAATATCAAATGGAAACACTGACATGGTAAACACTATGCCACTCACCACAATTTTTTCCAGAGCAGAACTGGCTCTTAATATCCCCATGCTTTGGCAGATTTTCAAAGCAAGCAGAAGAGAGAGTTAAGGGCCTTCCCTGGGACTCCTCTGACACCAAGTTGTGGACAGGCCCATTCCAAGCTGAAGGGGATCCCACCATGGGTCATAATGCAGAAGTCAAATTTAAAAAGCAGCCACTTAGTAGGAAGGGGCTCAGTGAGGACATTTGGTTTTAGAAGAGTGAATTGCAAAATTTAAAAAACAACCTTGCACTTTGGTGCTTAGAATTGACAACCAGTGTATAATATCCTACCAGCAGAATATGAAAGGAAAAATTCTTCTTTGGATGGAGTGTATGGGAAGTTTATGCCTCTGACTTTGCCTCTGAATCTTGAATATTATGCCTCTGACCTTTCTACATCATGCATGTTCCACAATCTGGAATCTGCTTCCACATCAATCTAACTTTGAACAAAAAATAATTTGATAATTTTTTAAAGTAAGGCTATTAACTTGCAGTTTGGATTTTCTTCATAAAAGAAGAATTCACAAGTTTTTTTTTCAGGCTGACCTTTGGCTCTGGGCAGTGATGCAAATAACCTTCCTGCCAACTCACTGATGTAAAAGGGGAAAAAGTGTGGAGGGTGAGGGGGATGGAGTGTAATACTACCGTCCTAGGAATTGGATCCAGCTGGCCTTCAAGAATATAGTCAGCCATGGGGGTAGCGTGGAATAAAAAAACAAAACAAATTAAACATAAAATACAAAACTTCAAAAGGTCTTGTGCACCTACAGCTTTTCTGCATTTGAGCTGAGTATTCTGCATATTTGGAAGTTAGTCCCAGGAGGAAAATTGTTCTGTGTCAATAATATTACAGGACAGCTACTCCTGATTCACTTTCATTTCATCCCCCCAAATTTTTCATGTAATTCTAAAATTTTTTTAGGTCAGACTACAAGGGTTGATTCCTTGAACCTTTCTTTCTTAAGCATGTCTTCCCTATCACCTGTGTCAGAGGAGATTAAGGTTCCATATTAGGAAAAGGCTCTTCACCCAGACAGCTGGGCACTGGAACAGTCTCTCCAGCAAAGTGGTCACAGCACCAAGCCTGACAGAGTTCAAGAAGCATTTGGGTAATTCTCCCAGGCACATGGTGCAATTCTTGGGGTGTTCTGTGCAAGGCCAGGAGTGGGACTTTATAATCCTTGTGTGTTCTTCACAACTCAGCATATTCTGTGATTCTGTAAAACACCCTTTCTCTTTTCTCTTCTTGTTCTCCCCTTATTTGTTTTCGCTACTGGTCTGATACTTGTGGGAAAGCAAAATCCCCAAGTCTTGGGTTCCTGGATTTCACAATATATAAATGAAACAACTCTGTGGCTTCAGGTAATTTTTTTTTTTATATGTAGTGTCATGGTTCCTGTTGTGGCAAAGACCTGCATACAGCCCATGGTATCAATCCAGGCTAGGGAATGAGCAGATTGGAATCATTGGAATGAGCAGCCTTGGGGAGAAGGACTTGGGGGTGCAGGAGGAGGGAATGGACTTCAGTGAGGAACATGTGCTTGCAGCCCAGGAAACCAGTTGTGTGCTGGGATGCTTTAAAGAATCATGGCCAGCAAGTCAAGGGAGGTAATTCTGCCCCTCCACTTCACTGTGGCGAGACCACAGCTCCAGTGCCGTGTCCAGCTTGGGGGTCCCTCAGCACAGCAAGGACACAGACCTGTTGGAGAGTCCAGAGGAGGCCAACAAGGCCATCAGAGGGATGAAGCACCTTTCCTGTGTGGACAGGCTAAGGGATTGTTCTGCCTAGGAAAGAGAAGGCTTTAGGGTGGTGTAATTGCAGCCCTCCAGTACCTGAAGGGAGCCCACAAGAAAGATGGACAGAGACCATTTACAAGGGCATGTAGTGACAGGACAAGGCAGAATGGCTTCAAACTGAAAGAGACTAGAGTAAGTATTAGGAAAAAAATTCTTTACTGTGTGGGAGGTAAGGCACTGAAACAGCCTGCACAGAGAAGTTTTGGATGTCCCATCCCAGCGAGGGTGGATGGGGCTCTGAGCAACCTGAGATAGTGGAATGTGTCCCTGCTCAAGGCAGCGGGGCTGGAATGAGATGAGTTTTAAGGTCCCTTCCAACACAAGCCATCCTATAATTCTATTTTATAATCTCAGTTGAGGGCACCAAGTTCATTTCATATGTCCTACACTAGGACAGCCATCACTGGGAATTGTTATTAAGTCTCTTTTTTTGAGCTGGTCATCTAGATGTGAAAACTTTTCTTGTCTGACTTGACTTACTGGAAGTTATCTCTGAAGTATCCAGCAGCAACATTTCTGCCTTAGCATCGGGGGCAGGCACTGAGAGCCTGATCTGGGCAGAGAAAATCAAACAGCAGATGAGGCACGTTCCTGCTGACTCAGATCATAGCAGCAGGCAGCCCGGGAGTTTCCAGCCCTGCTTGCATGCCCTACAGCTGTGTAAGAGGTGGATTTGATTGTAAGAAGGAGCCAGGGGCATGCCCAAAGCTGGCTGCTCTCAAAGGGACTGGGTTTGCTGAAGGGAGAAGTGCACATGGATACCGTGTGCTTCTCAGTACAGCTGCAAGGCTGCCACCCTAAGGACAGAGAGATGCACTAAAGCGTCTTTTTCCTTCTACAGGCATGCCTTGATCTTAGCAGGATCATGGGTCTGACCAGCTTCTGCATTCATTCCCACAGCTGCCAGCCTTGCTGCTGCAGTTTAGCAAAGAGAACGTAGCAGTAGCACTTGAAGGGGATCCCATGGGTGTAGAAATATGCTCCAAGGATTTACTGACTACCCAAAGCTTGAGTTCACCTATATGACCCACCCCAAGCTTTAACAAATTCTTGGATATGCATTGGAAAGTGATGGGATTGAAATAAAATCATCAAATGTAAAGATAATAAGTGATTTTTTTTCATTTTGTTTGCCTTCTGATATTGTCTCAGCCCAGCTGATTTCACAGGTTTTATTTCACAGCTGTGTTTTCTGGTCAGCTTTTCAGGACCCTTAAGAAAGAAGCATGAAAATACTGAGCAATAGGAAAAAAAATCTGGAGTCACAGACTCAAAGGCCATGAATCACGTTGACCCTGATGACTTAAAAAAGGTGAGAGCCAGAATGCTAAGCTCTTCCCTCTTCCAGATGCTCAGGTCTTGGCTGAAAACAAAGGATTTGTGATGTGAAAAACCACTGAGACCTGCAGGTGAGGAGTGGATTCTGAGCCTCAGTTCAGCTCATGAGATGCATCTGCCATTGTCCACTGCCTGGAGCAGTGGGGGGATGGATGCAGTGCCTGGTGGGATGTGCAGCTTGGACAAAACATGGACCTGCCCCTCTGGAAGGAGCCAGGGTCAGGCAAGCCATGGTAGATATTGGGAAGCACGAATGTGTCACCTCTTACTTAGATCCTGGTAAACATAGATTCTCTTTGGTTGGAATGCTGGAGATGTGTTTTGACAAATCTCTGTTAAAGGAGAAAAAAATTTTTCACAAGCTCTGATTTTAGGTCTCATTTGACATTTGCAGAAGACAAAGGATGATCTCCCACAGACTTTGGCCCTAAAGCTCATTATATAGTGAATTCATAGCATGCAATTCACTATATCAGTTTGCTCTGAGTAGGCATGAAAGGGCCTGTGCTAGATCCCATCTTAGTCCTTTTGGTGCCATTTTGTTCTGCACCAGTCTGACCAAAACTGAAATCTAAATTTTTAATGTAATACAAAGCTTTTATTAACTAAGCTTCTTTCAAGGGTCCTGCTTCCTAAAACAGCCCAGGAAGAATGAGGATAAAATTATTATTTCAGGAGTGAGATGAGAGGAGAGATCCTCTCTTTCAAGTTTGGTTTCCTGTGTATCCTCACATCTTCAAGTTTTATTTATTTCACTGAGAGAATCTCATCAAACCATTATTTTGAATGAGTGAAGTCTTTATTTTGCTTCTTAGACCAGAGAGGTAATATTCCTTCTTATTTTGCTTTCTCTCATGCCAGCCCTTTAAGCGAAACGCTGAGCAGTTGGACTC
Source organism: Serinus canaria (assembly GCF_022539315.1). Taxonomy (NCBI): domain Eukaryota; kingdom Metazoa; phylum Chordata; class Aves; order Passeriformes; family Fringillidae; genus Serinus; species Serinus canaria. The sequence continues at coordinate 19,349,989 of NC_066316.1, read as the reverse complement.
TAACTGCAATTTAATGTAACACTTATCTGTGTTGCTGTTCACACTGTAAAAGGTAATTTCCAAAGGTCAGAGCAGCTGGATTCCATTATAGAAATGCAGAGAACTCAAAATAGCCTTTGTAAATATATATTTTTTGAGGAATTCAAGCAGCTGCTTTCAACACCCCTGGGTCCTTATTGTTTCAGAATGCTTTAGTATCAGCCCGGGGTCAGAAATTACTAAATTGCTCTTCCTCCTCCCCTAGATAAGAAATTTCCTTTGGATAAACATTAAGAAATAGTCAAAAGCAGAGATATTTCTGCTTTTGCATTCTTAATCATAAGTTTTATTGCAATAAGCACTAAATCAAGAAAACTTTCTTCCATATGGGTTCAAGAACCATTTCCACTCTTTTTTTCTACACGTATGACATTTGTTTTACAATGCTGCAGTTTACAAATCAAATAGTTTCTCACAGAGATAGTATGTTTTTATTCCATTTGTCCTTTTTCAAATAGTCCAAACGTCTGTGGTTTTGTCATTAAAAGTCCAATTGGCAGATATATACGGAAACTTTATGTTTTCCAGCTGGGCAACTACCAGTTACACATGCTCATTATTATTCATATTATCATTACAGTAACCATGGAGGATAATTCATGTGGCTTACTCAGTCAATATTCTCTGATCTACAGCAGATACTGTCCTGAAACTGTTGGAACTGAATTCTCCTTCAGCTGTGAGGACATTTTGATACAATCTGAGCCTCCTGACTTGACCTGTCTTTCAGAATAAAACTGAACAGGGACACCTCTGTGTCCCCTGAATTCCAGAATTTTCTAGTGGTTTTAGATGCTTTCCTTCAGGAGGAATACTCTCAGTTTGGAATATATTCTTGTTGAGAAGGAGTGCCTGGTGTTTGTTTCTCCCATAGTAGTTTTACCCACCTGTAATTTTACTGACTTGAAACAATTTTTGACCACCCTGTTGACAGAGGAGAGGTAGGATCTCAACCCCAGTGCGAATGTTTTAAATCATGCTGGCTTTTCAGTGGGGTTTTCAATTGCTGTGAAAAATTCTAAATCCCCGAAGCTTTATTTTCCCCTCTCTCCGTAGCTGTGAATGGCCACACAAAGAGTGCTTGCTCTTGGACAGAAGTGTTGTGTGCCATGCTGTAAATCACTGAAAGAACGAGTCTGTCAGAGAGGATGAGCAGACTCTAAGCCATAACCATCATAGTGGGTGGTACCATTATCCTGGGCTAATTTATTGTAAAGCTTCAGCTGACAGGAGCAGATTTCTGTGGTCTGACATAGAATAGTTTATGAAGGATGCCAGAACTTTTCTATTTAGTTACTTCTGTAGTATTCATATCACGACCCTATGCTATGTGAAAAACATGATCGTGCAATTTGTGTGGCATAACAACCCTAAGGCTCTGAGATTGGTGTCTATTTTTACTTCTTTATTTACCATGGTGGAAAGAAAGGAGATTGACGAACGGACACCTAGAGAGGGTTTTATTATTGGAATAGTAAAAGCAACACCGAGTGCCATGAGACAACATGAAAGCTCTTCTCTTCCATGTGTGCACAGGCCCCAGTTCCATCGGCTTTTGTGAAGATAAATACTTGGCTGGAATGAGCTGCTATGTAGGAGAAAATGGTGTGGATGCAGATGTATTTTTCCCTTGTTTGCAGTCTGGGAGGCAAGCAGATACATCCAGCTGTTCTCCTGTCCCCCAGGAACTAGGGTTATCCAAGCTGAGCATACTGCCTTTCTGGATATCTCAGGGCAAAAATGAATCCTGTGCAAACAGTGGGGAGTGAACAGAGCCCATCTCCCATCAGCTCTGAGGGCCAGCAGCAGGGTGGTTTAAGGAGCTTTCCTGGATGGTATTTGCATCCCATCTGTGGCCCACCTTGAATTTCAAGGATAACATTTTGAAGAATTCATAGGGTTAACAGCAAGGCTTGCATCTCTTTAAACATTTTGCTTCCAGTTCAATGTGTTACCCTCCGTTAGGTCAATCTACTGTGGATGGTGTTCTCAACTAAGAAAAATGTAAAAGGCACGATTTTGATGGAGTTCCTGGCAAATCCTTTGATTACATTCCCTGACACTCAACAGATGTCTGCAACCCACATGGCAAACATCCATAGAGGCAGTAGCTCACTCTAGCCCTTGGTATAAGAAGTGATATATAGTATTTAAAAGAAATAATCTATGATATATGCAACATTCCCATTTTTTCTGGATAACTTTTTCAGCCAATAATTGAGGAACTTAATTTACATTTTATTATAAATCTTATCCAAATGCTTGAAACTTCATTACTGGGGACCCTTGGACTTTAAGGAACCATAAAATGAATGAGACATGATTTTAAACTCATGTTTAAAGATAAAATTGAAACTTAAACCATTGTTCATTGCAGTTGTGCATTCCAGGCCATGAATGTAACAGGGAAAGTAGAAAGAAAAATAATCAGAAGCATTTAAGTGTTTTCTGAAATTTAAATTCAAAACTGCATTTGCAAGCATTTTTGTTTCTTTTTAATGAGCATCGCCTAAAGTCCAATTTCCGTGAAGTATCCATAAAAAACTCCAGCTGCAAACATGATTATCAGATCTGCCCTGGATGTGTGTTCTTGTTGCTGTTGTGACTCACATGCAACCATAAGATAGCTGGCTGCTGGCAACTGCTGACGTTTTTATTGGTGCTCCAGTAATGTTCAAACCATAACTGTCACAGGCCAATTCCTAAAATTTGGCTCCCTCTCCCAGAGAAAAGAAACATCATCAGTGAGATACATTTATTAAAGGTTTAAGAAAAAATATTTTTAACTAATTTCAACATCTACACCATGAAAGTCTTTACATACATCTCTATGTGTTTCTATTTACACCTGATAGTGAACAAGAACCTCAGATATAGAGATTTCAGTATCTATTATCAGAAATAAATCTTATTGTGTGCTAATGGCTTTGAGCTCTCTGCTAATAAATACCTCTTGATCATTGCATATGATATCTGCTGCAACCAGTGAGCAATGTTGTGGTAAAAGAAATAAGATCAAGGATGGAAACTGAGTTTATATTTATTAATTCATATTTGAAGTTTTTTTTTTTTTTTTTGTTCTCATTCTGAGGATGTAAAATATGGTGTGCCTAGCTAGAAATACACTCTTAGGAGAGAGGTAGAGCCAACCTGCTTGACTGAACTATGATCATTCTTTCTTCAATGTTGTACCCATGACATATCATGGCACTTTGTTACTAGCATAATTACTACTATTATTTAGCAGACATAGTAATATTTCCCTTTCAGTGTGAGAGTGGGTACTCTTAGCTATGTAGTAGCTCTCAGTTTTTCATTTGGATTCACACAAGAATTGTCCAAACATTGTGGAAAGAGTTCACAAATGTTCAATTTACTCTGCATAACACCCAAAACTTTGAGGTGCTTAAATTTTCATGTATTAGGTTTAGAGACAATATATCAATTGTCTAAGCATACTTTTTGGTTCACTGCAGTTGAAAGGTATTTCTACAAAATAATTGGGGTATTTACATTCATTGCACATAACATTTCTTGGCCATATACTATCAGAAGTCCTCAGTATGTAAATGTATGTAAATGTATGCAAATTCATTATACTAAGTAAGACTTTGTTTAACAGTGAGGAGAGGATGAGTGTTATGAGGTCCCATCTATGATGGTAACAGTGGTACATGAAGATCTGGGAGTCAGTAAGAGAAAAACAACTGTTTGTGCCCTCTCACATTTCACTGAGAGTGTTGCTAGTGCACTTTTTCTGCGGCTGAGACGTGCAGAGACAGTCCTTCCTGATGTGCAAAGGAATAAATCCAGCTTGTCACAGGAGCTGCCTGTTTTGTGGGTAACATCTTACTGCTGATCGTATTTATTAAAACCAGGTACTATGGAAATAAATTTATCACTCTGCCTGTCACAGCCTCATTGAAGAAAAATCTCTGCTTTACACACATCTTGCTTCTAGATGATTTTTTTCCCTTGGAGTTTCAAAAAGTTGTGAAAGGATTAGACCAGATGTGTGAGGAGTTTGGTCACTACCAGCTGTTGCTCTTGATGAGCATTTGAAAATCATGTAGGCATTCTAATAGAGTATCTTTGCTGGAAGTCCACAAGGAATTCTTTGTAACTGTTTTCTTCAAAATTTAACAGACCCTCGTGGAATAATATTTAGGCTTTTTTGTTGTGTAATGTTTGTAGTCTTTGTTTTCATTCCCAGTCTTAGAAAAACTCTAGCTTGACCTTTTATCCTAGAGTTACATGTTATACAATATTCTGCATTAGTTCAAAGTACAGTGGATAAATTCATTTCAAGGGGGCAAATAGTTCACATGTGTTATTTGGATATGTAGCACATGTTTACACCCTATTCATTATTAACAGAGAACAGTAATTATGTGCTCAACAGCACTGGCAAAGCCTCACAGAAGCATGGAAGTTGTATGTGAGCGAGACCACCATGCCCTTCTCATGTTCCTCATTAAACAGTGGTAACGAAAACTTCCCAAAAGGGATTGTTTCATCTCTCGACGGCAGAGCTCTGCACTGGTTGTATGGTACTAAATAACTGTCCTGATCCTGCAAGGCTGAAGTCAATGGCCAGTTTGATTTCAGAGGAGGCAGAACAACAGATGACAGATTCCATGCTTCTCCGTGTTCCTTTGGTTTAGTAAGCACTGAGTGAGATGGAGTCCTTGGAAGAAATCCCCAGATCCCTGTGCAGGATTCACCCCCAGCTCTGACTCTGCAGAAAGAAGTCTGCACCAGAGCTAGAGCACAAGTATGAGGAGGCTGGTCTTACTCTACATACAGTAATGAAGCCACAATTTTGAACAGAGAGGCAGGCAGGCTCACTAGGATCTTTTGCAGGTGAATTCCTCACAAGAAAGAAAATTTACAAGGTCATTTGCTAGCAAGCAATTCCATTTCTACCTGCATAGCACCACAGAGTTCTGGCACCAGGATCTATGTTTATGGTTGTATTATTTGTGTGAATGGCTGCAATGTTTTCATTCTCACACAACCTGGTAGGTGTTATGAATTTTGGCACAGCTAATTGATAAAGCAAGTAAAGATCATTGAGACTGCACCTTACAGATCTGTGATATGGCCAGCACCATTTTGTTTTTCTCTCTTGCCTGTACCTTCTTTATATCTTCCTCACCTTTTAGTATGGAACAAAGTCGCAAGTAGATTCCTGTTTTCTAGACATGAAAACTCCAGATTTTCTCCTGGCACCTACTAGAACCTAGCATTTTGGTAAATGCCTCAGACTGCTCTCTCCTCTTTGATTTCTGTAATTTCAAAGTCCTTCCTAGGCTGGAAGCTCTTCTAATGATAATATGTAACCATGTGCCCATCCTGATAAAGACTGAGAAACAAGGATGCAGATCTCTGCCTGAATGACACTGCCAATGTTCCGCTCCATCCCTGCACGTTACAGCGCACTTTTAAGTGGATCAAAGTAGATATAAAAGCACTGTAGGCTGGGGTTTGGGCAGTTCAGAATGCAATTCAAAGGTCCTGGCAAAGACCCAGCAGCTTCAGCCACTTTGTCTTTGCTCACATCCAGTGTAGCAGCTGTGGTCTGCGAGACTGTTCCGTGAGTACTAGCAGGGGATCCTGGGGATCCCTGACTGAGGAGTTTGTACATGCTAGGAACTGGGCTGACATTTCCTTAAGGCTCCTATATAAGAAACAGTGCTGTGGGACTTCCTACTGGACATGAGCTCTCCAAGCAAAGCTCTCTTTGAGGCAGACCAGCTGGGCCAGCATCTGTTATCCCTTTCCCTATGAGCTTCTCCAGTGGGAAAGAGTGAAGCCTGATGATGAACGAGGTGGATTGGGAATCAGGTCTCCTGAGGACTCTTTCAACAGCAGGATGCATGTGGCATGTGAGCTGTTAACAGGTGCTCTCTGAGCTGGAGATACAGATGGCTCCATCTGTGTTTATGAAGTCTCTGAGCTCTGCTTGTCTCTGTCACATGTATTTAATTTCCTGTACAGCACTCACTTTAAGCCATAAAGGTTGTATCTATGTTGTTTTGGGAAAACACACTTGACAGCACCTGGCAGACCACATTCCCTCACCAACAGTGCTCTTGCATCCTGGTAGCTCCCTACTCAGGTGCTGCAGCCATGGCTTTTTCAAATTGCTAAGGACACACCACCTCTTCAGCTTCCCCTAGTGCTGGGCTGCCTCTGCTGGTGCAGGAGTGCCACACAGAAGGACTCCCCAGCAGCTCTCAGCATGAAAGCTTGCTCCCATGAGCCGCTGCTCTGCCAAAAGCAGAGCTTAAGCATGGAAGCTGAAGCAGGCCAACATTAGAAATCTGTCTAATAACCAGTCACGTATGAAACTTGGATAATGCTGGTCAATCTCAGTGTGATTTTTGCCTGTAATTAATTATTTGAATATGGTACGCTGGCCTTCACCTCCAGCTCCAGAAGAGGAGTGGAGGAGAGAATGGGGATATTATATAAGAGCTGTTGCTTTTGCATAAGTCATCCTGTACCCACTCACTTCACTTGCCATTGTCTTTGTGTTTCTGACCCAAAACAAAAAGTGAGATGAAGGCAACTCTACAGAAGGAGGAAAATCCTGTTCTGGACCATTCACAACCAAGTGCATTTCTGAAAATCATTTCAAAATCACGTGGAGCTTCTTGAGTTCTTGTGGCTACTCCTCAGAAGAGCTGAATTCATGACAGCCACTCTGTACATCAGCTGCCAGTAGCTTGTAGGGACAAACCTACCTCCCCATCACTACTCAGTCTTTACAGACAACTTCTGCTGGACCCAGAATCTGCCTTTGTCATCAGCTTTTCCCAGGACTAGACCTGGTCTGCTTTTCCCTGCACACTTCAACACTGCAGGGGCTTTTCCCACCTGGTTTCTTTATTCACAGTTACATGGCAGACAGAGCTTACACCAAAAGAGCACCGTGGTGTCTAGTCAGAGTTACAGGCAGTGACCTGAGCTGCAGATTACTTCAGTCAGATGACACCCTGCTCCTCAGTATCTATTGTTTATCCATCCTTCTTTCAAGATTTTTCTTACTTCAGGCTCATGGCTACTGAAGGCAGAAATCATAATCAAGAGGTTTCTGTAAGTATCTGACAGTCCTAAATGACATTGTGTTGTAAGTGAAAACCAAGGTCTTTCTCTCCAGAAAACAAAGAAAACTCAGCTCAGGATCAGAGCAGCCCACCAGGCTTGCAGTTGTTATTAAAGTGTGGAATGTAAAACACAGAGGCAGAGTGCTAAATACCCAGAGGCAGGGATTGTGCCTCCACCACTGCATGTGCATCCCTGGTAGATGGAGCAGTGAAGATTTGCTAGTTCTCCACCCTGAAAAAAAGGTACGTTTTGATTCTGAACACAATGATATGAAAAAGTACTTATAAAATATTTTCAAAATAATCATTTGTTATACTCAGCTTCACAATTCATAATTGGAACATTTATCAAAAAAAGTGAGTTCAGTGGCATGATTCAGTATGCAGAAACCATTATGTCTTCCATCCAAATATCTTCTGAACCACTTCAACCTTTATCTTAATTGTTTGTGGAAAAACTGGAAAGTAGGTTAATTACTTTGAAATGGAAATAATTTTTTAAAAGTGGATTTGTTTTGTATATTTGAGCTTAACCTTTTTCTGCTTTTTCCAACACTGTCAGGAAAATCTGAAATGCCAGTCTTTTAAATAATTATATCACTGCCATAAAAATCATTCAAACAGTCATCAGTTTATTTGGTTGGCTTAGCTCTGCTTCAATTCAGGTATTGAAAACTGAAGCTCTACAAAAAGCAATACCAGATAAGAAACGACAGGCCTTTAAAATGACAATTGGCTTAAAACTACAATTTTTTAAGTACTTTGTTGTATGATGTACTAACTCAACCCTGCTGAGATCTTCAAATCTAAAATCTTTTCCAAAATCTAATATAGAGTTACTGGGCCTCCAATGAGTTATTTGTATGTTGAAAACCTTATGTCTAAAGGGAATCAGAAAGAACATGACCAAGACAACACAAGAAGGGATAGGAAAAGAAAATGTGTCTTTCCTCACTGCTCAACATAAAAAGAAAATTTAAAAAAAATATATTGTTATTCAACCATGCCACTGGGATTCTTATTTTTTTCCTAGCTGGTATTCTTTGGTGACCCCACACTGGTAGTATGGCAGATAGAAAATAAGAGAACTCTTTAAAAAATACCTGGTCTATGCCCCTTAGGAAGCTAGCCCCTTTCTAACTGAATGAATGCTGCCAAGCCACCAAGTTGACTAATAAAAGTACATTTTTTTGTTCTAGAATTTCAAAGAAACAAGACTGTATGATGTCATATGTGTTCATATATGTTCTCGGCAGAAGTAGTGGTTAGGTCATCCTCTCTGCCTTGCACATCTCATGTCCTGTAATTTCTCTTTCTTTGCCAAGCCAGGGGTTTGCATCTGACTGGAGGATGCCTCTCAAGAGAGCAATCAGTGCTGGTACAGAGACACCAAGAGAGGGAGAAAGTGGCCTGTCCCTTCTTCTTTGTTCTATTATTTAATCAGCTTTACTATTAAAAAAAAAAGAATGTTTTGAGTCCAATTTGAATTTACTTAGCTGAAGTTTCCAGCATAAGTTCTTGCTAAAGTTTTCTCTATTAGGTTAACAGAATTTTTAATGCTTACTTGCCTTCTTTCTCTGTGAGAGCACTTACCTGCTATAATCAAATATTTTCTCATCAGCAGGCTCCTATTTTTTTTAGCAAAACATATTTTTCTGGTTCTTTTTGCCACCAAACGTAGGCCCATTGCCGTTCAAAGGATTTTAATATTCTTTTCACTAAACCAGGCTGTTACTAAAACACACTCAGCTACAAGCCATCAAAGAGCTGTCTAATTAAGGAATATTAATTACACACCAGTCATGATATAACATGCTCTAAGTAAGTCTGCTGGGGGATCTAAAACTTCATCTTTGCATTTACAAAGGAAAGTGCTCTGCCATTTGAGTTTATGGAATATTTTGCTGGGTCTGCCTGGAAGAAAGGCTTTATACCTTTGCCTCCATCTCCTCAGTGTTGCCTTTCACTCCCTTCAAAGGGGAATTCTCAGGGGACCTTCCTCAAAACACTAACACCATCTCCATAACCTTCTCAGGAACACGATGTGACCATAACTCAACACCAATCTAGAAGCTGCCCAATAAATGTTTGCAAGCCTGTAACAAACTCTGCTTCTAAAAGTGTGCTTCAGGCTGGGCTGGCAAAGGGCAGAGGAGATAGCAGGGGAGAGGGCTGTGCTCAGTCCTGAGGAGCGACCCCAGCAGCACTGACTGGTGCTGTACCTGCAGCACCTGGTGCACGAGCAGATCCCCCTCATCTCACTTTTCTCTGCTGTCCCAGCCCTGGAGGGCTCACAGAGCACTGCCAGAACATTCTGCAGCTGAAGTGTGATGGTGCTCCAATTCTTTTCTTGTTCTTGAAGAACTTTAGGCAAACAGAGTTTGCTTCAAAGGTATGAGTAAATGTTATGGATCCTAAGAGCCCATAGGAATCATTCCACGTTGCTTCCAAGGGTTCTTTTGGGTATATAGGATGTCTGTAATGAAGTCATCCTAAACACACTACTGGCCTGTGAGCTGATACTGCTCAAACTCACCTGATGTCAGCAGCTCAGTAGAAGAGTCTTTCTCTGAAGAACTGGTAAGGTTCTTAATGGGCATTAAGGTTTAGCTACGTATTTCCCCTTGTAGAATCAGCCTTTCTGTGATGACTGAGGCTCTTCTAACCATGAGTCAAGATTTACTATTTAGTTACTGGTAATTCACTACTTAGTTATTGGTGATATGCTGGTTTCAAAGCAAAAAGCTCCTATAAAAAAGAAAACTCTTAAATATGAAGAAAACCCCACAACAAACAACCAAAATCAAATACCACCCTTCCCAAACAAAAAGCCTGTAGAAAAGTAGAGGTCTAGAGTTCTCTCATCACTTGCTCTCTTACCAGACCATTGTGGTCACCACAGCTTAAGTTTCTTTCCATACAAAAATCACAGCCTCAGCCTCTCTCTTCCTCTCATATAGTGATACACAAAGGTTTAAATAAGGCTGATTCATTTACAATACTTCAAATCTTGAACATTTCAAAGAAGCAGCCATTTAAGGGATCCTCTTGGGGTCCATTAAAGTATGGAAATATTATGACTATTTTGTAAATGGGGAACTAAAGCACTGTGAGTTTAAATGATGACAAACTAAAAAACTATTCTGCTCTAAAATATTCACTTCTCTCACTTTAACTATGGGTTAAAGTGAGAGAAGTGAATATTTTAGAGCAGAATTTTTTAATCCTAGTATAACACCTCAAGCAAGAGAGCACCATTCTTAACTTGCTGCTTGGTGCTGAGATCCAAGTTGGTCTTTTTCATAAACATGTCCACATGCTTAAAAAAAGGCATAGCAATAAAAAGTAGTTTCACAATATTTCTCCTTTATGCTGAGGCCAGCACATGTGAACTGATTTTAGTTTGTTGAAAAATTAAAAATATAGTCTTCCTTCTATTCAGAAAGATGAAGCTTTGAAACTGAGACAGAAACTTGATCTTTTGAGCACAGCTATAATGCTTAGAAAAACATACCATACATGACTCAGTACAGTTTATCTCTGTATTCAAAGGTATGCACCAGTCAAAGTCAAATGACTCTGCTTCACATTCATGCATGATAAGTTTCTGCTTCAGTAACCATGCTAAATAAGTTTAAGAAATGAGACTGCTGAGCCTGGTTTTTAGTTTGCAAAAATACCCAAGAAGTCAGTGAGTGTGCTTTTCAACAAATTTAAAATAGAGTTCACCCAGAAATGACAGTAGCATTTATCAATTAGAATTACTAGAAGAGAATATTTATGTTAATTAAGCAATAAATATAAAGATTTCCAGAATTACAAAAGCCAAAGTTCAATATATATTCTCTTTAGAACTAGTAACATTCATGGAAATGAGCTTTCCAAGCAAAAGTATTTTGTTCTTAGTCTTTGGCAAATTTCTTTTTCTAATCATTACTGCGCCTACTCACAGCTGTAATCCTTTAACATGCATCCTGAGAAGTAAATTCTCAAACTGGATTTAGGCACATAAGCTTCCAACATGTCACTCAAAATGTAGATCTGCCCATTTCAATGGATGTATTTTTCTTAGTAAATATCTCAAATGCTAAATATTCTCCAAGTACCTATAGTTTCATGTAAGCCACCCCTAGGAGGTGAAAGCAGCAGAAAACCACACTGGTTTTCTGCCTTTTTCTGGTGGCTTGCTCATGATGTCCAGTCTCACCTCTACTACATTAGGCAGAGGATTAACCTGATCACCCATCCCAGGTAGGGACGCAGTTCACTGGGCTATTTGGGAAGCAGAATGCAATGGCAAGTACCACCACCTTCACTCCGTCCAGTAGCCATGTGCAGTGACAGTCTGATACATCGTGATCTTTTTTAGTGCTCATTTTCTTAAAGCTTTCTTAAGATTTCTGAAGTTTTAAGGTCCATTTTCTTAAATCCTAAGGAAAGAGAGACAATGAAATCCCAATGAAAGACTGCGTTTCATTTCATAATTTTGTGTACCTTTATGTATTACTAAAAAGTAAGACTGACTTTTCCACCCTCCTTGTTGACTGCAGATGCTCTTTCTTTGTCATTTTTCTTATTTCAAACCATTATCTTGGGAGAATTGCCTGTATCGATATTAAGCCAGCAAGAAGAGGTAAATTTTCATCTTGAAAAAGGCTTTGAAGTGGTTCATCAAGAGTTATCTTAACTGGCTTTGTCAGCAGAGGGGAGGTGGTGATGGAGGAAAGACAAGTGTTGTAAATGGACTTTAAGGGTCTGATGGTGTGCTTGGGAGCAAAGCTTCCAATTCAGGCAGCCAGTGTATCCAGGGAAGGATGGCCTCAGTGACACTTCACTTCTGAGCATTTGCCCCTAGACAGTGGTTTCCTGATTTCTGCAGAGCTTGTGTTTACCTGTCTAAGGGTGCATCTGCATGAGTGAGTACAGACATTTATATGCTTGCCCTGCCTAAGCGCCACAAAAGCTTGTGGAAGGCACAGAGTCATTTAATGTGATCTTAAGATCTGCCCCTGCATCTCAAAAGCCTGATTTTGGTGGATGACAACTGGTTGTGTTTTCATTTGGTAGTAAGGATGAAGAATGAGGTGCTCAGAGTATGCAATAGCTGATTTAAAATATACTGGCGTTATGCAAACTTTCTTTCCCTTAGAGAAAACCTCTCATTTGCTGTGACCACAGAGCTGACAAGGAGAGGGCTTGCAGCCTCGTTTACCTTGTTGGAGGTTTTGTGCACATACATATCCTGAGCCTCAGGGGTGGAAGTGGACCTAGAATGCTTGTAATCCCTTTGCATCTTCCTCATAATGTCCTTGGTTGGAAGCCTCTTCCGTGCAGGAAACCAGCACGGGTCTGCTCACAACTGAAATCCCACTTAAATTGCCATGGATTAGAGTCCCACTAAAATAGCTCCTGGGCCTCCCCCACTCCATATGGGGATGAATACCACACTTACAGAATTCCTTAGCATTTTCTCTTTTGCTTACTGGCAGGGTAAATTAGCCTCTTCTAAGGACAATTTAGCCAGCACTAGTACCCAAATTTGTTTCCCATTTTAACATTAAAAGCAATTGTTATTAAAATTGGTATGATTGAATGCAATAAAAACCTGCCATGCTCTCGAGAGACAAGTCAGTACTGTGATTCACTTCATTTACTGTAAGATGAATTACATGTGACCATGACTACTAGGAAGAAGAACTTACCAGAAATTGAAGTGCTGCCTGTTACACTTTGGAAATAATTAATGCTGGAGGTAATTTGAGCTTGGCTGGTTTCACTGGAGAAGATAAAGCATATTATTGTCAGAGTTCACAGAGGTTCAATCTTAGCCCATTGCTACCCTTGCACTGCATCATGTAGCATATAGGAAACATGTATAACAAAAGCCTGAATTCACATGAACATTTGTGTGAATGAGTCAACGAAGTATCACTTATTCATTATTTTTCTGATACACAGATGGTTAATGGTCATCTTCAGTTATCCTTTCCTCATGAGATGATCTCTTCAATTAGTAGACCAATCAAACTAAGAAACAACAGTAAACATACGGTTTTCTTTTTCCATAGGTAAATTAATCCAGGGTTGCATTAATTTATTTTTAACATTTGAGATTTCCTTGACAATACTTCTTTCCATATGCGCGGTAATTCACAAAGGTGGTTTGATTTTCTAATGCAGACACACTCTTTTGAGCACCTGCATGCCCAGATATCTTTTATATACATTTTATATACATTTATATATACAGTCTCATTAGAAACACTGTTAGAAAATCCTTCTCTTCTGTAAAAGTATTACTAGAAACTGATGTCCTGGGGCTCAGCTGACCAATCTCAGACAACAGTAAAAGTTAGAAACAGTTGGAAACTGTGGCCTAAGCAGGTTCAAAAGTGTCTGGCAAAGCTCACAGATTGTGCCAGGGAGCTTCACATGATATAGGAAACACAGGAAGGGAGAAAAGCTTTGATTTCGGGGGGGACACATGAAATCCCTCAGCACTGCTAGTCCTGCCTGAGCTTCAGCAGCTTGTCCCTGCACAGCACTCCATCCCTGGGGCAGCTCCACTTCCAAAACACCAGGGAGCACAGCACAAATGGGATAAAAGAGAGGAAACCCAGCTGTCACCATGAAGTGATCGGAGCACACCAGGCCTTTCACGCACTTGACCTTCCCCAGTGTTATTTGTAATGTTGGTTAAGGGTTTTTTTTAGCTCCCTTGGCCACTGAATATGTATTAACTGTTATACAACACTTACCAAGTTTGTTATGTAAAATTCTAGAGATAAAACCTCAATCCAGGGCCCCCCTCTAAAGATTTTTGAACTTCCTGAGGGCTCTGGGAGCACATCCAAGGATTTTTTTATTGTTCCCAGAAGATATATAGAGATTATTTGTCATTTGGAGAATGTGTGTGAGAGTGTACAGGGGGGCTCTGCTGAGCACACTATTGTGTTGCTTTCCTGGGGAGAAGGTGGGATTCAAGGGTGACCTAAAACAGATGTTGATAAAAGAGGGAAAGTAAAAAATCAAAGAAAGAAAAAAGAAAGGGAGAAAACCCTTGAGATCAGCTAAGGATTACCAGCATCATTATCTTTTTTATGAGGGTGCCATCAATATTACTCATCTGCATAAGCTCCCATAGACCTTATAGGATTTCTTTTATTTTTGTGCATTAGCAATACAGCAGCAAGGAGCTGACACTTGTTTTCCATATCAAGCAATGTTTTATAAGTCATTTTTTCTGGCTCCCATCACCTCAGCTCACATTTTACACTGAACAGTAATTCTATTTTTATGGACACTTTCAGATACTTTATTTTTATAGAGTTCCTCCTTTAAAAAAAAAAATACATTTAAGGGTCTCTCAGTGACCAGTCTCATTTTGGACATTGAACCTATAGATTCACAGGTGCAGATATCTGCTGGAGCACTTAATGGCCCCGAAGAGTGAAATCTTTGCCAGCTGAAATCAGTGGGAGTTTTTGTGGTGTGACCAGCATGTCACCCTGTGCATTCTATATTTACCTCATCCTCAGCTGCACCCACTAGTACTCTGTGTTGACCCAAAAGGTCCATTGGCTTTCATAATCACCCCTGTCTGGTATGCCCAGAAGATCTGGTAACTTTCGCTGGTGATTCTGCCTTTTTTTTTTTCTTTTTTCATCTGGCAAACACTAAATTTTTGTCTTATTTGCTGGCGTGGATTGTGAGCAACTGAAGTGGAGCCAAAGGGTATAATTCTGAAATATCAGCATATTGTCACAACATCCCAGAGAACTCAGGCTTTCTAACCATCTCTTCGGGTAATGGAATGACTTCTTTGGGGACAACATGCTGAAATAATGTTGGAGTCAGTACAACAACAGACATTCAAAGGCTTTAATAACCACATTGGTGGCACAGTGGTAATTTGTATTTGCTGTGATATATTTAGAAACTGGAAGAGTATTATGAAACAAATTCCTATTTCAAGATATTTGGACAGCGCAGCCTGTTAACATAATTCTAAATCTTAAGTGTACAGTGACACTGTTTCCTGAACTTATTGTGATTTGTTGCTACATATTTAAAGAAAAGGCTTCAGTTTTACTGAAAGTGGAATCAGATCCTTGTTGCTGGACTGAAGTCAGCCATCCCAGGGTGACTCTAGAGATGTTGGATAAGCAGTGTTTTGGGAAGCAAGAAACAAAGAGAAAGTACTGGAGGTCAAAAAGTTATAAATGCTCACTTAAGGATATTTACATTAGCAATGTTCCTTTTGTTTATCTGCAGGAGGGCTGCTGTGTCACATCAGGACAAGCATGACAAAACCTCTATCAGTTCAAGTCATAGCAGCATTTAGGGAGTTTTGAGGGATCTGTTTTGTCTGAGGAGTGCTCTGAGCAACCACGGGCAACTGGGCACATGCAGGGTGATACTCCTCTCAGGACACAAACTCATCCCTAATTTCTGGTTCAAATTGCATGTGGCCCTATTATCAAATGTAATGTAGGACTGCAGTGGGGCTCACAGCAGCAGCCTGCCCTCCAAATATTGAATAAAGAAGAAGGTTTATGTTCCTCTTATCATGGAAAACTCCAGTTCCAGAGACAGCAAGTCAAGACTCTGAGTCTCAGAGGAGTGATACTGAAACTCTACTCTTTCAAATGGCAAAAGGCAATCATAGCAATTATGGCACTCCTCTGAGGTTCCACCTTTGTCTTCTACCAGCTTCTAAAACAGATGATGGCAGTTTTTCACTTTTTACCTGAGAGTTTTTATTTTATTTCACTGCATTAATATTTTAAATATTTCTCATGTGAGACTATATGAAATGTTCTGGATACTCTTGCTAAAGTATTCTTCCTTTTATATAGTTTGTAAGAACTTCCTCATCAGAGAACTGTCTTTTGATCTTTCTTCATCAGCTTTTAACTCATTACCCCTTTTCTCATGTTTTTGGTGCACAAGTTGAAGTTACCCATGCTACAATCCTTATCACAAGGAATGTTTTTGTGCAGTATGCTGGGGTAGCAAAATCACTTCTGAAGCTGATGTCCCACATGCTAGTTCTTGCAGTGCTCAGGGGAGGAGATTCGTCATCTCTCCTGATCCAAATGTGTTAAGCTTTTGGAGTTGTTTTTCCTCTACCTCAGCATGATTCTTCTCTATCCCTTTGTTTCTGTTAGCCATCTGGCATTGCTCTACCCACTTCTTCTCTGTGAGTTTCTATTTCCTTAAGTCACAAGCTCCAGAAAGTGCTGAGTTCCAGTGTGCTGAGCCTCCTCCATGCTGATATTTGGGAATTCTCAAGCCCAGTTGACTTCACTTATTGGGTATGATAATGTCCTGAAGTTTCTCTTCCTGAAATAAAAAAATCTTGGTTATGAATCTGTTTGTTTCACTTTCTATGTAATTTAGGCTGACTCAACTTGTGACCAATTTGATCCAGGTTATTTTCTACAACCCATGCTTTCATAATGTCACAACTGCTCGCAAAAACAGAGTGGCTTTTGTGCTCATCTTTTGATTTATGCTGTATTTGCATTAAGGCCCTCGGCTCAAGCACCAGGGATGGAACCTGTGGGTCTCTCCTTTGCTGTGGTCCCTTGTAACCTATAGCTGGGGCTCATGCAATGCACTCTGCACGGTAGAACAGGGGAGGTTCAGCTCTCACAGCAGGCATCTGTCTGCTGCCTGGCAGGCACAGCCACAGAAAGAATGCTACTTCAGTTCTTCCCTGAAAGAGATAGCTTTCAAGTGGCAGCTAGATGCTTGTCTTGGCTACCTGATATCTAGGCTTTCACCCAGCAGCTGACATCAGCTAGAGCATGGAAATTGCAGATTCAAATATCAATGCGTTCTCCCGAAAAGCTTCTTAGATCTGTCACTCACTTTTTCTCGCTGGTCTGACAGAGCCTATTTGTTGACTCTGCAAGTCATAAAGAAAGGCCCACTTATTTTCTCTAACCATTATATACTGAATGCTTAATGTTGTTCTGTCATATTTGTGCAATTAAAAAAAACCACATTGGAGTGGTCCTTCGTCATGCCTGGCAGAGAGTATTATCACAGTAGGAGTCACCAACCAGTGCAGTAACATAAATGTCATGTAAATTGCCATTTTTGACTGAGCAGGAAAGTTTTCCAAATTTGAAGAAAATCTGCACCTAGTTTTTCTGTCCTCTAAATAAATCATTAAATCCAAAATTTCTGTTTTGCCATCCTTTGGCAAATAACAAGTTCCTTTTTCCTATAGGGCCTCTGTGATTGCATTTAGGGCTAACAAATCAAGCAACAAGAGGCAAGGTTTCTGAAAGTTGCTCTCCTATATGCAGGGTTGTTATACTGCTCCATAGCACGATAGAGTAATCTCTGACCAGCTTTTTTGGCCTAAGTTATTGAGCCATCTCCCCAAATGAGATTTGAAGTGGTGCTTTTCTCCCTCCTATTTGCCTATCAGGACTAAAATATATTTTGGAATATGCCAGCTTTATCCAGATTTGATGATCAGAATGCCTTTTTGACAACCAGTTGACAAGGATATACAGTTAGGATGCTGGGACCAGTGCTGGGAAGGAACTGGAGTGGAAGCCTGAAAAACAAGGCTTAGGTATTCATTAAATCCTACAAATATTATTGAAAATGTATAGTGTTTAATAATTACAGAGCTATTACTATGAATATAGAAATTCTATCACTTGAACCATTCATACTATGAACCTGAGAATGGACCTGAAGAAAGAGTAGACCTAGACATGCTTTGTATATGAAATATACTTTTAATGAATTTTCAACATATAAGTGATCTATTTCAGTTTCACAGCACTGTAAACTGCTTTATAGCTTTGTGCTGTTATAAAATGATTTGTGAACACAGGGTAACAATGAGGATCTCTGATTGGCTGGCAGTGATGTCATGCGTGTGTCAATATTTCTCATTAAAAGCACAGGTATGACCTTTTTACCTTGGAGTTTCCATACCATAATAGCTATAAGGCACTCATGGTTAATAGATTTCTGAGGGATTATTGCACTCTTTGAGTAGCTGAAGTCACTTGGCTTTTGGCTGGTGCCTCATGCTGCACCTGAGGTGTGTGATAATCCCTCAGAAATGCACTGCTTGTGGAATCTCAGGGCCTAATTATAAACATTAACTGAAGTCAGCTACACATTAACTAGCTTACCCAGATGTTTCTGTACCTGATGGATGGATGTTATGGCTGATGAAAAGAAATCATGCAAAAAAGGTTCTCTTCTGGTGGCTTCATCTGCCATGGAAAAAGGGAAGGAGAGCAAAGCAATTGCACTGCTCACAAAGAAGAAAATGGAGACTTCTTGACTGCAGGAGGATGCACAAGAAAATTAATTCTTATTTCTTTTTTGGGGGAGAAAATTCTCTGTTTGAAATCCTGAGGGTCATCACTGCTCCCTCCTCCACATTGCACTCCACCTGGAGCTCCACTCAATGCAGACCATGCCAGGCAGCTGCCTTCTGTGCACCAGGGCTGGGATGCTTTGGAAACAACTTCTCGGCAATGATCTTCTGTCATCCAGCAGAGACAATTTTTCCCCTGTCAAGGAAAATAAATCCCTTCAGAACTTAACCCTCT
This sequence comes from Serinus canaria, assembly GCF_022539315.1. NCBI lineage: Eukaryota > Metazoa > Chordata > Aves > Passeriformes > Fringillidae > Serinus > Serinus canaria. The sequence continues at coordinate 19,331,244 of NC_066316.1, read as the reverse complement.
TTTTTTCTGACTTGTTTTTTATTCCCTCAGTGTTTTTGAGTACTAAAACTGCTCTAAGAGGTCTGTGATATATTTTTGATAAGTTGGCATTTATAAATTCTAATTTTCTTCATTGGTTTCTTTAATTCAAACAATAATTAGGAACAATGGGAATAACCCTCATCTTATGTGTTTTGGGAGGTTTTTTTACAATATTTTCCTTTACAATATTTACCCACACTGTAAGATTCAGGCTAATTTTAATTTCTCCTAGAAATAAAATAGAAATTAACTCATAGAAAAAGTATTAACAACAGGGAATATCTTGGACAGGGAAAAAACTTAGAGTAGCCTTTCAGCTCCAGCCCAAACACTCAGCTGAAATTATTTGTAAACCCACTCTAAACCCCACACTAAGTAATTGATAGCTGTCCTAGTGTAATGATATCTGCAGCAGTGCAATAAGATTCATGCCCAAAAAGTACAGGCAAACATTAATGTAACATCTGTATCTCTTACCAATAACTTGCAGAAATTAAGAGTAAAGGTTTTGCAGATTGCCAAGAACCCCTTGACATTAGGAAAGCCTCAATGGCCCTGCTAGGGCACTTTTCCAGATGTTTTGCCTGGGAAGCATGATACATCTGTGAGAGGAACTGAGGTGTAGTTATTTGGTTTCAATCAGTATTTGTTTTCATGCCTAATTGAATGTTAGTTATAGGGTTGCTATCAATGCTTCTATATTAATAAAGTCATAGTTAAATGGGCTGCATTTGAACATTTCTAAATAGTAAGTCATTGTGCTTCCAAGTATAAGACATAGTAGTTTTCTTTATTTTTTAATGAACTTGAAAACAAATATTCCCCTATAAGCATTTCAATGTATAATTGCCCTTACACTTTTGTAAACACACATAAAAGATCTGGAGGAAGATTTTTAATTCAATGAACCACTTGCTGAATTTTATTTAATTTTATTTCTATGGGTAAACCTTAAAGGTGGCTGACAAATGACCTTTGGTGTGATTTGCTCTGTGTATCAGTCATTCCAGCAAATGCAGCACGTAAGGGCAATGTAAAGCTGTATGTTTTAGTGGAGTTGTCATGCTGATGCACTTTTGCTTCTCACTATAAGGAGACGTGCTGTGTGATATCAAGAGAGACCATGGTGTGCAGAGAAGATGCTGCAGAGCTGATTTCTTTCATACATGTAGAAAGGGCTGCATATGAAGGCAGTCATGCTAGCTCCCTTCATCTTTGGCACTAGCTGCAGTGAGGGGAAGGAATGGATGGCACTAAAAATGAAGGAATGGAAAGACATCTTCCTATTTCTCATTCTGTGAGCAAACACGAGATTTCTAACCTCACCAACTGGAGAGAGGTTACATGGACTGTGTAATTATCTTAATGGCAAGACAGCACTTTTCTACTGCAAATTCTTAGGTCCTTTTAGGCCACGCGTGTGTATGGACCCCACGGGCAGGCAAATGAGTCTCTCATTTCTGGTCTTTTTCTTTGAACTTGGGCACGGACACATACTTGGAGAAATTGCTGTGCAGCAAGTTTTGCTCCCTAAGGCTGTTCATCTCCCTTCAAAATCTATTAGTGGGGTGACCACCTTTCCTTTTCTTCTGGACTTGCAGTTTTTGGGGTTTCTTTCAGTCTCCTGTTCCACCGTAGTCTTCCTCTAGGGATTTGGCAATTGAGGAACCATTAAAGAAAGAATCAGGAATGTCTCTCTAATTCAAACCTCTCCAGGTTCCAGGTAGGAGAAGAGAGGAAAGATAGGGTACCTTCCTAGGGATGCACAGGTCTGTGTTCCTGAAGCCCTGGTTCTCCTTTTTCAAGCAGCACTGCCCTATGTGGGCTGCATTAGCGAACTTCCTACAATGTATTCTTTTAGCAAGAAATCACACTCAAATACTCAAGTTCTTTCTAATTGTGATGGAACATAATGATCATAATTTGAAAGAAAAAGTCATGCCCTGTTTTGTTATACATTCTGTGCCCTCTTTCCTCCACTGCTAACATTCTGCACAGAGTAAGATGCTTTAGCTGTCTCAGGGTCTGGGTGAAGAGCACTTGGCTGCAGCTGAATCCTGACAGGAATTGTGTATTCCTGGTGAGAAAAATGGGATGCTTTAAAATACAACACTCAGCCTTGTCTGTGTTGTCCTAAAGTTCCTGGTCTCCTGGCAAGCCAGGGTACCAGCAGTAGTGAAAATACCTTCTTTCTTCTGTATGCAGTGGGACACCTCCTTTTTCCCTCCCAGCCAGGCACACTGACTAAAGCAAACTACCATTCCACTTTGCTGGGGTTTTTTTAGATCTGTCAAGAACATAAGGAATGATGTGTCAGGCCAGCCCACAGGCCCAGCCAGCTCACTGTACTGTCTCCAAGAGTGATGGATAATAGGATGTTCAAGAAAAAGTCACAGAACAGGCAGGCATACCAGGACATACATAATTCACAATGCCTCAGGATACTCTCTCAGAAATTTGTGGGTCAGAGACTTGTTGAGCTGTTCCTAACTTTACAGTAACTTTTTCATGAGGAGGACACAATAACCATGGTATTTACAATGAAGAAGAAGCATGGTTTTTACAGTGGCATAATGATGATTAATGTTTTCTATTTTTTCTTAATTATTCCTGGATTTTCATTTGTTTTTCATTTTGTTCTGTTTGTTTGTTTTTTTGGGTTTTTTTGACATCATATGTTGAGTAGAGTTTTATAGATTTTTTAAAGGAATTATTTATTCCAAGGAATACTTTTTCTATGTACTTTGCTTTACATCTCTCTAACCTGAATTTCATCTACTGCTTTACCTGTTGGACACTTTTTTTTAAATGCAGTTTTGAAACTCTATCTTCCATGCCTTTCTATTAATATTATTGACTTAATCCTTGCAATGCTTGTGTCAGTTAAATGTGTAGTAAGAAATCTGCTAAGAACTAGACTCTGTTTTACCAAAATTCTCCTTGAAATCATGTTTTACATGGACAAGGCAGCAGTAAGACTTTTGGCAGGCATCATTGGAATATTTTTAGAATTCAAGTGGTTATCTTACTTTTGTAATTGGGAATCAGAGACAGAGAATTAGGAAGAATTTGAGCAATTGAATATTATCCTAGGAATTCATTCCATTACTTTGATGTTTGGAAAAGGTCTTTTATGAGCCAGTTAGCAAAGTGTGATATTCTTACCACAAGACACTGAAGAAATCACTATAAGGCTATGAGTGAACACTCTAACACACTACCACTTTAGAGTCCCCAGCACCTTCTCATTATTTGGAAAGAACAACTAAGTAAATAAGTAAATAAATAAATCAGCCAGCACATCCATGAAATCATAGAAACAAAAATTTAAAAAGTCTTCTGTTTTATAGTTCTGGTTTTGGCCTTCATTCCTTTCCCAGCCAGCTGCAGCATTTCATCTTCTGAAGAGCACAGCTGTCATCTGAGAGCTGAGTGCCATTGTGCTAATGACTCCATAAACAACCCCACCAAGTCCTGTATGATAAATTTCCCCCTGATTAGTTAAACAGAAATTATATCATGCCAGAGGAAGGAGTTTTTGTTGACACAGCATCTCTGGAGACACTGGTATATTTTCTTTTACTCTGTGAATACTCAGCAAGTGGAGCAGTGAGAATGACAGAAAGTCAGTCGGTGTTATTCAGTCCTGATGATCTTTCTTATCATTAGTTTTTGTCCTATATATATATATATATATATATATATATTATTTTTTTAAAGAAAACTTCTATTACACAGCCAGATTCTGTCTTGTAAAAATGAAATTGAGTTGAGTCTTTGAAGGGCAGAATGTGAAAATATTGTTAGATCCAATCACAATATGCTTTTTTTAGTCCATGATCCATTACAGCTACTTCTGTGTTTCAAAAAGGAAAGGAAAAAAATTGTACTCATTTTATATATTGAGGTTATTTTATTTTTAGTCCTTGAATTTTACAGTAAATGCACTGGTGGTCACTTCTGTGCATTATTTTTATGCCTTTGTAGTAGCACAATTTCCATGAGCATGTTCATTTTATAGTGGAGTTTCCACTTAGGGCTGTTAGTCAATCTTTCCACAGAAGCCAGGCCTTGATAAATGACTATTGTTAAAGAAATGTTACCAGCTATGATGGGCATGGCAATAAATGTAGGAGAGACCTGGCTTGTGGTTATTACTCCTGTATCAACTTTCCCATCATAACCGGAGGACAGGGCTAATTGTTCCTTCCCTTCCCCGCAGCCTCCACGCTTCCCTTTGGCCAGAGGTTTTCAGGAAGACACAAATGACACACAGAGGGGTGTAATCAGTTCAGACAGAAAATATGGACCCTTGGATAGACTGTCAGAACAGGATGACGCATTCCAGATAAACAGCAATTTACTGTAACGAGAACACGAATCCAGCGCGCGGCGTCTTGGGCTCCGAAATAGCAATGGTTTTTCCATTACATGTTTGGAACATTTCTGGGGTTAGCTAACTGCTGCAAGGAAAGCCCATGTATGTGAGTATCTGATCAACTGGATTTTACAGTCCTGTGTCATAGAGGGCTCTAATTACTGCACTTTGAATATCAGGGAACTCAACACGCTTTTAATCAATCCCATGGGCTCTGCTATTTCCATTACTTAGTCTCAATCCCTCTTTAAAAACTGGTACTGAGAATTTGTTTCACATACTCAGTGAATCCCTAAGTGCACTGCTCCTGAAAGCAGAAACTCACACTAAATCTGGATAGTTTATATTCATTTTAAATGAAAACAGCAGAACAGTGGGATGACTGTGAGAAATTATGACATGAAGCTGATTCAAGACCCATTCAGACTCTCTCACTTCAGCTGAGGGCTAAAGGGCTTTTATTTATGTTCAAGTGTGTTATTTATGAAGGAGCAAATAGAGTCTATACATAACCCTCCACAAGGAGGAGTCAAGACTCTTTGAACATCTTCCAGTCCAACTCCCTTTCTGATCAATAGCCCTCTATTATCATATTAGGCTATACTGCTAAAATATGTGCAAGCAGAGCTTAAATAGTGGTAACCGCTGTCTACTAAGCAAAAGGAAAGCTTTGGTAACTGACAATTCAGCAACTGGAGATGCAAACATAGGTAGAAGCAGAACTGTTAGAACAGTGGCTATGACTTGAGAGGAGGAAAGAAAAGGGAGGGATGCAAGAAGATTTGATGTCAATGTGAAGCACCCTAACATTTTCTGAATGGTCTAAAATGAAATATATTGAGTTTTTGTTCCCCTGTGATGATGATCCCCAGCTGCACCCAGGGACTTAGCTGTTCTGGGAAATTGCGATACTACTACAAAGTGGGACAGCAGATTAGGGGTGGATTCAGCAAAGCAAATAACCTTGTGATATCATCTTCCTTAATACAAAATATGATTTGAGTTTTGGAATATCTGTCCTTGGGCGATGTGCTTATTATGTGGTACAACATTTTGAGGTGGCTTTTTTCTTATTCCAACAGGAACAGGAAAGTTTTATTTCATATTTTTTTATTTTGGGCCAGTTCTTGAAGTAGTTATTCCTCAGCAACTGGGGGTAGTTCATTAATTTTTGACTGGGTACTGCCTCATGTAGAAAGTTCTAAGAGCATCAGCCAGTTTCTGGAACCACTTCCAAAACTCAAGGTATATTAGGAGAAAAATATCCAGGCATGTTCACTGCCTGTGTGCTTGAAGCCACATCTCAGCTACTTAGAAGAAAGCTGTAAGATGCTTACCTCTGAGTGAAGAGATCTCAAGGAGTCATCACTAAAGGAGAAAAGAGAGGGACATTGCATTCAAATCCATGACCTCTCTGCTAAGGGCAACTCTTTTTACTAATATCTTTCCATATATTAAAACTTATCCATTAATATCCAGGCAATTCTCACCAAACCTGTTCAGAGTGACAACTAGAAAACTATCAGAGGCACATTGGGTTAATATTTCTTAGATTTGGAAAGTGAAAAAATTCATGGTGATAGGATTTTATGGGAATATTTGGGCAGTATACAAGCAGGTGCCTTCCAACCCAATGTATTTCATGATTCTGTGACCTTGATTCTGTGACTCTGTGGTTCTGTGATTCTAAGTTTGTCCCCCAGACACAATTTATACCTATTTGCCATTTCAGGCTGCAGAGAACAAGGGTGGATGTGTCAGTCCAAACCAGTAACCTAAATTTGCCTCATGGAAGTTAAAGTTAAATTTCCATTTGACTTCTCTGAAGTATGAAGATCAAATGAAAGTGTGAGTGTCTTATTTGGAGAAAAGTTAGAAATTGTGGACCTGTTTGCAACAGATAAAGTTCTTTGGAGTAAATTACATGGAGGGAAGCGTACATGATTCCTACTGCCAGAAGCCCTACAGGTTTTGTTCTTAATCAGATGCTTTTATGTATGAAATAGAATTGATGGACAGTTTTATTACTGCTGGTGTGTTTTCTTTGGAATATTTTTATAAATGACTTGCAGAAGAGGCAAAGTACATTTAAATGCTGTCGTCCATTTTAGAGCTTGCTGTCTCATTTCCTACTTTCTGAGTAAAAGCCCTAGTTGATTGACAGTAATTAAATTTGCCGAAGTTCTTATCTGAAATGAGTGTTTTGCTGTTGATAGCCATAAAATAGATAAATTATTTCTGGGAAGTATATTATCTTGGATATCTGGGCCTATTTCCTTCTGAAGGATGAATCCAAAACTGATATCTGTCATTCCTGGCTCAGAAGTGCTGTCCTTCATTTATTTTATGAAGATGAATATTCTTCAGTGCACTCCATTTAGACACATTATATTTGTGAACCATAGCCACCAGTGCATCTATTTGCCAAAATTAAGGATAATGAAGACTAACAAGAGAAATTTGTAGAATTTCTAATTCAGAAATTTTCTCATTAAAAACATCTTTGTTCATCCCTGGTTTTAATTTAAGTTCTAACTCACAGCTCATTAAAAGGAACAGAAAGGGTTTCACTCAGCTTTGTGCTTGGTATTTATTGATCTTTATGTGGGAAACAGAGGTCCTCAGGAAGCAAGTAGTGAAGCCAGGGAAAACATCTCTGTTTATTTGTATTCGTCAGCTGATCATTTTCACTTTCTCATTGCAATGCAGCTGATATTCTTCCTATGAATATCAAGAAGTTTACTTTTGAAAAAGCAAACGCTGGAATATATTCTATAAACATCATGTAAGTTCTCATATAAAGTTACATTTATAGGAAATTTTACTGGTCTTACATCCATTAGCCAAAAATCTCAGGTGCTTAAGTCTGTGGAAAAATAAGCTACTGTCTGTTGAAGTTTCAATAAAACAGTCAAAAAAGTTGATGTTAAAGAAAAACTTACAAGCAAAACTAATATTATTTTAAGGACTCAAAGGATTTATTTTTCTTTTTTTTGTTTATATTAGGCACATTAGAATTCTTCAAGAGTTTATTTCTTTCAAGATCCTAGATATTTTATATATTAATTCTCACTTTGAAGTTCAACAAAAACCTCAGTTCAGAAATTTATCTTTTTTTTATTTGTTCTAAAGATAAGATTTTTTTTTCTTGTTTGTTTCTTTTTTTCCCTAAGATTTTCTCTAAATATGTGCAACATAAATGGTGGCACCCCTCTAGCCTCCCCCCCAAAAAGCCTATTGAGATAGATAGATAGATAGATAGATAGATAGATAGATAGATAGATAGATAGATAGATAGATAGATAGATAGATAGATAGATGCATACATGCATACATACATACATACATACATACATACATACATACATAGATGATAAAACCAAGATAAAATCAAATACATTCAGGGATTAAATAGGAAAAATATTACAGATCACTGCTTTGGTATTTCTAGAACATGTAACTGCTTAATGTTGATATCTGATCACTGAGAACATCTAAAATATCTTTAAATCTGCTTGTTTTATTTAATTACAGTTCAACTCACTTCAACTTAAGAATAGTAACAAAAATGGATATTGATACCAGTAATTTAGGTATCATTCATGGGTTGTGGAGTCAGTTTTTAGGACGCTATAAATAACCACTGCAAAAGGCAGTCTACAAAAACAACTGTAAAATGGCTAGCACATAAGCCTTCTGTATTATCATTCAGATCTCTTACACTGAAATTAGTAGAGAAAAATAATAATTTTGGCAAACTCTTCCCTCTTGTAACAGGAAAGCCTTGTTTTATGCCAATGCCCTTGGCAGAAAACAGAAATCAAACAATAACACAGGTTCTCTTCCCAAGCAGCATATTCCTGCTGTGGCAGCTCTGAGCGAGAGGGAGGGATAAAACACAATAAAAAATCAACTTTTTTGCCTTTGCTTTTCCATGACTTCACATCAGGCTGTCAGCACTCAGGGCTCAGCAGCCTCGATGCCATTTTACAGAGATCTCCATCCTTGCCATGAAATGAGGGCACGTATTGGCCTTTACATGTTGCAACATGAGTTGTCTCAAGCCATTACACCATTACAGATTCAGTCTTTTCCTGTGTTCCCCAAAAACCTTACTCCTAAGGCTGAGCATCTTTTGTCTTTTTCACAAGAGTTTTGGAGATATTTTGCCAGGCTGGGATGTTGTCTGTTTTTGGTTTAATCAGGTAAAAACATTTGCCTTTGACTGCTCTCCCCAGTAGATCTTGCTGAACCAATTTTTCACTAAATCATATTTCTAACCTGCACCTAAAACACAATGTTCACATTTGTGTTGCTAAAAGAGCATGAAAGCTACCATATGTATTTATCTTTTGTTATTGCAAATAATGAAATTTTTAAAAGCTCATAGAGGAAGACTTATTTATACCGGCAAACTTGGGGTTTTGTCATGTTTCCCATATCACTACAGCTCCCCAGTCTTTATGCAACTTAGAATCAAATATTTTCATTGGGAATTATAAAATCTAAAATAATTTAAATTACATATGTAAAATAAAGGAAACATAGATTAATGAGATCCATCTTTGGGACTCATAAATGTGTTTCTTCATGTAAGACCCCATCAAAAGACCACTCAAATTAATAGAAAGAGTCCCAGAGATTTCTATAGATTTCAGGTCAGTCCCTTGTTAAGATTTAATTCCATGCAGTTTAACTCAAATAAATCACATGTGGAACTGTTTGAGAGTGGGTTTTATTCCCTATGAAAAATTTCAGGCAAGAAAACCTATGAAAGAAATGTATTTCCATTTGCAGTGAAAGCACCCACTAGCCCCAAACTTACTGTTTTGTCTGTGTCTTTGGCAATAAGGAAAATAGTTCTGGTATTTCTAGATGTCTAGCATATAATGTTAGATTATAAAGCCATCTTAGAAAATCCTAAAATAGTCATGATAAATTTGTTGGCATACTTAGATGAAAATATTCAAGTATACCGGTTCTTCTTAAAATTATTTTCTCAATTTTAGTGCTCCTAGGTGTTAATTTAAACTCAATACTTTTTATCATGCTTTTATTTCTTGTTTGCATGATTTCCACACTGATGTGCTCTGCGTCAGTTCTCCCAGTTTTCCAGGGTAGTAGGCATGGTCCCTTACCCTTTGACATGGCCCACAGTGATGACAATTTCTTCCAGATCTCAGTTGTGTAGCTCACATTTTATTGCAAAATCAGAATAAACCCACAAATCTCTGTCTTTGAAACCTCTTGTCTCTCTGCTGATGTCAAAGATTTACAATTTCATTTGCAAGACCAAACACTACAGGTAAGTGCAGGGAATTTCTGTAGGTAAGCAAGACAGATGAATTATGAGGTTCTTTGGTGAGTCCTGTTTTTAGAATTTAATGGTGAAAAGTCTTATGAGCCACAGGACAGAGTTTGAGAGCAGTTCACCATCAATGAATAAAGTATCAATGTAAAATTAATAAAAATGAAGCACAGGATGCCTCATTTACAAACACATGGGCCTTTCTTGTTATTCATGACTGTTTCAACTCAGCCAGGTCTGGATTAAGCTGGGCTCTTTCTTGCTACCCCTCAAAATCATTGGCCAAAGAACTCCTTCAGCTATGCCATCGCTGACAAATGTTCAGTGGTGTTCACAGGGGACTCAGGATGAGGGAAGAGAAGAGAATGTGGACTCCATGTTTCAGAAGGCTTGGTTTATTATTTTATGATATATGTCATAGTAAAACTATACTAAAAGAATAGAAGAAAGGATTTCATCAGAAGGCTGGCTAAGAATAGAAAAGGAATGAATAACAAAGGCTCAGACTGACCGAGACAGATGGACTGTGATTGGCCATTAATTAGAAACAACCACATGAGACCAATCACAGATCCACCTTTTGCATTTCACAGCAGTAGATAATCAGTGTTTGCATTTTGTTCCTGAGGCCTCTCAGCTTCTCAGGAGGAAAAATCCTAAGGAAAGGATTTTTCAGAAAATATCATGGCTACACAGTGGCTGTGGTGTAGATCTGACTGGCTGTGGTGTAGATCTGACTCACAAATACAATGGTACAGTAGATAAGGTACAAGGATCCAGAATGTAAAAAGTAGTAATATTCTATTATGTTATATCACAGCAATATAACATAATTTAGCTCCTTGCTTCAGCTCTGAAAATAAGGAACATGTAGAAAATATTTGTCTGTTGGTTCTTAGTCTCAGGTACTGATAAGATTGCTAATTATAATGGAAGAAAGGGGATCATTTTCTGGTAAGCAATTATTAAGGGTTGAGAGCTATTAATAAGGAGAAATATCTCAGCTCCTGATCTTGTACTGATGTCTCAGATCCTGATCTTTTACTGATATCTCAGACCAGAAAGGTGAAAGACACAGAATTAAATCCTGACTTTTAGTGTAGCCACCAGTAGTGCTTGTCAGTGTTTTCTTAGATGAAATGTCTGTGCAGTAACTAAGTGTGCTACTCAGTGTTTTGGTACTTTCCATCTTACTGATATCCCCACGACTGCACCCAAACAAACCGGACTTCTGATGGCTGCAGGAATAGACTCCATGATCCCAATGACATGATTGCAAATGCTCAGACACCGATGACTAAGTTTATGCTTAGGTTCTAATCTACTTTTATATTACCACAAAACTGGCTTCCCTGAAGTTGCTGGGGAGGGAAAGCTGGGAGAGCACAATGGAGCAGCCGGGAGGATTGAGAGGCTCGCCCAATTGAGCCGTTTGCAGCCTGACCAATTTGTACCAAAACGAGGGCGTTCAAAGTTTTTGCTTGCATTTGCAAAGGGTTGTGTATGTTTCCACTGACTCATGAAGGAGTCTGACTTTGGAGAGCTATTTTAAATTAAGGACAATATTCCAAAATACCGAGAATATTCAAAATTGAACTCGTCTACATTCTGTAATAGCCATAATTTCCACCTCTAGAGAAGACTTGCTTCAGTATCAAAGGAAGAGAAATAATTACATTCAACGGTATTTTATTTCCTCAAACAGTGCCCATGTTTGTTACATTCTTTAGCTTACCTGCCCAGGCACCAAAGCAGAAAATACTTAGGGAACAGACCACCCCTCAGAGTGGTTCAAACTGCAGATGTGTTTCATTTGCAAACAGCTGAATTTTCAGATAAACCTCTCCATTTGCATACTCTGCTCACTAACCTTGCTAATAGAAGGCTAGAGATCCCATTTTCCTACTAAGGAACTTAGCATAGTTATTTGGGAGTTTGGTTAAAAAAAAATATTGATTGAAATATTCAATCAGAATATCAATAAGAAATAGCACTTATTTTCCAAACAGTATAAGTGAATATTACATATATTTATAGGGCATACTTAAGTATTTATTTTTAAAAAGGGGAAAGAAATCCTTCAATTCCTGTATCCTGTCTGTAAATGCATGTCTATATGGTGTAAATGGGTATGTACACCTGCATTGCCAAACCATTACTCTTATTTAGAAACATTTTGGTTCTCAGCAGAATAGAATTAATCATAAAAAGGTTGTGATGTATATGTTAATGAGGTTAGTCTTTTAGTTCAACCTTCAAAATCTATCTCTTTTTAGCTTAGATTCTGATTACTTTCTGTAACTCCTTTTTTCAAAATCAAAGCTTTCCTTATTCATTCTTTGTCTGGCATTTTTCTGACCCAGAAATGTCAGTATTTCCATTCTGCTGTTCATACTCCTGAGGGTATTGCTGTTGTAGCAACACATGGGAACCTGAGTGAGGGACTGACTTCCATCGTGCCAGGTACAGTCCGCACACAGAACAAAAGCTGGTTCCCACTCCAGGTCTTAAAGCTTGTTAAGTGCTTTGGGCTAAAAAGCTTTGAGTGGATATAAAATATTACAGCTCATTTACAAAATTTGTTTAAAAAGATAATCAGGTTCTAAAGGGAGCTGATTCAACAATTGTGTGTAGTAATATCTCAGATTTTACTGCGGTCCCTGATGACTTCATAACGATATGTGCAACACTTAATCCTCACTTATACTAAAGCCAGTTTGCATTGCTTTTACAATGAAAAGCTTAAAGTAAATGCAAAAATGGGCCCAGGGGATGCATTCTTTTCCTGCGGCTATGGCCAGTGATAGGGTTGAAAAGAGAGGGATGCTTGGAGCAATTAATTATCCTCAGGCACAGGAAAGGGCCACAAGAGACACAAGAATCCATCTCCTGCTCATGATTCCTGCAAGAGTTGCCACCCTCTCTCTTCTTCTCACCATCTTTTCCTGTCTGCTGTGATGCTATCTAACTGTCCTTCTGTGCTTTCTTTAAAGTTTCCACATGGAAAGACATATTCATCTGTCTAAACTGAACCATATAGTATTATTCCATTTATGAACATCTGGAGACTCCAGGAGATTTTTCTGGAATTCTTTTCCAGCAAAGCTTTAATAGTTGTGCATGAAGTCATAGTCATCCAAGGACTCTCAGACTGGATTGTGCTTAGCTCCGTTGTTAATATCTAGAAGATAATAATTTAATACAAATAATAACCTAGTGGTTCATCTACTCTGCTCTCTCATTTCCTGCAGGAGCTTGTGGTTACATGGATAAGTTGCCATGATGCTTCTCCAGTATTTCCTGCTAGCTTCCATCAGACTGGGGTTTATAAATTTTTTGAGCCTGAGATTGTATGCTGGTGTTCATCACTGTCTTCAATGGTTCTTTATCTCAATAATTTGCCTAATGTTTTCTGAACTTATGTAAAATTTTGACATTCTATTGCAAAATTACAGCATTCTGTTGCAAAGAGTTTCATCACTTCATAGACACATGCAGAGTGAACAAATAATTGTGGATTTTTGCTTATTTCAGAACCTGCCATCTGACCAGTTCCTTGGGTTCCTTTAGTTCCTGTGCTGTGAGAGGTGATGAACCACTGGACCTCCTCACTGCCACTTTGAAGATCCTCCCCATGTCCCCACCCCCACTAAACCCCTGCTGCTGCAGCCCAGCTCTCCAGCTGACAATGAAGTCACTGAGACCAAACAATCTCACAGAGACATGACTACTTCTGTTAGGACTGAGTCACTTTGGCAGAAGCAAGATACATGACCAAAACAACTTTTGGTAATAAAGTTATAACTTTCATGTGTTTTAGGTTTAAAGAAAATTTTGTGTACCAAAGCTATCAATTACATTAACTTAAGTAGGTAATTGGGGTTAAAAAAACCCGAACCATACCAAACCAAACCAAACAAAACCAAACCAAACAAAAAAAGTCTACATAACCATTAGTTTATCAATGTTTTAAAGAGCATTTACAGCATCAGCAAGGATTCACAAGACTGCTGCTTAGGTTGGACCTCTGCCGCTGTTTCAAATCAAATGAAACAGCTTTGGTTAATGCCATTGCTCTCACAAGCAGGATGACAAGGCTCAGAAGGAACCTGGCCACTTAGCCCCCCAAAATGTTATCTGTTTGGGACTCCCCACCCGAGGTGTAGAATAGCTTGAGCATTAGGTATTTCTAATCTGTTAAACTTAACTTGCGAGCAACTGGCTACACTAGCAACTGCAAAGAGCCTGGGACTGTATCACAGCCTCATAAAAGCCTCAATGAAAGTTTTAAACTAGTTCACACGTCTGCAGTCTGATGGGGGGCATTACCTAATGTGTGCTGTTTCTGTTGTGCTCCCCACTATCCCCTTGGTTGTCACAGGGGAAAATGTGTTTCTATTATGTCCCCCAGGCAATTTACGGCCTTCTTTGAGCCATCACCACCATCTTCAGACAAACCCCATGAGAATTTATTAGAGGGATATAGGCAATTCTCTGAAGGGCCTATGATTCTCACTTCTCAAGGTTCTTTGAAGTATTATAACCTACCTCCAGTCCATGGATACCTTCAAAGCAAGATAAAAATACATGTTTTATACCTTGGATAAAAGTAATCAAGGCAGTCCTTTGGGTCCATCCAGTGATTTAAAATGTTTGTCCTTCCAAGTGCTATGGTTTCACTGCACAATCTACAGAAATAAAGTCCATAATTAATTTCCAGTATTTGAAAATGGGGACATTTAAACCTGTTGACATCCAAGAGGGTGGAGATCTTAGTAGCTCTGAGTATCTGTATACAATGAAGTAGATTGAACTAACAGTGTTGGCAACCCTTTCTTCTCATATGCAAAGGTGTTCTGTGTCCAGTGGGATTTATAGTGGGACTGCACGGCATTTTATGGAAAGATAAAGTGGGTCTTTAGATTTTGCCCAACAGAGGCAGATTTTCAGTGGTCAAAGGCTATAAGAGGGAATCCAAAGGTGCAATTTTTTGTTAGAAATGTAGCAATACAGCTCCTTCCCTCAGCCCTTAGGCTCACACCTCAACACGTTGCATGTGCTTCCCAGGCACCATGTTTCCAGCATGGCAAAAAGACCCTGAAAAGCTGGACTATAAAACCATCCCGATCCCCTTCATTTACAGAGCTTCCTATATTTGGCTATGCCTATATGTACTATCTGTATTATATGTACTATATGTACTATATGTACTAAATGTACTATAAAACCACCCCGATGCCCTTCATTTATAGAGCTTCCTATATTTAAAGACACATTTTAAAGATGTACAAGCTGCCTTCCTTTCCATTTTCTTTCCACTCAAAGGAAGTCATTACAGTAAAATGCTGAGGGGCCAGGGGGAAACAATGTCTGGCAGGGGCTGGTCGAAATTTCCTTTGAACTCTGATGAAGAACATTTCCACTCTATTACTAAATCCACTGGCCATAGATGATCCAAAGCTCATAAACTCAGGTATGATGGAACTCTCCAGGGAACTATCAGAGAGAGAGAGAGAGAGAGAGAAAGAGAGAGAGGATCTGCATGTGGTGCACACGTACACGTGTGTTTGTGTGTGTTATTCGCTTTCATCCTGGTTGTGAGAAAAATAGTGATCAAATTACAATAATTGTTCTGTGCTCTCAGTAAAGTAATGGTACATGGCAGATATTCTCTCAATGAGGAGAAGAATGCTCATTAAAATATCAGCATCACCTCTCTTTTTCCCTAGTTTTTCTGATCTCTCTAAAAGTACCTCCTTTATACTTTAGGGCCATTTTATGGATTGCAACAGACTTTTCAGCAAATGTATTTCAGACAAGAAATCTGTCTGGCATCAAAAAGTAAACCCAACCTGCCAAATTCAGGAGGAGGGAGAAGCCCTAATGCTTTTGTCTTTTCTTTCTCTCTTCAGCTACTTTAAATCATTACCTCACACATGAATTCTGTTTATCTTCTCTTGAATTCCTGGGCTGTATAAGTTTCAGTCCTATGTGAAAATTATTATTTTCAGTCCATCTTTATGTCAATGGGAGCTGAAAGATCCAATTGAGCAGGACTGAAAGAGAAGTGGCTGATGGTAATCCAAAACTCTGCTCCTGAAAACCCCAGCTCAGTTGCTACTTCTCTATAGAGATCCTCTAGCTTCATTAGCACACCATTTTCTGTGAAATGCCTCTGACATCAGTCCAAAGAGGGAAATGTCAAGCAACCAGTAATGCCACTCCCTGTGGTAGGAGAGAAATCACAGTCCCCAAGGGGGTTTTGGTGATATTTTATTCCCTGGCTGCTAAATGCAAAGCAAACTATGAAGCAGAAATTGGCACCTGGGTCTCTTTTTCCCACTGAGTACCACAGAGAGGCAGATGCAGGAGAATCTCTTCAGCCTCACAGGAGCAGGGACCCAGTAGCCCCAAGGTGCTGGTAGATGCCAACTGCAGTAACTTCAGACAAAAGTGGGAGCTGAGTCCAGCTCTCCTGTATTCCTGGGAGTACTGTAGCTCCTGGTTGTTATTTTAAGAACAAAGCAAGACTCTACTTTGCCTTGGAAAGGGCAAACAGCATTCTTTTCAGAAAAGGACACAGTTAATCCCCCTTTGACACAAAAACTTCAGAGAAAAGCTGAGTTCAGTCCAGGTCCTCTCCTCAGTCTCTTATTTGTACAAATAAGAAGGAAATTTCCTGGTCAACTTGCAGGTTGTTTTGGAGTGCTTCTTTGGAGCAGAATGGTCACTGAAGGGCAAGGCACAATCAAAATGTCCTGGAAGTCACTCACTGACAAGAATATGAAGCTGATGCTGCAGGAAATGTTATTTAGATCTGCTTGGTACAAACACTTAAGAAAAAAGGGTAGTTTAAAGGGTCTTAAATACATATCTTTGCTTAAAATCTAGCTAAGGACTGCTGAACTAAAACCTGAACTCTCTGCTCATCAGAAGTCCATACTTAGTGTGACTGAAAAATAAAAATGCCTGTCAAATGCTTTGTTTGTAAACCTCAACCACTGCAGAGTAAACATTAGCAAAAGTTTCACAAGTTTTTTGTCAGCTTTGATGTCAGTTTATAACCAAAAATTTATGATAAAATAAAAGATAAACTCTTATCTGCCTTGTCAAATCTTTATAATCCCCTGTTTGTGATTTACTCAAGCAGCTCTTTCCAAAGGTAAAGAAATAATAAATGAACACAAACCAAATAAGTTTAACACTTGCAGTTACTCTCATCAGCAGAACAGGTTACAAAGAAACTGGGAGAGTTTACTCACACTAGTGCTTTTGCTTAGATGTCTATTTCCCTATTGTGTGTATGTTAAATTCTTTTCTTTGTTATTTGTGGAATAAAATAGCATATAACATGGCAGAACACAGGATTTTATTACTACTATAATTATGTCATCTATTACCATCATCTTAGCATCCAGTTAGGATTGGGACGTGCTTGGCATGGTTCAATCATAAACTAATGAACAAGTCTCTCATTTAAACAACATATGCTGTCCACATATTGGTAAGATACAGGAGACGGGACTGGAACTCAGCTGAGATGACAGAGAGGGAAAGAGTGATGGCTGAAGGAATAGCCAAATATAATAAATACCTATTAAAATCAATAACAGCTTTTCCATCGGCTTAAGTAACTTTTGGACCAAATCCTAAGTGTACCATTTGGAGGATTTATAGGTTTCTTTTAATAGACATGAACAAAAGTCTTTTTTATTAAATTATGCCTTTGCTGCTGTGGCTTGTGGAAACGGCATGCATATCTCCTAGCAGTGTGACGGACCTCAGCTCTGACAACACTTGTGCATTTGTTCAGCTCCACGTGCTGAATAGGCTTAGTGTATGAAATTAAGCATGTGTACAGGGCTGAGGCTTTTCTTAATTGTACAATTAATTTTACCTGGAGATGTATCAAATTCAGACCCTCTTTGCTCTGACATTTGTTTTCGTTTTCAATCCTGAGTCTTTCTGGTCCCTTGAACTTGCATTTGTGTGTGGAGAGCCCCGTGGGGAGCTGCACCCGGGCAGAGCAGAGAGATGGATTCTCACAGAGAGGCAGCACAGAGGGGCAGCCTCTTGCTCTCAGGCCTCACAACTGCATGGATGATGAAGGACCACCAAAAAAAAGAAAGCTGAGTCTGCTGAGTGCTTTGGAAGAATGGCTATGCTCTGGAGAGTTTTCTCAACCTTAAATCTCAAGTAAGCAGACACATCCCTTGAGAAGCTTAAACCTGAGATAAAAATCACATTTCAAACCCAGTTCATTTGGGTTCTCCTACTGGACAGGTTATTAGATCACTGTGCACTCATTGCGTGGATTTTCCAACTTCCCTTTTCAGTCACCAAACAGACTCAGTGGGCTGAATGGACAATCTGTGTGCAGGATCATGTACACAACATGCAGGTGATAAAGTACCTCAAAATTCTGTTTCATGGTACAGTGAAGTTCATCTGTCACTGCTCTCTCAAAGGAATGATGTTCCCCCAGCACCACCTCCTGCTCCAGCATTTGCTGTAAAGCACTATCTATTTATTCTACAAAAACTATTCTCTGAGAACTTTGCAGTAACAAGAGATTTAGCTGAAAAGGTTCCTGAAACTGCTAAAGGAAAGACCCAGTGGTTTTTTTCTACAAAGCTGAAATCACCAGATCCTACAGCTATTTTATTTCAGTTTGCCACCTTAGCTGGAGTGTCTACAAGCTCCATGAAGTAATGCTTCTTCCATGTTAACCTAAAAGATTAACCCAGAAGATATTGCATACTCACTGACAATCAGAATATTCAGAAATATTAATTCTCCCATGCATTGCTGTCCTTTGCATTCACCTGGCTTCCTCCTTTAAGTTATTTATGTCTTCCAAGTTTAAGGCCTGCCCGTGAAAAGCAAGGATTGCTCCAGATGAATTTAAATTAATAGAAGGAAGTAGGACAACAGAATAGAGAGGTGTAATGTGCCTTGTGGGGAGAAAACAAGCAAATAAAATAAAAAAAATAAAAAGAAAGGATTTGGTGCAGAGTGTCCTTGTTAACCTCTGCCAGAAAATTGAAGGCACTACAATTTAGAAGACTAGAAAACAATCCACTAGTGAAATTCTTTCAGGGTTCACAAGTGTGTAGTTATGTTCTTATTTTTTCAAATTCCAGTATTGTACAATTCTAAAGTCCAGCCAGGAATAAATGTAGGTATGCCAAAATACTGTGAGGAGGATTCATTTCAAATGTTTCTGGACTTAACAGGAGCTGGAGGTGGAAAGAAACTCACAAGAAATCCATATTGCTTGAGATTTGTTGACAAATTTCTAGATCCCAGATGTTTTAATGATTTATGTAAGCTGCAAATATTTGAGGGCTTATCCAAAATCAATTCCAAGATTTTAAAAATTTGTCTCTCACTTGTCTTAATGGACCACTGAACACGAAGTGATGAATTAAGCCTGTTTGCCCTTAAAACATAGAACAGCTGATGAGAACAATGGGAGAGCTGGCAGGGATGGGATGCTTGCTTAGATCTGTTCCTCAGCTGGAGACCCACACAATCCATGCAGTACACAAACATAAATGTGGGCACAGATGGGATACCTACATCCCCAGCTTCCACTGATTTAATTCTCAAGACCTGCTTTGAAGTTGAAGCTCCAGGGTGGCAGCTGGGTCTGTACCTTCCTGCTCTCTTATCCTTTGCCCACAGTCAGCAGCCATGGCACTGATTCTGCAACCACAGTAGCTGTTCTCTGGGTGATGGTCTCAAAGTGGCAGCACAGCAGGGGAAAATGTCAAGTATGCTTAGAAGTTACTGTCAAATTTACTTTACCTCTTTAAATGTGGAAACCTTATTCTTCTGGCATTAAGACGGAACAATTTAAAGAACAAAATGCACTCAATATTTTCAGGGAGTGACTTCCATCAGACCTTGAGGGAAGTTTATTAATCAACAGAAACCATTTAACTGTAGCATTTTCATGGATCCAGAGGAATTCGAAGCAAATAGCAGATTTGTAAGAATGAAGAGTCACTTTTATTATACACACAACCTAATGTTCAAAGGAGTGTAAAAGATGCTTAAGTGTTAATATTTTATGCAGCCTTCGCTCTCAGTAGTTATTGCAAGCCATTAAAAAGTATGTTAAGCCAAAGCTGTTAGCATTGGCACAGCCCCAAGTAAATACTGAACCCTCACAGAAGGGGGTTAATTGGTACAAGAGGTAATTTACTAACACTGAAACCCTGTATACACCCAAAGATCACACCAAACTGCAAATGTCCTGTGCTATTATTGAGTCTGATAATCAGATTTTTTTAGAGTCTCAACCTTTGCAGAAAACTTAAAAACCAACATCTTTTTTTCTGTGTGGCTCTAATAAACTTTACCTGGTGCCCATCAGTCTTCCCCTTCCCCACCCCAATCTCCCCTAAAAAGTCTGTTGCTTGCTGGGAAGAAAAGCCAACATGAAAACCAGACCAAGGGTGTGGGACTCATGTTACTTTCTTTCAATAAGTTTGGCACACTGTGCTAGAGCCTTAATAGTCTTGCATAAGTCCATTTAACTTCTTCAGGATTAATAAGCTTGTCTTCTTATGAATATTCCCAAAAAGACTGCTTTCTACAAGTTTTCTGACCCCTTAAGGTACAGTAAGGCAAATGGAAGTGGATATCATCCAGTTCTTCTCACTCATCTCACTGTCTCATGAACTTTTTTTAAATGGTGCCTCAAAACCCACAGTTTAGTTGTTTAAAGATCAGGAGTGGAGTTGTCCCTTTCAGATCTCTACATGCCACTGCAAAGCTGGGATGCACCCTCCTTCCAACAAGCCTGGGAAGCATTGGGCACGTTACCGCTGTTGCTTTAAGGAAAACCACCTGGAAAATCTGCAGACTCCAGAGCCAGACCCAGACTCCCAGCTGAAAGAAAGGGTATCAACTTCTTATGTTTCCCTCTCCCTGGCACAATCCCTTCCTTGGTCTGCAGTGCAGATGTCTCCTGCATATTTGCAGTTTCAGTTTTACGAGAAAGGTGCACAGAGCACATGGCAGACGTGCGCTTTGGAAAGGCCAAACTTTGTTATTTAGTATTTAGAAATTTTGTACGTAAAGTCAAATTCAAAGCCCATTGAGGTCACTGGGAATACTCCCGCTGTGCTCAGCAGGGTTTGGATCAGGACCATGAACTAGAATATCTTGAAATCAGTGTTTAAAAGCCTAGACAAAGTGAAAACAGATTTGTGAAACCCTACCCCCTCCCATTCTATGCTTTGCCTCCCATGGAAAGGTAGCACAAACACAGGAAATGAGGAATCTGATGGCTGCAAGGTTTTATAGCTCTGATCCCCAAATTTTCCTCTTGATCTCTAAATGAAGCAAGTATGGTTACATCTGTTCAAGTAATTTTATTAATTTAAAATAAAAGGGAAGACACTTCTCTGGCACACTACAGCAATTTGTAATTTTATCTGTTTTGACATAGTTCATTTTGCATTATAATTGGCATTATTTGGGATAAGACCCTTATTTCTCATGCTGACAATTACTTGCACCTAAATTTGCACTTAAACCTGTATCTTACATTTTCATAGATTTGACTTAAAAAAGAATTAATTTCACTCTGTGTAGATCTCACCCCCATAGCTTTCTACTGTTGTCGTGTACTTTTGATGACATATGACGCTACTATAAAATTGGTGTCAATGACAGAAAATGAAAATCATATTTTAGTGATTATGAGGAGTTCAAATTTTCTGATTTTTGATTCTCATATAGTAGGTCCAGGCCAAGCCTTAGTCTTGAGGAAAAAGCTTTGGGAGTTTTTACATAATATTTTTTCACTTCTAATTGCTATTTCATAGGATTTAACAAGGATTTTTTATGTACAATGGAAGCAGCTTAAAATTATGTTCAGATTAAAATATAATTTTGAAAAAACAGTCCTCATAATTTTAGATTCCTTTTGCTAATTCAGCTATTCTCTTAATTTATTTTCTAAGATTTCTTGTCTATTTTTCATTTTTGCTGTTTAGTATAAGCCCTTGAGGCTTTCAAAGCATTGCTCAAGTATTTGTCACTCTTTATTTTCCATTAAAATGTCATCCACAACCATATTAACCAATTCCAGCCTTTATTTTTTCACTTCTCATATGAACAGAGCTGCTAAGTTCTGACTTGGAAGTAAAAGCAAGTAGTTTATTTCAAAAATAAGGCTATTAGATAGTATCTAGAGGATCCCTACACACAGACGTCTCAGTCAGAAAGTTGCTAGGAACAGTTGTAATAACACATGTTAAAAATATTATTCCCCCAAATAAAAACCTATTATACATTAATACAAGGTCATTAATGGAAATTCTAGAAATTGCAATGTTTCTCTGTCTTTGTGTTTTTTTGGTTTTTTGGTTTTTTTTAACCAAATACTGAAAAAGAGAAGTCTTGACTTCAGTGTTTTGGGGATTTTTGTTTGTTTGTAGTTTTTTCTTGGGTGGGAGGAGAGATCAGAGGATTCAACAATGGTTCTGTAGTGCAAGGCAGCACTAATAAGGATAATTCTGTCCTGTCTGGTTCTTGATAGGTAGGTTTTCTCCTAGGATATCTCTCATAGCATTCCATTGTGTGAAATTCCCCAAATCCCACTTGACATACTGTGTAGTTTGCTAGGTGGCTAAAGAAGAGCATTGTGGAAGATGTAACTCATCCAAGGAGGAGCTCAGTCACAAAATCCTTGCTCCTTTTTTTTTATTTTTTTTTTTTATTTTTTCGTGGCTATGCAACTTTACAGGCAGTTATGGATTTAAAAATAAGTTACACAGAAGGTTTCATTTCAGCACAACAAAGTGTCAACGTTCACATTAAGCACAAGCAAGTCTCAAAGAAGTCTTTCCCTAAATATGACACTTCTTCAAAACAATTATTTATTGAGAAAAAGTCCAATTTTACACAAAACCATTTTTGACTTCTAAAATTCCCCAGTTGTCAGGAAATCCTCATTCAAGTTGCCTGTGTCTTGTAACATCTTCTGGGACACATATACACCAAGGTTGGACTGAGCAGGGGTACACAACAAAGATAAGCATTTAATATTTTTAGAGTACTGCAGGATAGCAGATACCTGGCAGAGTAGTGCAGCAACAACTATATAATGTACTGTACATACAAGATCTAAGGGACAGGAAGAAAGCAACTTCACACAAGGTTTTACCATGAGCTTGAACTTTGGTTGAAGGAGGTGTTCAGAGCTGCATTTGGATTCAAAACACAATGAACCTCTCATGACAGGTCATTTTTGCCTTGTAAACCTGTTGGTAATAAACCTACTCAGAGCTGGAGACATCTTTAGGAATTAAAATTGCACCTCACATGCACCACCTGAAGACAATAAGATGCTTTTTATTAAGACAAATACATTGAGGATAAAACTTACTCGTGTACTACTATCATTCCTAATGATATGAAGAGTTATTGCTTTAGCAGCCAACAAAAATACATTTTCATCAGAACTATTCTTCAATACATTATTTAGATTTGTTTGTATTTCAGCCCTTTCTTAGGCTGAAGTAGAAGCGATATTTTAGCTAGGAACAGTGTATCATGACATACAATGTTATCAAGAGCAGTATATGCCTTTCAAAGCAGATATAATGCTCCACTTGCATTCACCATTTGAGTTCACTTTAGAAAATAAATCTTCAGATAACCCACAAACAGGGAGGCAAAGCCAGGGAGAAGGCAGAGGCCGAGAGCTAGTGGATATAGAGTGGGCTCTGAGGAAAGTCCTTCTAATGTTACTTACACGTGCATAAATCATGCACTTCTGCTGAAACATAAAGATTTATCTCTTTTATATGCACATATGGCACAAACCATATGAATGAAAATATGGTATATTTCCTACAGAAGAAATAAATTAAAAAGATGATTCCTAAATTTTGAATTCAGATGTTCAAAAGGTAAGGGACCCTCCTAATGACCTAATGTGCTCTGGTTTTACTCTCTTCTGATCCTCTCTCTCCTGGAACTCCCTGCATGCATCTGGGTCTCTAGTTACACGATCACATGCTATCCTACACAAAATCTTTTTTTCAGTCCATGTACATTCAAGAAAGAAATGATGGCAAAATGCTGTTGAACTACCCTCTGCATCCTCTGTTTTAGATAAATCTAAGATTTTTCAAAAAAAACTAATAAAAATCAAAATCTGATCAAAACTGATCCAAAAAAAGGATCTGCATTGACTTAAAAAATTTGCTTAAATATGTTCATCCAGCTATGCTGCATGAATGCATGAGGAGAGACAGAAGACATAAAGATTTATTGGCACTCATTTGGGATGATGTACATAATTCTTTCATGTTTTCACCACTTGTAATACAGTCATCTCATCCCAAAATGATGCCACTAAAACCTGCCTTTCACATCATATCATCATGTGCTTAGACTGTATGAATCAATCAGTAATTTACAGAAAATACAGCTTAAGAACTCCACTATAAAAGATATGGTCAGGTTTTACACATTTCAGACCTTTTCCTTATATATGGTCCATGCTTAAGAGACCAGGTGCTTTAGCTACTGGCTCCAGCTGACTGGGACTCAGCAAAAGACATTAAAACTTCAGATAGGAATCTCAAATCACTTTCCTAAACATAAAAATGCCATGATTTTAAGGTCTTTTCTTCCATGAGTCTTCTGAACTAAGAGCAGGTCAGGTGGGAAGCCTGGGAAAGATTGCTTTCTAAATCCTGCATTTTTAGTCTGACAAGCAGTAAGATAAATATCTGAACTACATCATTTATCTAAAATGAAATACTGTCCATTTTTTCCATAATACTGTGATGAGAACTTCCAGATTCCAAAAATATGGGAAGTGATGATATACATATAGGATGCTTCAGATTCCTTAATGGCATATGTTAAAATAGAGTAATAGTACAGGGTGTTGGGTATAATTTCAGAAAATACTAATTAGAAGTCATCTTTTAATGCAGAAAACTGAATGTGATTTTTATTTCATAACTAATTCTCATAGATTAGGTGGGAGACTTCCACAGTTATGGTTCTGGACAGGAATTGAAGATCCCAGTTTTTGCCCTTATCACCATTTCAGGTTTTTTCTTGTTACCTTGCTGAAGGAAGTGACTCAGAAGTAAATCTTGTTCCAGCTTGGATCAGTGAGAATTCTTGAGCTGGAGCAGAATTTCCCCTTTAATTATTTTGTGTCATGTCTAAAGTGAGAACTTCAGGAAAATGGCCATGTGATATCTCTTTTTTTAAGTAACAAATGCTTTGGTGTTCGTGTTTGCTGTTTGGAGGTGAAAGAAAAGAATCTTTAACCACTAATAAAACATGGCTGCCCCACCTCCTTAGGATCCCACTTGCTGATCCAGTTTGCATGGAAATTTCTATAATTGTAGACTACATTAAGTATATGAAGAATTAAAAGTACAACTTTGGCAAGACATCCAAATTTCACTTGGTAAAAAAGTTTGATACACATTTTTGGGTTAGCAGTAATGTATTTTGCTTCTACTTTTTTTTTTCCTTTTTTTTTTTTTTTTTTTTTTTTTTGCCAGAATGTACTTAAATGTAGATAAACATTTCTACCTCCTGATCTCTATATCCATCATATTCCTTAATAGTCATGGCAACATGCTCTAATAGAAAGGAAAGACAACAGTCTTCCTATAATGCTTTAATCTGGATGATGCTGTAAGGGGTGGAAGGCCTTGCTCTGTGACTACTTGGATTAGAATATAGCTGATGTTCTAAGGGGAAAAAAAAGGTGCACTGGGATTGCATAAAACCATTTTTTCTTTAACATGCTAACATCTGACCTTCTTGTTTGGACAGCCTTTGACACCCACCATAAGTGACTTCTGGGAAGAGCTCAAGTCTATTTGGTTTTTAAATAGCAGTTAAATTACAGAGTCCACACTAGACAGTCCAACCTATTTGCTTGAGTATCTTTGGGGTGTGTTTCAGCCCAGTGGCAAGATTTGTCTGGAAAGATTTTGCAAGAGCAGAGGTCTTGAAAGTGCAGTATTATCTCAGTCAGACCCAATGCAGCCTGCTGCTGAAAACATCTGGGCACTGCCAGGTTCATGTGCCTTTGGTGAGAAGACACATCTGTCCCTCTTGGACACTGAATCTGTAGATGGGAAACATACTCTGCTCACTGTAGAAACATTTTTCTAATGGCTATTTTTCCAGTTTCTATAAGGAATCATTGGACAGTCATTATCAGGATGGGGTTGATAAAACGGAAAAATTCCTGTTTCAAGAACTGAGGTGCTATGCTCTTTTTTTTTGGTGACATTTTCTCAACTAAAACAGGAAAAATACAATATTTGATTCCTCCTCCTTCACCAGATGTGCAAACCCCAGATTTTCTGGATATAAAGGTATCATATGAGCTCCAGATCAGTGAAGCATGCCTGTGTATGAACTAGGAATTCCCAGCAGGCTTCAGGAAGACTTATTTTTCTTTCAGGGGATACCATTTGTTTCCCATTATAACCACCTTCTGTTAACATTTTTCTGAGATGAGACCTTGTATCTAATTGTGTTCATCCATAGCTCAGCCCATGACTGACTTTCCTGGCACCGCAAGTCTGTGTTTGTCCTGACTCCAGATACTCCAGGAACTCCGTGACTGTCTATGGTCATTTCCCTTCCGCCTATCCAAAAAAAAAGACCTATCTGGGAAGAGATAATTGAATTACCTCCTACTGTAAACCAGTAATAACTTCATCTGGTACCACCAAATGATCTCGGGCACTTGAAGAGCAAAATGTCTTCAAAATTAAGTGGGACATCTCTCAGTTGCTTGTGCAACATTTCTTCTTAAAATGAATTGTTTCATGCCTCCAAATTTACCTTTTCTGAGGGAAGACCGAAGATGGAAAAGGGTTTTCCAGTTTAGTCCTGTCAGCTTTATCCATTTCTGCTTCATATTTTCCCATATTGGGTGTCGGTGTAGTTTGCAAGTGGTTTTTTTTTTTGGGCAACTGCTTGAAACAATTGCCATCTCTCCTGCAGCTTCTGTATTCTTTATTTGTTGTCCTATTTTTCTCACTTACCATTGTGACAATATGAAACTCACATATTTAATAAACACTTTCTTTCAAATCACATTTCTCTTCTAGGCCCTCTGTCTGTTCTTCCCTGCTGGTCAGTATTCCCTACTGTGTGTAAAACAGCTACTGCTGTAGTAGCTCTCTTCTGTCTTTGAAAGAAAACATTTTCAGTACATTTGTCATAAAGATTTCAGCTCCCACCTCACTCACTAGCTTTAGTAGTGCTCTGTTTTTTCTCTTCTTCTTCTTAGATATGTTCACACTTACAGGCACACGGAAAATTAATTCCTCAGGTTTTCCCAAAAACACAAATTGATTTGTCCAATCCAGTCCTCACAGTCACAGGACACAACAAAAAAATAATACAGCTCTTGCAGCAGTGCACAAAACATACTGTGGGGTTCAGAGTATATCACAGGCAATGTGTGTATAAATGTATATGTGCAAATATACATATATATACTAGAACAAATACCTCTAGTAGAGGCTCAGCTGTGTTTCACAGAACATGAGCAAGAGACTAAAAAGACACCATCAATTACCTTGGCCATGGCAGCTTCTTGATAATCATAACAAATACACACATCCTTGAACCAAAACACACACGCAGAATTTTTTATTCTCTGTCCTTCCAAAATGAGCTAATCCCTTCTAGAGATAATGTTTTACTGTGATTTGTCTCTATGCTTTGATTATGTGATAAAACTCTTTATCCATTTTGTTTCTTCACTCCCCTGCTCATCTCTATTTTTTTTAAGCTGCTGTCCAGGTCTGTTCTTTACCTTGTAAGAACACACGACCCTTATCCAATCCGTGACATTCTGGAATATTAAAAAGGGACTGATTTGAAGAAAAATATTTCCAGTTGCAGTAGGGACAGCACTAGTTCTTGACAAATTCTGTGTCTATAAACAGGATGAGCATCTGAAATTAATGGCAGTCTCCTTGCTGTGTTATCTTTCTGCATGGAGGCTGAATTAAGGAATTTATGCTTGAAACACTTGAAAGTTCCCATTCTGAACAAGATGCCAAAACTTTATCTGATCAAAGCAGTTTATAGGCCACTTTCCTGGGAACAGAAAGGGATGGATGCAAACTGGAAGTCTTACTCCAGACAGTTCCATGAACGAGACTTGCAGAGAGTGCTGAGTGGACAGAGCCAAAATTAATCAAAAAATCCTCATTTTGAAATAAATAGTTTTCCTCCTGGTGGACTTCAAGAACTGCTCCACTTTACCCTGCAATGTACATACTTCTTTGCTGCCTGCCACAACCTGGAAACAGACATCTCTTCCTTTTTAAAGTTTTCCATTGTATCAGTATGGCAGCTGGGAAATCGCTTGCCTGAGAGGCAAATCTGAGGGCTTGACGAGTGCTGCCTGAACAAATTGGGCCCATCTTCCCTCTCATATCCCAGGGCCCTGAAACTCTGAAGGGCTGAGGCTGAGCAGAGCCACACCCGAGGTGCTGATCTTCAATATCCCTACTTGTGTACCAGAGGAGAACTCCACGTGTTTGCCTCCTTCTGCAGTGAAAAACACTTCCACAAGTTTGGAGTTCCCCTCCTATCTCAGACTGAAGGAACCTGGGTCCATAAATTGCAAATAGCCTGACATTCATTTTAACTTATCTGTGCACCTTAATAGCTTGAAAAGGAAATATTTTTCTTCCCAAGAAGTTTCCAGGATAATTCATCACTGTTTGCTTGGTGTTCAGATTTTGCTGTAATATGCACTACAAAAATATGTAGACAGCTTAATTTCATTACATAGATATCCCTACCCATACGTTATTAAAAATAGATTGAAGGAGAGGCCATATTCTTTGAAATACACTGTAGCTTCATCTGTCAGTTACTGAAGAAAGGTAAATTTACTTTCTATTGATCATTTCCTACTGACTTCATGAAAATACTGAAAAAAGGGATGAAGTATATTAGAAGGATTTACCAAATTTGACCCTGGTTGCAAAATCAATGGAAACTCGCTATGCTTTAAAAGGTAAGCAAAAAAAACATAGAAAAAGAAAAGAAAAAAATAAAGATGCTAAAAATAAATTGGTAAAGGAGAAAAGTTCCTGTAATTTTAGGTTTAAAATATGAGCCTGAGTAATCAAGGAAAGTATTTTTACTGCCCTGTCAATATTTTTCCTGGAAGCTCTGGTAAATAGACTTTCTTTAGATCTGTAGTGTGCGTGCCTAATGGTCTTAGGTGTCTCTTACCGCAGAAAACTTTATCCTTAAGAAATACAGTAAACAGGAACTCTGTGGTTACGTAGTTCCTGAAAGAAAAAAAAAAGAAACATGTTCGCTGCCATGACACACAGACAATTTATACTGATTTAAGAAGAAGCTGTTCTCTTCTATTTTGAAACTTTCATGTCAGCCTTTGTTTCCATTGCATTAAAAACTTCTGTTTTTAAAACCTATCAGTGAACTGGATCATGTTTTCTCAGTCATTTGAATTAACATCCCCACAACCCCAGGAGCCCTGCAGAAGTGCTGGAAAGCAGAAGGGAGGTTTTTTTCCCTGCCTTTCTAAAGCTCTATTTATTTACTTTGCTGGAGAAAAAGATCAGCCATCTTCTATTCTGAATCAGCAGCTTGTAGAAACTGGGACCCATCCAAGACTGAACTAAGCTATAAAAATTGTCTCAAGACCACTTAGACACATAATTCTCCCAGATTCTGTGTCACCTCAGTCACTTCTTTTTTTTTACCATGCTCTTTTCTTCAAAAGCTGCCACTTAAAGAAATGAATTGACACAATGCCTTCTTCGCTCTGCACATCTCCTGGTCAGCTGCAACTCAGCCCTATAACCTGGTTCCCTGAGTAATGTTG